>NC_033799.1:63621023-63653304 GCF_001876935.1 Asparagus officinalis | reverse complement strand
TTACACCATCTCTTACGTACAGCAGCCACCACCTTGAAAACCCTAATTTCACAACTTTGTTTTCTGGAGAATTTTTGTGAAGCAAAGATCCAGAGAAGGGAGAGGCCTGCGACTTCTGTTAAGAAGGATCGAGTTTTACTCACGTTTGTTACACCATCTCTTACGTACAGCAGCCACCACCTTGAAAACCCTAATTTCACAACTTTGTTTTCTGGAGAATTTTTGTGAAGCAAAGATCCAGAGAAGGGAGAGGCCTGCGACTTCTGTTAAGAAGGATCGAGTTTTACTCACGTTTGAGGGATCAAAACTTCTTCTCAAGGCAAGATCATCTTCTCCAAACACATCCCCTTTTTCTTTGTTTTTATTAAATTAAAATATATTAAATGTGTAGAGATTACTCCTTTAAACTTGATGATGCGAAGATCTAAATTTCTGTTCAAAATATAAAAAAATGAACTCTTTAATTAGGGTTGAAGATTTTAAATAAATCTAACATTAGATGTATTGCTAATTTAATTGATTTAGGATGGACTTACAACCATAATCATATTTAGGGTTATGAGATCCCCTCTAATATGATGTTTGTGGATTTATGTATCAAGTAAACCTTTCACACCCTAATTAAGAATTAAGAAACATGAGTTATTCTTTTTGAAGAGTTTTCATTTTTGTGAAATTTTCACAAAGCCTGGCAGTTTTCGATCCACCTTCGGATCGGTCGACTGATCAGAAGAATCAGTCGACCAATAAGCCTTTAGGAAACTAGGGTGCTTCTCTCTGGTCGGTCGATCGACATAGGTATCGGTCAACTAATGTTCGTCTTTTGGTTGACTGATATGTATATTAGTCGACTGATATAGTTTTCAGTCGACCGATTCTAACTTCAGTCAGATTTGATCCGTCCTCTGGTCGGTCAACCGATTAGAAGGAATAGGTGACCGATCAGAAGGATCAGTCGACCGATTGGATTTTGTTTTGTCTTGCACATGTTGATTGTGGATATTTTGTACGGGCTGCACATTGATACACATGCATAACCCTGGGAGTATATGTGTGGAGTTTGAGCATACACGGACCCTTTAGGATGGTGAAGCCTCATGTGCTGATTTTGTCACGATAGGAGACAAAAAATAGAGTTGCATATGTTTGCATAGGTACCGTTGATGGGCATAGCTTAGTATTACCAAGGGTAGTGTGTCGCTACACCACACTGGTTAGGCCAATGCGCCAATGCTCTATAGGATGCCTGAGTAGGTAGTCCATCTCGTACGATGATATGATGAGGTCGATGCGCCTTACCTATAAGATGCCCTAGTTGGTAGTCTATCCCACACGATGATGCCATGAGGCTGGTGTACTGTACCTGTAGGATGCCCTAGTAGGTAGTCTGTCCCGCATGGTGATGCGATAAGGCCTATGCGCCTATACTATGTAGGATGCCCTAGTGGGTAGTCTGTCCCGCATGATGATGTGATGAGCCGCGGGATTTTGTGAGCGACAACACTCCATAATATTTGATTGCCTAGGTCTTAGGTGGGTACTGATTATGGACATAGTCCAACATTGAAGTATGCTTTGCGAAGATGCATATTTTTGGTAAGGATCACACTGAATGGTGTATTTGTTCCCGTGCTACCTACTCGAGGGTAGGGTGAGATACTACGATTCGACATGCTTGTCATGTTCTGGTTAAGGTTTGGTGATGTATTTCTTTATAGCTTATTAATAGGAATTAGAGTTGATATTTATGAGATACATGATATATATATGAGGGTTTCCTTGTTTGGATTATTCGCTTGACGTACTCATCTTTGTTAGACCCTAGAGGGGGGGTGATTAGGGTCTTATGCTAATCTAATCCGATTAAATGCCAATTAAAATTAATTAACAAGTTATCCTAGCAATATGAAATACAACAAGATATGTGAGCTAGGATAAGCAATGTGAACAACAAGATATATCCTAACAAGAGATATAGACAATGTATATGCAAGGATATAAAACTAACACAATGTGATATGTCCTACCAAAGAGATATACAATATGATATATGCAAGGATATGTAACTAAGGGTGATATAAACATAAAAAAAATAGTGGATCATATAAATAATGAGCTATGGACAATGGCGATATAAGATGTGAACATAAATATAAATGAACGCCAAAGCACACTTAAACAAGCAATATGATCACGGAGTTCGGACCTTCTGTCCTACGTCTCCGCTCCCCACTCCCGGGGAGAAATCCACTAACACAATCCGGTTTGGAAGCCGGAACTTCTTCTACACACTCGGTTTTCTAGCTAACCGAAAACTCTACAACTCACACTCTTGCAATCACACTCTACACCCACTAAGTGTTGGACCTAGCCGTGTCTCCCTCAAGTGCTCGGTTACAACCTCTCCCTAGGCACGTCAACCGATGCCACTCCTCTTGGGACGATCCCCGACTCTCACCACACACTTCTCACTCGGTGTACAAGTGTATTACAAAGTGATTCTCACAATAAGCACAATATAACAAATGATTGTTCTCTCTAACAAGATGAGAACTCAATTAAGCTCACTCTCAATGTCACAAACCCACAACCCTAAATTATACTATGAATGTAAATACAATAAGCTCAATAGGTTGTGTGTGAACAAAGAGATATAAATCAAAATCAAACTAAACTCAAATATAAAATCTAGCTTAAGAACAATGATAATCAAGCAAGTATATAAATATAAAGCTAGAGTTTGAGTTTAGAAAACTTCTCAAGATCAAGATGGAGAGATGGAGATTTGAGGCCCAAACAATAAGATAATCCCCTCCACTTGTGAAAGCTAAAACTACTTTAAAACAAACCCTTAAACAAGCTTAAACAAGCTTAAACTCCTTTTTAAAACCCTTGTTAAAAACTTCTTTTAAAACATTCTTAGATGGCTTGAAAAGAGATCAGCAATTGGGTATTTATACCCACTCAAGATCTCAACAAAAAACTCAAAACAGAAAGACCAAAAGGCCCCCAGAAAAACCAGCTCAAAAATAGCCGTTGAAGTCTAACGGCTCTATTGGCGGTCGACCGACAGAACGTTCGGTCGACCGAAAAAAGGAATTCGGTCGACCGACGGAAAATCCGGTCGACCATATCAAATAAATTCCAAAAAATGTAAAACTTTGGGGAATGATTGTAGACATGATAATAAACATGCTACATCGACTGGTTATCAGAAAGGACTTCCCAAATGAAAAATATTATCATTTTGCAAAATAGTCCAAAACATGAAAATATGAGATACTTGAATTTTGATGTTTTGACATAAACCAACTTTTGAAACTTTGTCAAATGTTTTTATAGACTTAGTAAAACATGTATAAACTGATATTAAAGTCTACAAACTAAGAATACAATATTTTTACAAATACAATAGAAAATGAAACCTATGAGTATGTATATGAAAATATATTTGTTTCATATCTATGTAGATAAACCAAATCACAATAATAAATATGAAACATATAATTTCATATTTATAAACATGAAAACCAAAACTTGTGTTGTATATATATGTGATTACATATATATACAAGGAAACTAATAAAATGTGTGTGTATAGATAATTGAGCTTAGAGTACTTAACACACATAATATAAATCCTAAACTACATTACCCAAGCAATCTTGATCTTCAATTAAGCTTGACTTGGTACACGTTGCAGATGAAGCTTGAACTTGATATTTAACTTGAATTGTTGTATAGGCTTCAATCCGACATTCTGCCAACCTCCTTTGGATATGATCGTTGAAGCTCTATTCCACCCATCCTCCAACAACGTTGTTTGTCTACAATAAATACGAAAACACAAATACTAGACAAACAACATTAGTGGTAAATTGTTTGTTAAACATCATCAAAACAAGAAGGCCAACAATCTTGTATTGTAGATTTCTAAATCTTAACTCCTCTTAGTATAGGGTATATGATTTTAATATTTATATATATGCTATGTGTAGTATTTTATATGCTATACCCCTTCCCCCTGTGGGTGGTGGAGATGTTCTTACTAGCACTCTAACGCTCGTTGTTTCCATCTTTTTTAGGTAGCGGGTCATGAGTTCGGAGACCGCAGTTTGACACCATTATTTATAGGTAACTAATTGGTGCTCCACAGTAGACTATTTATGGTTTTAGACTTTAGAGATGTATTTTATTTTGGAGGCTGAGTGTCTTTGTACTGTTCAATTGACTCTTATGTTTTAGAGACTCGTTGTTCTCATCTCAATTTATCAGATGTATTTTCTTTTTCTCTATTAAGGACATATTTATGGACGTTGTTGAATATCTCTATCCTATATTTTCATTTATTGTATTCCCACTATTGTTATATCTGCTTGCATCCTTACTTCTTCATTTTTTTTGATATCTGCTAGAGTGATAGCAATGGTGACAGTGAAATATGTTTATGTACAGTGTTGGGTTCATGGTAGGTTTTACATCTCTGGGTTCATCTTGGACTACAGCCATGTGTGAAAATAGGGGTGTCATAGTTGGTATCAGAGCACTAGTTCCAATATCCTTAGGGTATCTTGTGTCGGGTCGTAGAGCTAGTATATAGTTTCATTAGGACTCGTGTATAGAGTTTGCTAGGGATTCCTAGATTGAGTGAGGCCGTAATACGCATAACTCAAAAATTTTCAAAAAAAATTATTTTTATGCACATCTTACTTTGGTTATAAAGTATTTTCGAAAATACTATGTGTTATGATTTCCTATTGCTATATATTATGTGATAAGCATTTGTGGTCTCATTTACTATGTCTAATAAGCTCTTCTCCTGAAATTATAGATGTCAGGATGTTAGGATAAGGACGTGGTCGAGGTAGAACCCGTAGCCACGGAGTTGGGCAAGCTGAGCTAAAGCCCGAGCCGCAGCAGGCTCTACAGTATCTGATTGAACTCCGGGCACCGATTGCAGCTAGACTAGTAGTCGGCTGCCAAGTGAGCTGACATGCAATCGCTCCCGGGAACTGCCAGTGGGTCACCGACTCCCTGAATGTCCGCCGCCAGGCAACACCCTATCCGCCTATTCGTAAAAACAGAAGCAATACCATAGGTTACCACGCACTATGCGTCACAGACACGAGCCAACAGATCAGGGCGCTGGCTCTTCTAGTTAAGATATCAGAGTTAGGGCCAGAGTTTCAGGGTTCAATACAGGTCCTTGTAGCTTACTAAGTGGAAGGAGGATGTGGAAAATTCTAGAGTTTCTTGACGTCGACGCTAGTCCGAAATCGAGAATTGGCAACATTAGCGCTCAGGGTCGACGCCAAAGACTGGTATCCCGACTTCCAATTTACCCTAGAGCGAATGCGATGGACTCTGCAGCTAGGACGGGATTCAACTATCTTTATTGACTGAGGCAGTACTATATCTTCTTCGGAAAGGTACGGGGAAGGGTAGAGCTATCCCGACTAGAGCAGGGAGACATGTCAGTGGCAGATTATGAGAACAAATTCATGGGTTTACTCAGATTTACGAGCATGAAGCATACAGGGGAGTGTTAGGCTCAGATGTTTTTTATAGGACTTTGCCCAAGCATTCGTCGTTATCTTATGTCTCAACATTTGCACTCAGTGTGAGAGGTAGCCAACACCGCCATTTCTCATGAGACTGAGACCACCATGTTCCAAAAGAACAAATAAGGAATCTCTAAAGCAAGGTAGTTTGGAGATAAGGGCAAGGGTAAGAGGTCATTTTTAGGGCCCGGAGGACCCCAGTAGCAAACAAGGGTTCTTAACAGCAACAACAATAGGGTTTTCATCAGAAGGGACCTTAGTAGGATCAGAGAGTACTACAGCAATGCAGGATTCAGGGTGCTTATTATAACTGCAAAAAGATTGGTCATAGGGCAAAGGATGCCGCAAAACACCAGCAGGAGACCAGCAACATAACCGTGGGTATGGCCAGTAGCAGAGACTTGAGGCACCATCGTCAGTTCCGAGGATCAAGGGTCAGGTGCATGCTATTCAGGAGTTACCTCAGGGACAGATGGTTCCATACGCTTCAGAGCCTTCGACATAGTAACCCATCGCTTCGGGTAGAGTGTATGCAGTTGTGCCACGTGATCATAGTGCGGGCGGGGCAGTGGTGGAATGTACGTTCCTTGTGAGCTCCTTCCTAGTCCATATTCTTTTTGATTCAAGAGCTTCACATTCATTTATATCTCTTGCATTCATGGACAGTCTTCAGCTAGTTGCACAGCCTTTAGACATTTCTTTGTCTATTTCTACTCCTTTAGGTGAGGTTTCCCTATTAGAGAGTGACTTTATAAGATGTGTTGTCAACCTGGACGAGTCTGAGTTCATAATTGATTTGATCATCTTGTGCATGTCTGAGTTTGATGTGATCCTTGGAATGGATTGGTTATCTTCCTACCATGTCAGCATCGATTGTTTTACAATAACAGTCAATTTGTGAGCATCTGGTGGGACTGAGTTAGTTGTAGCAACCTCACAGGGGAACCGGTTTGTAGAGTCATTTCTGGCATACATCAAGGAGGTGTTGCAGAGAGATCAGGATGCCATTTTGTGTGAGAGCAGAGTAGTCTCAGAGTATTAGGATATCTTTCAAGATATACATGGATTGTCTCTAGTGAGAGAGGTAGAGTTTTGCATAGAGTTATAGCCATGCATCGCACCAATATCCCGTGCACCCTATCATATGGCACCTGTTGAGATGAGGGAGTTATAGACTCAGCTGGAGGAGCTCAGAGCCCATAGATTTATTTGTCAGAGCCATTCTCTGTAGGGAGCACCGGTCCTTTTCGTAAAGAAGAAGGATGATAGCCTCCATTTGTGTATCGAATATCATGAGTTGAATAAGGTCACCATCCGGAATAAGTATCCATTACTAATGATTAATGACTTATTTGACTAGTTGTAGGGAGCACAGTATTTCTCAAAGATTGATCTTCGATCTGGTTTTCAACAGTTACAGGTACGGGAGATGGATATTCCTAAGAACGCATTTTTGACTCAGTATGGGTCCTTTGAGTTTCTTGTCATGCCATTTGGGCTAACTAATACACTCACGGTGTTCATGGATTTGATGAACCGGGTTTTTTGTTCGTATCTGGACCAATTCGTGATTGTTTTCATCAATGACATCCTCATCTACTCGAGGTCAGAGGCCGAGCATGAGCAGCATCTTTGTTTAGCATTACAGACTTTACAAGAGCACCAGTTGTATGCGAATTTTAGCAAATACGAGTTTTGGCTTATAGAGGTCAGATTCTTAGGTCACGTTATTACCAAGGAGGGCATTGTATTTGATCCATCTAAGGTTGAGGTGGTTCTTGATTGGAAGCTACCGAAGATAGTTACAGAGATTCATATGAAGAAGGGTGTTCAGTTTGTTTTGGGGCTAGAGTGTCAAAATGCCTTTGAGATTTTAAAGGCCAAGTTGACTACCGCACACAAGTTTATTATTCCGAGTAGTGACAAGACTTTTGTTGTCTACACGGATGTGTCATTATCAAGACTAGGACACGTTTTGATACAGACTCAGTGAGTGGTTGCTTTGAGTATCATCGGGGGAAGGTGGACGTCGTAGCAGATGCTTTGAGTAGAAAGCATCATCACAGGCTTACAACCTTCAGGTGCTTGTTGTATCGAGACCTTCTTACCCTCAGTTTGTTTGACTTTAGGCCAGAGGTTGGTGGATGCAGTACATTTTTTGGAGTGTTAGCAGTATAGCCATCATGGACTGATAAAGTGATTAGTGCTCAGTTAGAAAACTCTTGGATTCAAACCCAAAAGGGGAAGATTTCCAAAGAGCCTAAGACAGATTGGATAATCTGATCAGATGGAGGCCTTCAGATGAGAGGTCGGTTGGTAGTTCTAGATATTCCGTAATTGAAGAAAGATCTATTTGATAAGGCACACCGTACCAGGTATACTGTTCATTAAGACTCAACCAAAATGTACATGGATTTGAAGAGGCACTTTAGGTGGAACGGCATGCGTAAGGATGTTATAGAGTATGTCTCTAAATGCTTTACTTGTCAGCAGGTGAAGGTGAAACATTAGAGACCAGCTAGTACCCTACAACCCTTACCTATTCCTGAATGGAAGTGGATAGATATTTCGAAGTCGACGCACTTCTTGCCAGTTAAGACAACCCATACTGCAGAGACTTATGCAAAGATTTTCATTTGTGAGATTGTGAGATTGCATAGAGTTCCAGAGATGATTGTATCAGATTGTGGCTTAGTATTCACATCTCATTTTTAATAGAGTTTCCAGAATTCTTTTGATAGTCAGTTAGCATATAGCAGTGTTTTCCACCCGCAGACAGATGATCAGACAAAGAGAGTCAACCAAGTGCTCGAGGACATGCTTCGCACATGTGTGATCGATTTCCAAGGTAGTTAGGTAGATCATATACCATTGATTGAGTTTGCTTACAACAATAGTTATAAATCGACTATAGGTATGGCCCCTTATGAAGTATTGTATGGAAGACCCTGTAGATCTCCGATTTGTTGGACAGAGCCAGAGGATAGCTTACTGGTTGGGCCAGATCTGGTTAGACAGACCTCAAAGCATATAGTATTAATTCGAGAGTGTATTTTTGTAGCCCAGAGTCGGCAGAAGAGTTACACAGATCAGAGGCGATGACCCTTAGAGTTCTAGATTGGAGACTATGTCTTGTTGAAAGTCTTACCTATGAAGGGCGTCAGACAATTTAGTAGACGGGGAAAGCGTGGCCCGAGATATATTGGTCCATTCAGGATTATCGATCATGTTGGAACTGTCTCGTACTGACTAGACCTTCCAGTGTTGATGTCAGGTGTGCATGATGTCTTTCATGTCTCGATGCTCAAGAAGCACTTACGAGATGAGGAGTATCAGAGAGTGTTTGATATGCTAGATTTAGAGAGTCAGACGGATTTGACTACAGTTTAGACTCCAATCTGCATTCTTGCTAGGGAGGACAAGAAACTTTGAAATAAAATAACTCCATTAGCTAATGTGCAGTGGAACAGAAAGGGAGTTGAGGAAGCTTTCTGGGAGCACGAGGAGGATATGCGTCGTGACTATCCACACCTGTTTGGGCAGGTATATTACTAGTTGTAATATTTTGGTGTTTATCTTATCAATATAGTTGCATTTACACTTCATGCTGGAATGTGAGTATTAATACATAACGGTTAATCATTCAGAACATATGGTATATACATGGGAGGGTATTTATTTAGATTTTTTTCCCAACGTACAAGGTATATTTAAATAGAGGTTAAGTAGGAGTATTCACATTCTAGCTGTTAAGCGTAAATATTTCATGTGTGATACATATCCTATAATTAATAATAAATTGCTGAATTTCAGGGACGAAATTCTCTTTAAGGAGGGGTGAATGTAAAACCCTGAAATTTTTCATCCATCTTTAGGTCAGTCAGCTGATCAAAATAACCAGTCGACCGATTGGTCTTTGAGGCTATCGACTAACCAGAATGATCAGTCGACCAATTGGTCATCAAGAGCTAGAGTTCGGGTCGGGTTAGATATATATATATATATATATTATATATATTCCAATTTCTTTTTCTCTCTCCTACTCCATCACTCACATTGCAGCAGCCACCCCCCTAAAAACCCTAATTTCTCAACTTCCTTTTCTAGAGAATTTTTTGTTAAGCAAAAATCTAGAGGAGGGCAAGGCCTAAACCTTCTATGAAGAAGGATCGAGTTTTACTCACATTTGAGGAATCAAAACTTCTTCTCAAGGCAAGATCTTCTTCTCCAAACCCATCCCCTTTTTCTTTGTTTTTATTAAATTAAAATCTATTAAATGTGTAGAGATCACTCTCTTAAACTTGATGATGCAAAGATCTAAATTTCTATTTAAAATAAAAAACGAACTCTTTAATTAGGGTTGAAGATTTAAAATAAATCTAACATTAGATGTATTGCTAATTTAATTGTTTCAGGATGGACTTACAACCATAATTATATTTAGGGTTATGAGATCCCCTCTAATATGATGTTTGTGGATTTATGTATCAAGTAAACCTTTCTCACCCTAATTAAGAATTAAGAAACATGAGTTATTCTTTTGAAGAGTTTTCATTTTTGTGAAATTTTCACGAAGCCTGGCAATTTTCGATCCACTTTTGGATCAGTCGACTGATCTGAAGAATCAGTCGATCGATAAACCTTTAGGAAACTAGGGTGTTTATCTTTGGTCGATTGACCAACATAGAGTTTTTAGCCGACTGATTCTAAATTTAGTCACATTTGATCTATCCTCCAGTCGATCAACCGATCAGAAGGATCAGTCGACCGATTGGATCTTGTTTTGTCTTGATGAGCATAGTTCAGTATTACCTAGGGTAGTGCATCGGTACACCACACTGGAGTAGGCCGATGCACCCATGCTCCATAGGATACCTAAGTAGGTAGTCTGTCCCTCACGATGATGTGATGAGGCCGGTACATTGTACCTGTAGGATGCCCTAGTCGGTAGTTCGTCCCGCACGATGATGTGATGAGGCCGGTGTACTGTACCTGTAGGATGCCAATCTGTCGTACCTATAGGATGCCCTAGTAGGTAGTCCATCCCGCATGGTGATACGATGAGGCCGATGTGCCTATACTATGTAGGATGCCCTAGTGGATAGTCCATCCCGCATAATGATGCGGTGAATCACGGGATTTTGCGAGCGACAACACTCTGTAATATTTGATCACTTGGGTCTTAAGTGGGTACTGGTTATCGATGTAGTCCAACATTGAGGTATGCTTAGCGATGATGCATATTTTTGGTAAGGATCGCACTTAATTGTGTATTTGTTCCTATGCTACCTACTCGAGGGTAGGGTGAGATACTATGATTCAACACGCTGGTCATGTTCTGGTTAAGGTTTGGTGATGTATTTCTTTATAGCTTATTAATAGGAATTGGAGTTGATATTTAGCGATTTACAATTTAAGATACATAGTATATATATGAGGATTTTCTTGTTTAGATTATTCGCTTGATGTACTCATCTCCCGTTGTGAGAGCCGTAGGTTGACAGAGACTCAATATAGTTTACCATTATTTATAGGTAGGTAGTTGGTGCTCCATAGTAGACTATTTATAGTTTTAGACTTTTAGAGATGTATTTTATTTTGAAGGCTGAGTGCCTTTGTACTGTTTAAATGACTCTTATATTTTAAAGACTCATTATTCTTATCTTAGTTTATCAAATTTATTTTCTTTTTCTCTGTTGGGGACATATTTGTGGAAGTTGTTGAATATCTCTTTCCTATATTTTTATTTCGTGTATTCCCACTATTGTTATATCTGTTTACATCCTTACTGCTTCATTCTTTTTGATATCTGCTAGAGTGATAGCAATGGTGACCGTGAAACATGTTTATGCATAATGTTGGGTGCATGGCAAGTTTGACATCTCTGGGTTCACCTTGGACTATAGCCATGTGTGAAAACAGGGGCATCGCATGTAAGATATGGCCTGTAGGATGGTTGTTGCTTTAGGTGTGGTGGGCATTGAGGGTGCAAGATCTGTGATTAGGATTTGTAGGTGTCAAAAATTATCTATAGGTTTTTACATGCAGCTCGAGATGAAGAGAAGGTAATGAACATCGTTATCCGAGTCAAAGAGGATCATCCGATGCCATAGAGAAGCTAACAAGCGCACGAAGCGATTCGACGAAGCATACGAGTCAATGAAACACGCTGGCGACCATAGTGTGAGGCAACGCCTCTCTACCGAGGATATCGCGTCGCAACCATGGATCAAGATCCTAGTTGAAGTAGAGGTCAAGTATAAGTTCGACCAGTAGAAGTTCGAGGAGTACGTCTCATCCTCCTCCTCTAGATCCTCCTCCCCTCGTAAGTATAGGAAAATTTCTTCGCTAAAGAATGTTCATTGGTCTCAAGATCTAAAGACCCAGGTGTTTTTGTCGGAAATTGTTTTTATTATGGAATCCATTAAAACTTCAGTCGCTTATAATGAATTACACAACAAAAATAAGAAATTTACAACTTCCTAGAAAATAACACAAAAATTATTTATCAACTCCTGCTTTTGTGGGATCTTCACATGTGTCGGGGGGGTGTTAGCTCGTGGACTACCAAATCACGAATTCAGATTGAATCGTGAAGGCTTTGGGGATTCTTCCTTCGTTTAGAAGCAAGAATAGAGTCAGTGAATATCTCATCAAAGTAAGATGAACACCCTTCCCAAGATCAAGTCAAAGCTTAGATCTTAAGGAACCTCCCAATTGTTGAAAGGAGATGAACTCTTGAAATTCACCAAAGCCTTTTTAAAATCTCTGACTAATTGCTCTAGTAATAGCCTCTCTGCTCTATACTCTCTATTCTTGGATCCTCTTCATTAATGGTCCTAGGGGGTATTTATAGCCTCTGGAAAGTATAAATAAAATCAGGAGATGATAGGGAGAGTTCTGCTTCCGAGACAATCATGACTGTCTCGGCGGCCAAGACAGTTGTGACTGTCTCGGCTTCTGAGACATCTCGGAACGCTTGAACTTCCTAGCCATTTTGTAACCACTCTCCCACATTTTAATGCCATTATTTTGGTAGTTATCGATGTGATTCTCGGCCACAACGTCTCCCACATTCTTTGACAATTAATGGCCGCATGTCATGCATATGCCCCAACAGCTTCTGAACTCCTTAGAACTGTCTCGCACCGCAAGACAGTACACACTATCTCACTACGCAAGATAGTCTTGACTGTCTCGGGATTTCCAAGATAGCTTAAGGCTGTTCTTGTGTTCTTTTGATCTTTGGATGATCCCCTCTAACTTAGATAATGACATTCATTATCTTCTCTTTGTCTTGAGTTGTATTTGGATATCTATAAGCTTTTTTAGATGCCTACACCAAGGTGATGATTCTTGTCCGCTCGTTGTTGATTCCTCACGCAATGCTCCTCCGACATCCAAGGAAGCCAGATCTGCTGCTCATGACAACTCCTCTCTAGTTAAGGAGTTGCTCACTGAAGGCGCACTAATTCTGACGAAGAGGGCTCATCAGAGGCAGTGCCAACGCCTCGCTCGTCAATTCACCAAAGCTCAAGAGCGGGTTGACGGACTCCGCTATCAAGTGGATTTGGAATTTAGGAGGCGCCAAGTAACTAAGTCGCTACTACAATAGCGAATCATTGATCCCTCCTCCAAACTGGCAACCAACAAATGGGTTCATATCAAAAGGACCAATTTAACTCTCGAGGAGTGTATCTATAAGCGCCATATACTTCTCGCACATGCATAGACTCTTATGCAGAAGGCACAAGATCTACAGAAGGAAGAGGTGTCCAAAGAACCACTGAAATCCAAATAAGTATGGGTGCCGAAAGCCAAAACAATAGCAAAATTAACTCAAAAAACCTTCGAAGTTCCCCAACCTGGGGCAAAACACAATGTGTGTTTCACACCTAGGGTGAAACACAATTTGTGTTTCGTACGTAGGGTGAAACACCAGCTATGTTTCGCACCTGGTGCCAGCCCCGAGGCTGTTTCTCAGATTTTGTCAGCCTCCGATCTTGTTCCTTTTGTTCCCGCACAACCGGTGAAGTCCCACGGTAGTATTGATCTATAAAAATTCAAAGTAACCATGGTAGATCGAATCAGTTCTCTGCATGAGGATCAAGTCAAAGCTCCTGTAAAAGAAGGCAAGGATTCAGTGATCAAAAAGTGAGTAATTCCTCAGACTAGGGGTCGTACAAACACTCTCATCAAGCCTAATGCCGCTCAAGGGTGTCACACCGCTTCCAAACAAACCAAGACACCTTAATGTAGTTGTCCGTGTGACGTGCACAAAAGAGGCAAGGAGGCCTCCCCTTCCAGGAGAATTCTTGTCACTTCTTGCCTAGGGGTGCGTGTCAAAGTCCAAGAGCCCGTTAAGGCTCTACACCCGCAAGAGGGTGGTTTCAAACGTACGACTCTTAAGAGTTCCAATAAGGTTGTACATTCCCAGAAGAATATGTATCTATCAAAAGACGATGTTGTACCTGGGAAACCACACCAACAAGTGATGGAGTGCTCCAGTCATCATGCTGACGAGTTGCGCCATTAGGTTGGGGGTGCGAACAAATCTCAGAATAGAGTTGTTCAAAAAATGAGTTCTCATTGTCCGTGCAAAAAATGTATCAGGGTGGTATTATCAAAATGTAGTTGCCCTAGGACCATTTAACAAAGGGTCTCGGTATTTGAGAAACTTACAACTGAAGCGTCAAAGCTTAGATCAAAATGCTTCCACGAGAGAAAATCCATCGTTCAGGATGATGAATTCCCTGAAGTCACAATCAACATGGCTGATAAAGGAAAGCCTGCAATTGCTTCAAATGGCTCTAATCCTGACTTTTCTCCGGGAAGAAAAGTTGACTCAGGAATAACCTAACGAATGTTTTAGCTTCAATTGGGAGCCACTAGAATTCACAAAGTACTATCCTCGGATGATGAGCCTTCGGACACTTGCTCTGCAATCGCTTCGGACGACACAGTGTCCAGCATAGGAGAAGCCAAGGAGACATTAACAATCACTCCTGATCAATTAGCTCAGATACTTCAAAAAGTTCTAGCTGAGCAAAAAGAAGAACTCAGAGCTGAGATGAAGGCAGAGATAGAGTTGGCTATGCAACAAATGAGAGAATTGTAGTCTTAATGGCTTCATGAATCCAGCCGCCGCACTTGAAACGTCGTAGGTGATAGTGATCCAAAAGTGGATGAAGTCGTTAAGGCTGATGCACCCCTCGATAACACTGGGGGTGGTTCAATTGCACTCCTCAGTAACACTGGGGGTGGCCCAATTGCTTCTTCTTAACATCGCTCGAACAGAGATGAAGATGAGGACAATAAGATGAGAGAACTCGAGAGCAAGGTCTATGCCTTAATGTCCGCTCAAGAAATGAAGAAGACGGACATTCCATACCCATATCCAAGGGAGTGGGATGTAATTCCATACCCGGCGAAGTTTGATCTGATTAACTTCATGCCGTTTGACGGGAGAGGCTTCCCGACCCAGTATTTGATCTACTTCAAGTCTCATTTAGGAATGATCTCTAGGAATGAACCCCTGATGACTCGGTCATTCATGGGTACCCTTCGTGGGGCCACCTTCAATTTGAACCGATATCTCACTAGGAAGTATCAACAGCTAGGATGACATGGAGAACCTATTCCTTAGCAATTTCTTTGATGATGACACCGAAGTTTTGATCGGAGCTCTTCTGGATGAGAAGCAGAAGGACAAGGAGTTAGTTAACAGTTTCGTCAAACGCTTCTGCAATAAGATAATGAATTGAAGGGATCCTGTCACAGAGGAGTTCATCTTGTAGACCTACCACAACAATCACTCTATCGATATCTTGGAAACCCTGGGGGTCATGCCATCCAAAACCTGAAAAGAGTTAAAACTGCATGGTGAACAGGCCTAACGCTTTCTCAAAAGGAAGAAGGCCAAGAGAGGCCAACTGACGGGTGAGGCACCTGCAACTGCTGTTGACCTTCATCAAATGTCACAACAGCAACCTTGGAGGCAACAAAGGACTCCTGATCTGAGGTTCCAAGAGGAGTATTCTTTCGAAGATGATGAAGTTCCAGCCATCTTTAAATACCTCCTCGCCAATAACAAAATCAAGCTACCACCAATTATAAATCAGGATGAAGCAAATAATACCTCGGATCCAAAATATTATGCATATCACAGGAGGGTCCATCATCTAACCAAGACTTGTTTTACTCTAAAGAATAGCATTCAAGCCTTGGTTGATATCGGCGTCATAATGACAAAACAAGCCAAATGAGAATGGCAAAAACTTCGATGAGTATAAACTGCTTCTCCCTTACCTCCAATGGGTACACAAGGTTAAACTGATTCTCGAAACTCCAATGAGTATATAAGTTTAAACTGCATCTCCTTGAACCTCCAACGGGTACACGAAGTTAAATTGATTCCCGAGACTCCGACAAGTATAAGAGTATAAACTACTTCTCCAAGACTCCGACAAGTATAAGAGTATAAACTACTTATCCATGACTCTGACAAGTATAAGAGTATAAACTGCTTCTCCAAGAATCCGATAAGTATAAGAGTATAAATTGCTTCTCCAAGACTCTGACAAGTGTAAGAGTATAAACTACTTCTCCCTTTCCTCCAACTGGTATATGAGGCTCAGTTGTTCCCTACCTTTAACGGAAAGTTCCTGGAGAATATAACACATAATATTCTTAAGGATAACCAGACTTCCTCTTACGGATATACGAGGTTAAATTGCTTCCCTTATTTCCAACAATGTGATGTTCCTGGGGAATATTACCCTTAATATTCCTAAGGATAACCCAACAATGTGACCGAATACAATTGGATTCAGGTTCGCCAAAGAGCTGGGGGTGGAATACCTTAATGCATTCTAATGGAAAGTTCCTAAAGAATACTACACATGGTATTCTTAAGGATAACCCAAAACAAATTGATTATTCAAGGTGAAAGCCAATCATAGGAATAATTCATTTTTAATCATGATAAAAATATTTAAGAACCTCCCACTGTGGCTATTTAATCATTTTTAAGATGATTAAAACCCTCCCACTATGACTTTCCAAACACTCTTTTCTCTTTCGTTGTGATGAGATTCAACGACTCCATATGGTTAATCTTTCCTCACGAAACTCCTACACTCTAATTGTGGAGTGGTTGATGATTCATAGTCCTCTATCATAAAATCTCTCACTGATCAAATCAATTGACTATGGGTCCACAAAATTCTTCACGATTAAATACACTCAAACTCTCGTTGTGTCCAAGCCTTTAACACTCCCATTGTTGAGGTCCTGACACAACATATAAAATTTCAATATGCTAATCCATAGTGATTGTCAAACCCCCTTCATGTCAAGATCTTGTCACTTGATGCTAAAAACCCCTACTGAGTGACTTATACAAATCAACATTCTCACTGTTATTTGTATCTCCACTCTCACTGTTTTTTTGTTAAACTTTCCTACAGTTAGGACTAAAGCCAAAATCCCCTCTTGATTCCTTCCATGAATAAGAGGTCCACTTTTAAATCGAGCGATCAAATCTTCCTATAGTTAGGGTCGTCTCCAACCCCCACTCAGTCAAACATTCCTCTAGTTAGGACCAAAACCAGAATTTCCTTTCGATAAATGAAAGGCTTTCATCCATTCCTCTTTAGTCAAACCTTTCAATAGTTAGGGCCGAAGTTAGAATTTTATCTTGATAAATAAGAAATTCATCCTCAAACTTGGTAACCAATCCTATAAAAGTTAGGGTTATCCGGATTTTTTTGATTCTCGGAGTGGAGATCCCACTCTTAGTTTTACCTTCAGGATTCTCGAAATGGAGATCCTACCTTGAGTTTTTTTGTAGCTGGAGATAGAATATAAAATTTTTCTTCTCTAACATCGGGTTCGTCTTTGCACCAAGAGAAGACACAATCTATCCAAAATCCATACCTTACACGCATGGGAGACTTTATCTCGATCACTAATTGGTGATAAGTTTACATCTAACACATGTTGTCGGGTGGTCCGTTCTCGCAAAAATGACTAAGTCTACATATTCAACATCGTAGCAACAAAAATCCATGCCTTTCATACATGGGAGACTTTATCTCTATCCCTAAATAGAGATAAGTCTGCATCTAACATATGCTACCGGGTAGCGCATTCCCATAAAAATAGCAAAGCCCACGTATTCGACATCGTGGCAGGTTGTTATTAATAACACCAAAAATCCATACCTCACACACATGGAGGGAATTTATCTCGATCCCTAATTAGAGATAAGTCTACACCTAACACGCATTGTTGGGTAGCGTATTCCCGTGAAAATAGCAAAGCCCACGTATTCAACATCGTGGTAGGTTGTTATTAATAACACTAAAATCCATGCCTGGGTAGCGTATTCCCGTGAAAATGGCAAAGCCCACGTATTCGATATCGTAGCAGGTTGTTATTAATAACACTAATATCCATGTCTCACACGTATGGGGGACCTAATTAGAGATAAATCTACGCCTAACACGCGTTGTTGGTTAGTCTTTTGCTACGAAAAGGACGAAAGCTCACGTATTCAACATCGTGGCAGGTTGTTATTAATAACACCGAAAATCCATGCCTCACATGTATGGGAGACTTTATCTTGATTCCTAATTAGAGATAAGTCTACGCCTAACACGTGTTGCCTCTTAGTCTTTTACCATGAAACGAACGAAAGCTCATGTATTCAACATAATGGCAGGTTGTTATTAATAACATTAAAAATTCATGCCTCACATGCATGGGAGACTTTATCTCAATCCCTAATTAGAGATAGGTTTATGCCTAAAATGTGTTACCGGTTAGTCTTTTCCCGTGAAAAGGATAATAGCCCACTATTCGACATCGTGGCAAGCTGTTATTCATAACACCAAAATCCATACCTTACATGAATGAGGGACTTTATCTCGATCCTTAATTAGAGATAAGTCTACGCCTAATACGCGTTGCCGGTTAATCTTTTGCCACCAAAAAACACCAGAATCTATGCCTGGAGGATATTATCTCGAACCCTAATTAGAGATAAGTCTACGTCTAACATGTGTTGCTGGTTAGTCTTTTTCTATGAAAAGGACAATAGCCCACATATTCGACATCGTGGCAGGTTGTTATTCATAACACCAAAATCCATACCTTACACGCATGGGAGACTTTATCTGGATCCCTAATTAGAGATAAGTATACGCCTAACACGCATTACCGGTTAGTCTTTTACCATGAAAAAGACACCGGAATCCATGCCTGTGGGACATTATCTTAATCCCTAATTAGAGATAAGTCTACGCCTAACACGCATTGTTGGTTAGTCTTTTGTCGCAAAAAAAAAACACCAGAATACATGCCTGGGGGATATTAACTCGATCCCTAATTGGAGATAAGCTTATGCCTAACACGCATTGTCAGGTAGTACGTTCCCGTGAAAATGACAAAGTCTATGTATTTGATATCATAGCACTAAGTCTAAAAGAGTTCATTCTTTTAGCACAATATTACATATAGAACGGACTTAGACAATCTACATGCTAGCCCGACTCAAACTATAGTCGGTAAAGGCTCATCAAATATGTTGATGGCTGAGGGTTTACCAAAAAGCCTATAATGAATAGCTTGCAATGAAGGATTCACTCTTCTAACTCGGAGAGCTTCTCTTCATAAAGCTTGTACAAGCTTCATCTTCAATCAGCTTTAACAGTCATTGACGCACCAAGTTTATCAGTTAGTCTCGTGACTCGAGCGCCTAGGATAGCTTCAGATATAGTTGTTGTATCAGTACCAACGGCTGGTCCTACAATCAAATCTCACACAAATAGCTCAACCTGGCGAGTGTTCGATGCATTCTCACACTCCGATGAGTATACGAGTATAAACGGCATCTCCTTGAACATCTGACGGGTACACGAGGTTAAACTGATTCCCGAAACTCTGAGGAGTATACAAGTATAAACTTATCCTTCCCGCTCCATCGCCTTAAGAGCTTAAACTGTGTAGACTCTAGTCAACGTATGAGCATAAACTATATTCACAAAAGTCAATGTCGGTCAACACGTTACAAATAAAAGTCAACATCGATCAACGCGTTACAATGAAGGTCAATGCCGATCAACGTGTTGCAAATGAGAGTCAATGTTGGTCAACGTGTTACAAATGAGAGTCAACGCCAATCAATGCGTTGCAACGAAGGTCTACGCCGGTCAACGCATCGATGATTTTGCCGAAATAAGGCTCAAGATGAGATTCCAGGTCAAAAGGATAATCCCGGGGAGTTCAATTGTGATTCAGATACGAATTCCCGATGAAGATGATCAGTTCAACCTTGATTCAACGACACGAGCTAAATTCAAAAATCCATACACCAGTTTTAGTTTAAGATTTAGACAATGATCAGATGATAAACACAATACCAAAAGAATTTTAGTTATTCGACAAAATACTGAATAGACTAAAAGATGAAGAAGTTAATGAATTAAAGGCTGGGCCCATCATATCCAAAGTATTTTAGGCTTCTCTATAAAAGAATAAGACTGGAACACTTTGGAAGGGGTATCTGTAGGCGTCAAAAATTACCTATAGGTTCCCACACGTAGCTCGAGATGAAGAGAATGCAATGAACATCATTATCTAAGTCAAAGAGAATCATCTGATGCTATAGAGAATCCAACAAATGCACGAAACGAGTCGGCGAAGCGTACGAGTCAACAAAACAAGATTGAGTCGACATTGGTCATATGCTTGGTGGATGGATTTTGATCTATAATGCGCTCTTGGTTAGGAGGTGGAGCTAAGGGTATGATTGGAGAAAGACTGATTAGAGTGTTGAGATCAAGGAATATGAGATCAATGGGGTTGGATAGTGGTGAAGGTACCACTAGAGATGGTAGAGCATAGCAGTAACCTTTTTAATGGAGGCTATCTCCAAGAAAAACACACATGATAGCACGAGGGATAGTTTATAGCATTCTGAGGGTGGAATTTGAATGAAGCAGGCATAACTGAAGACTCAAAGTTAGGAGTAATTTGAAGGTGAGTGATATAATTACTAGAAAGGTGTAAGACCTTTGAATATGGAGGAGGGAGTATGGTTGATTAGGTATAAGCTTGTGACCACATGAGTTAAGGCAGACAGAAGGAATGATCTCGTGATTCCTAGAATGTGACAATGACATTTTTCAGCTACTCTATTTTTTTGGTGGGTGTAAGGGTAGAAAAAGTGAGTCTGGATGCCCTAAGAGGCTAGAAGGTAGGTGAAGCGACGTGAGGTGTATTCCCCCTGAGTCTGAGCATAGGGTTTTAATTTTTTTAGAGAATTGAGTGAGGATTATGGTGGTGTAATTATGCTAGGCATCAGATTTTTTGTTCAAGAGGTAGATCCACATGAATTGTGAGTGAGCTATGAACATGACATAGTAGCGGCATCAAATTTTTTTTCATGTGGTAGATCCACATGAAGTGTGAGTGAGCTATGAACATGACGTAGTAGATATTTTCACCACAAGAGGGATGGGGGCATGGTCCCCAAATATATGTGTGTATAAGGTCAAAGGATATGGCAGTGATTTTGTTATTTTGTGAGACAGGAAGAGACACATATTTTGTTGGCCTTCTTGTTTTGATGATGTTTAACAAACAATTTACAACTAATGTTGTTTGTCTAGTATTTGTATTTTCATATTTATTGTAGACAAACAACGAGTTGGAGGATGGATGGAATAGAGCTTCAACGATGATATCCAAAGGAGGTTGGCGGAATGTCGGGTTGAAGCCTATACAATTCAAGTTAAATCCCTATATTTATTTTATACTCACCCATGCATATTGGTAGGGGGAGCTTTCGCTCTCTTATTCTTTTTGTCCCCTTTTTGATGTTGTCAAAGGGGGAGAAATATTGTGAGTATATTCTTTCTTGTTTATATGCATGATATATTATACATTGTACGTTCATTTTCTTTCATGCATATATCCTTTTTGTAAATTGTTTGTCATCATCAAAAAGGGGGAGATTGTTGGCCTTCTTGTTTTGATGATGTTTAACAAACAATTTACCACTAATGTTGTTTGTCTAGTATTTGTGTTTTCGTATTTATTGTAGACAAACAACGTTGTTGGAGGATGGATGGATTGCGCCATAACGACGATATCAAATGGAGGTTGGCGGAATTGTGGAGTGAAGCAACATACAATTCAAGTTAAAGATCAAGTTCAATCTTCATCCGCATGTGTACCAAGTTGAGCTACAATGAAGATCAAGATCAAGCTTGGGTAATCTAGTTTAGATTTTATATTATGTGTGTGAAGTACCTTAAGCTCAATATCATATACACACACGTATTTGGTTTCTATGTATATATATAGTTATATATATACATGCATGGTTTTGGGTTTTCATGTTTTGAACACTTTTGCAAAATAATGATATTTCACAATTGGGAAATGAAAATTGAAAAATTCTTTTTGTAACATGTTCAAAATATCATTTGCAAACATTTCTAAAATTTTCATCAAGTTTGGAATTGATTTGTTATGTTTAAAGGAATTTACAAATTCACGTTTTCGTTCGTGCGCATGTTCGTGCATGTTTTACAAAATAGATGAGTTTTCATAAATGGGAAGTGATATTCAAGAAATTATTTCTTTTAAATGTTTATCTACATGTTTAGAAACTTTCCTCAAAAGTTTACTATTTTTGGAGTTGATTTACTATGCCCAATTGATTTTACAAAATCGTGTATGTCAGCAGATTTTCAGAAACTGTATATCTGTGTTCAAACATTTATTTCTCTCAACTGGAAAATTATTTTTCCGAAATTATTTCTCTAACATGTCATTATACATGTCTATAACCTTCCTACAAAATTTCATAATTTTTAGAGCTGATTTACTATTTTTAATTGATTTTACAAAGCCAGATACGCAAATTTCCAGAATGCTGGATTTTGGGGTATTTTGGTCTTTTCAGCCTATAACGGCTAGTAACGGCTAGTTTTTGATATTTTCGGTTTTTGGGGGTTTGTGGCTGGTTTAAGAGGCTCTACTCTAGCTTTCATTTATTATTTGTCAGATTATCATCTTATTAAAGCTAGTTTTATATTGAGTTTAGATTTGATTAATCTCATAGTTACACACACCCACTTGAGCTTATTGTATTTACATACATAGTATATTAGGGTTGTGAGAGATTATAATATTAAGTTGTGCTTTATTGTGTTCTCATCTATTGTAGAGAACAAATTTATATTTGTTACATTGTGAGTGTTGTAAGGTTTTCGGTGAGCTAGAAACCGAGTGTGTAGTGAAGTTTTCGGTGAACTAGAAACCGAGTGTGAGGAGTGAACGTTGTTCGGTGAGCGTTGAAAACCGACACTGTGAGGTGTAAACGTTATTTGGGTGAGCGTAGAAAACCCGGTTGTGATAGTGGATTTCTCCCCGGGAGTGGGGAGCGGAGACGTAGGACGAAAGGTCCGAACTCCGTGATCATTTGAGTGTGTTTGAGTTTATCATTAGCGCATTTGCTTTTACATTTATCTTATATCACCAATTGTGCATTGCTCATTTATTTCATCCACTATCTAGTTCATTTTGTTTACCCTTGTGTTAGTTTATATATTCTTGCACATACATTGCCTATATCTCTTTGTTAGGATATATCTCGTTATTCATATTGTTTATCCTAGCTAATATATTGTTGTATTTCATACTTGCTAGGATAACTTGTTAATTAATTTTAATTGGCATATAATCGGATTAGATTAGCATAAGACCCTAATCACCCCCCCTCTAGGGTCTAACATATTTTACATTATAGCTAATACACAAGAACAACGCATCGGTTGGAAATGATCGTAGGCTATCAATATTGAAGAGAAGATGGAGGCGAGGTAGGGATGGATGGCCTAAGCAGTAGTGCGAAAGATCACATGTTGTGAGTTTGTAATTGAGGAGACATATAACAGATGCAGTAGGATATAGAAGGATGAGCAAGGATGAGCTTATCCATAGTGTAAAGTCTATTGTTGTTACAACCAGTGCCGGCAGTTTTCCTTATTTGTGGATTTTGTATAACACAAGAAAATACAATAAATGTTACAGTATAATTTAGGGTAGGAGTTGTGAAATAGAGAATATATTTATGTTGATGCTTGGGATATGGTGGACATGAGGGATTGAGAATTGAGGAGGCTTATATAGGTGGCTGAAACAAGTCATGGGTAGTGGGGTACCATTAGCAATGTGGATGTTGCTTGTGGGTGATAAAGGTGCGGTGTTGGAGAGGTTTGGTGGATGTTATTAGGTGATTAGCAGCACTCAAATCTAAGATCTATGAGTCAGTTGATATACCTAAATAGTTTATGAATGTGTGCATGTCGTCTATGGTGATATTGAGTTAGCAGAGGTGGTGAGAGAGTCAATCCATCATGAACAACATCTTCATATCGAGGTGCACCCATGATTGATGGTAGGTGCACCACTTTGCGTCTCGAGGTGTCCATTGTTGTTAGATCATGTGAACAAAAGGATAAGATGTTTGTGATGTCGGGCTGAGAGAGGGTCCACATGGTGATTGTTGATGAGAGGTGGAGCTCATCCAAGCGATGGAACATACTGAGGCATTCTGTCAAACACCTTGAGAGAACATCATAGATTTGTGGGGATGAGGACTGATGCGAGTGATGATTGGCTATAAATGGTATAAGAGAGGTTAGAATTGGGTAATGTGTAAGGATCGATGGGAAGTGGTTGTGCCGAGAGTTTATCAAATGAGGAGCATGTGATTAGATCCGATGGCCAAAGTCGAGCAATTGTTCAATGTAGTGGCTAGAGTTGACGGTTGTCGATTCAATTTGATGGTGAGGGCTGGTTGAGGCAAAGGATATCAAGATTGTGAGGGTGTGACAATGTCAAGGTTAGTGCTGATCGTATTACAACGAGATTAAGGACGAACAGCAATGTTGTCGAGTAGTAGCTTGAACAAAGTGTCGGATCTAGATTTGGTGTGGCCGGAGATCATGTGCGAGGGTGCAGAGTTTGTGTACACTATGGTTGTTAGGGTTACTAGATAGGGCATGAATTGATATGAGTCGCCGTGCGAGCACCCTTTGGTCGTGGAATTACCAAAAGGTGGGTTGAGAAGAAGACAACTAAAACACAAGGACAATTCGGTATGGCGAAGGAAAATACCTTCTCTAGATTATGAAGAATCAATTATTACAAATCTCTCCCTCACAATCTCACTAGAATCGAGAACAACCTCTCAATCCTCCCTAAACCCTAATACAAACATTAGAATTTCTCTCTGATCTATGATCTCTAAGATCCTCACAATCTAAACCCTAATCCTTTTGATTAGGATCTTACTTAGACCTAAAACCCTTTAGATCTACATTTTGGCCTCTCATCTTCTACTTAGAACCCTAAAAAGTCCCTATTTATAGGGTTTACAACGTGGTGGTAATCTGGTAAATAACCAAAACCAAACCCAACTAGGATTCCTTCAAAACAGAAACCAAGTCTGCCCAGGAAACCTCGATGAGTCGACTCATGACTACATATGAGTCGACTCGTGACTGATGAGTTGACTCATAAACTGATGAGTCGACGGAGCAGAAACTTTTGACAAAACGGCTGGGTTTTGTGAGTCGACTCATTACAGGAATGAGCCGACTCAACCTGATGAGTCGACTCATGTACATGTATGAGTCGACTTACGAGCTGAAATCTTGATTCTTCGAATCTACTGCTCGTCGTCTCGTTCCACGCTTCCACCTGTGCTCCGTCGTGTCGCTTCACACCACTATTCTCAAGATATCATGAGAATCACCTATCATCAAGCTCCCATGAGGATCGCTTTTTCCAAAGAGAAGATACACCCATATCATGGGTCCCCCCTTTAGAAACTTGAAGTCCTATTCAAGTTAGAACTTCAGCTGAGGAAACTCTTAAGCCCCTGCATCTTTGTTAACTTCAGTCATCTTCTTCTTCCTTAATCTCTGAACTCCTTCCAAAGAAAAGGATCTCGCCAAGCTTCTTGTACTGTGATCGAGTCAGGACCATACACATGATGCCCCTTCATCGGATCTGATTGCTCTGATACCAACTTGATACGAGTCGTTGTGCGAGCACCCTTTGGTCGCGAAATTACCAAAAGGTGGGTTGAGTAGAAGACAACTAAAACACAAGAACAATTCAGTATGGCGAAGGAAAATACTTTCTCTAGATTATGAAGAATTAATTATTACGAATCTCTCTCTCACAATCTCACTAGAATCAAGAACAACCTCTCAATCCTCCCTAAACCCTAATACAAAGATTAGAATTTCTCTCTGATCTAAGATCTCTAAGATCCTCACAATCTAAACCCTAATTCTTTTGATTAGGATCTCACTTAGATCTAAAACCCTTTAGATCTACATCTTGGTCTCTCACCTTCTGTTTAGAACCCTAAACAGTCCCTATTTATAGGGTTTACAACGTGGTGGCAATCTAGTAAATAACCAAAACCAAACCCAACTAGGATTCCTTCAAAACAGAAACCAAGTCTGCCCAGGAAACCTCGATGAGTCGACTCATGACTGCATATGAGTCGACTCATGACTGATGAGTCGATTCATAAACTGATGAGTCGACCGAGCAGAAACTTTTGACAAAACGGCTGGGTTTCGTGAGTCGACTCATGACATGCATGAGTTGACTCAACCTAATGAGTCGACTCATGTACATATATGAATCGACTCACGAGCTGAAATCTGGATTCTTCGAATCTGCTGCTCGTCATCTCGTTCCATGCTTCCACCTGTGCTCTGCCGTGTCACTTCACACCACTATTCTTAAGATATCATGAGAATCACGTATCCTCAAGCTCCCATGAGGATCGCTTTTTCCGAATAGAAGATACACCCGTATCATGAATGTAGGTTGGATCGTGCGCATGATCTTCACATGAGAGAAGGGTGACTAGTGTGATTCTTGGCTGAAATCACGCTTGACTGAGATTGTGATTTCACACATAATTGAGTTGGCTCCCACATATGATTGAAATCTCAGGGAATTATTGTTAGTGGAGGGGACTTTGATTGGATGGTTAGGATTTAAATGAGCGTTTAGTGGACAGCTCCAATGCCATGATAAATATGGAGCTTTTGGAAGAAAAGGGATAATCTCTTCATTGATATTGGGACAAATTTTCAAAACTAACCTTTTTAAAATTTAATTAGAAATTCAACCGTTTTTCAATCCAATTTTAGCCAGCTGCCTGAAACCGGGACGAAAATGCTAAATAAGTTGAAAAAACTTCATAGGATTGAGAATCCTGTGATGTTTAGTACAAAATTAAACTAGCAGCTAATCAAAACAATCTTCATGGGATTTCTAATCTTGTGAAGTTTTCTTTCATTACAAACTTTACAGGATTGCCAATCCCGTGAAGCTGCCGAGCCTACACATCACTAGTTGAGGGCTTGCACATGTGCACACCATCAATTGAGAGCCTACAAACTTTATGGTATTCAGAATTCCAAAGCTGTAGGGTAGCCTCGACAGAGAGTTCCAATTTGAACTCTCTTCCTATTGACCCAACTTCATGAGATTCAGAATAACATCGGTCGATCAATTGCTTGCCCCCTTCATTGTGATCTATCTAACATGTCATGCTTTTAATTTGTAAGTCATCCTCTTCATCATCCTCGGACTCGACACTTGCATTCTCCTTTTCTATCGTCACTCCTGTGGAAGGCCTTATATCTTGATCGAGAGCATTATCGTCGAAGAAACTTGAAGTCCCTACAAGCTGTAGGATCTGATCTAATACACACTAAAATACTAGAGGGGGGTAAATAGTAATATTTTAAATTTTATGTAAAGTAGATTATAAATTGCAAGAAAAATATCAACAATCACAGAAATTTACAATCACAAACACAAGCTTTTATACTGGTTCCACCTCCCCGGTGTACATCCAGTCCCCAAGCAAATCCCTCTTGAGAGTTCCACTATGATTTCGAAAACTATTACAAAATCAAAAAGCAAACCTGACCAATTTGTAAGACCATACAAATTGCACATAATCTCTTCACTAAGAGATCAAACCTCTCACATCCGAGAGAATATTTTCCTTTAAGGAAGAACACAATTCCTATAAGCCTTGAATGTGTAGTGATGTGTAGCAGTGGCTTTAGGAATTTTTTAATCTCTAAAAAATGTCTTAATACTTTATATATGGGATGAAGATCAAAGGTTATTTCAGAATTCACTTTTCTCAACACTTAGGCAAAAATCTGAATTTTAGAACTCTTGAGAATGCACAAATGTTAAAGCTTATAGATAGGAATGAAAATGGTGCAAATTTCTAAACTTCTAATTTATTTATAGCCCAAGAAAAAATAAGTTTTTAAAGCCAATTAACAGATCAAAAATGGCTATAAACAGTCACAAATTCAAACTACCAATGTCAGAAAAACTATCTATGTAGTCGACTATAACTCCTAGTGTAGGCTGTCTAAAAATCACAATAGATAGTTAATCCCCCATCAAACACCGATGGTGGAAGTTACAATCTGACGACTTCCAGATGGTTACAATTTGAGGACTTTCACGTAGAAGGTTACAATCTGACGACCTTCACAACAACTAATGAAGGCCCCAATTCAACAGCCTTCACAATCAACATCGGGAGTTACAATCTGACGACTCTCGTATTTTCAAGGAGACAAGACGAAGATTACAAGAGGACGATCTGTGCAAAGTTCTAGCAAAAGAGACTACAAATTGACGGTCTCTTCATATTAGAATGCAGATATCTCTCAAACCGTAAGGAATTTGGCAAAACGGAGGAAGCGAACCGAAGCCTTTGGCTCGGTTCGGATGGCAACGTCTCGTCGAGATAGCCGATTTTCATATATAATTCGTCCAATTCCGACGTACGGTTTGAAAGTTATGACATGTTCTTCGTAGCAAGTTATGTTCTGAAGTCCGTCTGCAAGACTGGACTTCGTCAGAACATTGGACTTAGCCTGAAGCTCGCCAAGCCCGCTTAAGGTTCGCCTCTGCATTACAGAGTCAAAACGCACAGACTTAACTCTGCGTTTTTAACATCAAAACGCAGAGTTAATCTCTAAAACAGCACAACTGTGCGTTTTCAGCCTCAAACAGGCTTAACTCTGCGTTTTCAACATCAAAACGCAGAGTTAATCTCTAAGACAGCACAACTGTGCGTTTTCAGCCTCAAACAGGCTTAACTCTGCGTTTTCAACATCAAAACGCAGAGTTAATCTCTAAAACAACACAAACTGTGCGTTTTCAGCCTAGAACAGGCTCAACTCTGCGTTTTCAACATCAAAACGCAGAGTTAATCTCTAAAACAACACAAACTGTGCGTTTTCAGCCTAGAACAGGCTCAACTCTGCGTTTTCAACATCAAAACGCAGAGTTAATCTCTAAAACAGCACGAACTGTGCGTTTTCAGCCTAAAACAAGCTTAACTCTGCGTTTTCAACATCAAAACGCAGAGTTAATCTCTAAAACAGCACGAACTGTGCGTTTTCAGCCTAAAACAGGCTTAACTCTGCGTTTTCAACATCAAAACGCAGAGTTAATCTCTAAAACAGCACGAACTGTGCGTTTTCAGCCTAAAACAGGCTCAACTCTGCGTTTTCAACATCAAAACGCAGAGTTAATATCTAAAACAGCACGAACTGTGCATTTTCAGCCTAAAACAGGCTTAACTTTGCGTTTTCCAGCAGACATCTAACTCTGTGACGCAGAGTTAAAGCACAAACCTGCGTCTCAGAGTTCATCACGCCGCGCGGCCAGTGCGTTCAGCCACCAGAATAGGCCCAACTCTGCGTTTTTAGTCTAAAAACGCAGAGTTCGGGCCCTGAACGCTATTTTTCAGCGTTTGACTCGTTCAAAGCACGTAATGAACAGTTCCAGGAACTGTTTTTCCCCACGTTCTGAGGGATTTCCGCCCCACTTAGGAGCGGATTAAGGGGGTAGTTACCACCCTTAATCCCCTATAAATAGGGGAAAACTCAACTGAGTTCGGGCTGGGATTTTGGCTTGGGGGAGAAGGCTTTTGGCTTTTTGGCTCTTGGCTCTTAGCTTCTTTTTTTTTGGGCAGCACCAGAAGAGATCATCTTCAAGATCGGCAACAAGAGCATTCCATTGGCTTATAACCGACTTTCGGTCCAAATCAACTCTTTTTCAAGAGTTCAAACTCGTTCAGAGTTATCAACTCGATCAGAGTTCAAAACTTGTTCGGCAAGTTCTTCTAAAACTCGTCAAGAGTTATCTTCAAACTTGCCACGCAAGTTCTTCATAGCGTCAAATCGTGAGGAGAATTCCAGTGAAGAAGGACGGTCGGATCGTCAACGGAGAGCAAGTTCGACACAATCAATCGAAGGAGGCACTCCATCGCTACCAAGAAGAACCCAGTTTTAAACAAAGGGGAGAATCAAATTCATTCTCCTCTCTTTTGTAATCGGAATCCAAATTGTAATTGATTTTGAGAGGAATACAAGTCAAATTTTTCTTTCATTGTCTTTTTGCATCAAATTTCCAACAAACAAAAGATGGCGACTCCGCTGGGGACTAGCTTCTCTGACGAAGAAGTGGTGGCGCAATCCGACGTTCATCTCATTGGAACGACCGTTGAAACTCTGATCATCGAGTTCGATCAAGCCAAGTTTGAGAAGGCCCTCTCCTCCGGATCCTTTAGCCCCAAGGCTATGCGCAAGATCCACAAAGTTTCCGAGGAGACTAAAGCTCCAATTGTGGCCAACTCATCTAAAGACTATCTCCCATGGGGGTTGCACTGTTCATACAGTCCCCTCCCTAAAGGAGAAGTCTCGACTTTGGCACGACTCCAGAGCCGATCCTCCAATCAACGCGAACTCCGCGTTTGCGAGCCTCAATATGAGCTCTGCATAGGCCAAGCTAGACGCAACCCTCAGGGGTGCGTTTCCCAGATAGAACGCAGCCTTCAGAGGCGCGTTCCAACATCAGAACGCAGACCTCAAAACTGCGTTGATCTGGCTGAACGCAACTCACAGGAGTGCGTCCCAGAACTAAAACGCAACTCTCAGGAGTGCGTTCCAAAATTTAAACGCAGACATCAAACCTGCGTTGATCTGGCTGAACGCAACTCTCAAGAGTGCGTCCCAGAACCAAAACGCAACTCTCAGGAGTGCGTTTCACAAACTGAACGCAACTCTCAGGAGTGCGTTTCTGAATCCGAACGCAGATCGCAGGACTGCGTTTCACTAGCAAAACGCAGACTTTGGTCTTGCGTTAATCAAGCTAAACACGACCCTCGTGTTCCTTCTTTGGAACACGATGTGATTCGTCGTGTTCAAAATGATCAACATGGATTTAAAATTCATGTTTACCAAGAACCAGTCCCATCCTTTAACGGACAGGGGGTTCCATCTCTACCCTCACGCTCTGTGAGAGGTGCCAAGGAGACTAAAGCTCCAAAGGTTGCTCCTATGCCAAAGGAAACCCTCTCCTTTAGTCGCCGAGATTACTCGAGCAGCCCTACCTCTAAAGGAGTGGGCTCAGTTTATGCCAAACGCAGCCCTCAGTGGTGCGTTGTGCAATCAAAACGCAGCCTTCAAAACTGCGTTGATTTGGCAGAACGCAACTCTCAGGAGTGCGTTCAAGATCCAAAACGCAGACTTACAAACTGCGTTAACCAACAAAAACGCAACCGGCAAAGGTGCGTTTCATCAACAAAACGCAGACTTCGGTCTAGCGTTAGTAAAACAGAACACGACCCTCGTGTTTCTTCTTCAGAACACGATGCGATTCGTCGTGTTCAAAAAGATCAACGTGGACTCAAGATCCATGTTCACCAGGAGCCAGTCTCATCCTTTAATGGACAGGGGGTTCCATCTTTACCCTCACGCTCTGTGAGAGGTTCATCCCAAGTCTCTGACTTGCGGGAATTGCTGTCGATGTTCAACCGACCGACGAATGTCGTTTTGCTCAATAATCGACGACATCATCACAGGAAGAAGACTTTAGAGGTTGAATACCTTGGAGTCACTTCTAACATGGTTGGTAGAGGGAGATCATCAACCCTTAGTTCTGACGAGTCAGAGACAGATCATTCTCCAAGCGTCAGAGAAATCGCTAACGAGTTTGAAGGAGTCTACCAACGCACTCGGACGCGAACAGGAGCCATTCCCCCTGTCAACTATCGGAGTTTGGCCAGAGAAACTAATTCCGATGACGAACACTCAGCCATTGCGGAGTCCCAATCATCAAGCTCTTTCGTTGGGCATGAGAGCTTCGCCCACATGGCAGAACATTCTGAAGATCATTCAAAGGTAGTTGATGATCAGGAGGCCATGGTCAAATCACAGCAGGAGGTCATCAATGAACTCATGGCCATGTTGACTCAAATCGTCGCAGACAAGGCCAAATCTCAAGAGACAGATTCGCCGCTTAGGCAAGAATCTTCCCGGAGAGGAAAAGCGTCTTCATCCCGACCTCACACAAGCAAAAGGAAGGGAAAAGTGGTTGATGATACAGCTTCTGACCAAGAAGCCCACAAACTGGAATCTTCCTCTGATGGAGGAAGAGAGACTGAGAACGAGCAGAATCTTCAGTCTGCCAAAATGGAAGAATTGGAAGCCCGCCTTAAAACCATTGCTAGCAGAAGTGAGCTCCAAGATGAGGGAGTTATCAGACCCTATCCTGCCGAATGGGAT
>NC_033799.1:63583100-63620023 GCF_001876935.1 Asparagus officinalis | reverse complement strand
CGATAAACTGTTACAAGAGTGTACAATGGAATCATTAACAAAGAAAGCAACGGTTTTTCCCGCGAACAACTGGGATACGGGATCCTCGATCGAAGTATAAACCTTCTCCGAGTATGAAATCGTATCCTTGTTTTTCCATGAGCGTGCGCGCTTCCGGACTATACTTAGATAAATGCAGACCAGATTTGTCTTCATCTTCGTCCTCTCTTAGGAAATGATCTGGCAACGGAAGATTTACTCCTTTACCATAAATCACTTCTTTTTGTCCCCCTATCTTGGCAGGAATAATTCGGGTTGTTCCGAAAGAATGCTGGAGACTTTTCTTCGTTACATAAGATGATCGGAGCGGCATACATAAATCTGGATTATCATATGATCCCTTTATCGCATCATCAAGAGACAAGGAGTACTCTAAATCATGATTTATTTCAATATCAGCAAGTTGCCAGTTACAACCGCCATCTGACGATTGTTCATCGTCAAGATTGATTACAAAGGGTACAATGTCATTTAAAACAAAACCGCCATTGTAATCGAATCCGGCCTCGGAATCAGCTTCTTCTCCGCTGTCCGTGCCTTGGATCGATGGTTCCGTGTCAGATTCGTTACCATAAAGGAGAGAATCAGTGAAGTAATTCTCATACCCTTTAAATGGTTGTTTATCCGCGACCACCGTCCTGACCCTTCCATCAGTGTCGACATATTTCAGACACTGATGCAGGGTGGAAGGAACTATAACATTACTATGGATCCAAGGCCGACCCAGTAGTAAGTTATATGATGTCTCAGCATCTATCACGTAACACGTGACCTCCATCTTCAGATCGTCCATTTGGAATTTTATTCGGATCTTCCCCAAAGGCCTTGACCCGCTGGTGTTGAATCTGTAAATGACTGTGCCTGTAGACGCCAATTTGCTAACTGGAATGCCAAGGTTATGCATTAGGCGAAGCGGCATAATGCTCACAGCGGAACCCGGATCTACTTGGATTCGGTTGACCTCGCTGGAGCCAATGTACCCGACAAAGTACAAGGGCCGATCGTGGTTTGAATTCTTCGTCTGCATGTCCTCTTTGGTGAAGGTGATGCAGGGAATGTTCTTAGCTGCCACATTGCACTGTTGAGCTAACAGTTCTAGTTCTTCAGGCGCCGGCTTGATCCGAGTGAGGAATGCTTCTGAATCGGCCAAGGCCTCTTGCAACGCTTCTCTAGTTTCTTTAGACAGCCGCAGCAACTCATATAGCGTTATCCGCGCTGGAATATTAGCTAGCTGAGCCATGATGTCGAAGGCGCGCGGAGTCTTCGAACTCTCCGGTTTATCCTTTCCAATCGGACGACTGAAACGAGATTGCTTCGGATGTTGAACCTCCTCGGGTCTCTTTTCTTTCTGTTTATCTGCCGGCTGTCGTCGAACCTCTTCACCCGGTGTAGGACTCGTAATTACTCCCATCTCTGTGAGAGTTTTGCCTGGTCCCCATTTATTCACCCCCTGCTCATTAGGTGGTGGATAATTATAATGATACTCATTTCCGCTTCAGGTGGCGAAGACTTCTTGTTCTTCTTCGGAGAGCGGAAAAGCGAGGATACTTTCGTCATCTTTTCCTGGGATAGCGGAGACTCCGTAGCAAGATTTTCCTTTGGACTTCTTTTTTGATGACGATCCGGCCCATTGTTCATCTTCAATCAGGTCGGGGTGAACCCATAGGATTTCGCCGTTTGGAGCTGTGTGCGGCACAAGTCCTTTTTGGCGCTGTCCATGTGGGTCATCATTTACTGTCTTCATCCCGACTTTGGTGACGCGCTTTGGCTCGAACCAAGTCGTAGGTACCGATCCAAAACTGATTAACACTGCGTTCGCTCCCACATTCTTGGCTAGTTTCGGGGTTATGACCCCTACATCGATTAACGCCTAGATCTTGTCCTTGAGGTGGTAGCATGACCTCGTAGGGTGGTGGACCGCTCTGTGGTACGTGCAGTACTTTGGATCCGTCACTTTGCTGGCTCCCTCTTGATCCACAATCGCTGGCAGCTGGATTTTGTTATTCTCCATCAAGTATTTGAAGATGCCGGGAACTTCGTCATCTTTGAAGGAGTATACTTTAGGGAACCTCGGCTCTGAAGACTTCTGCTTCTGAGGCCGTTGTTGCCATTGCCCACGAGATGGTTGTGGTGCTTGTGATGCTTGTTACTGCTGAGGTTGCAATTGAAAGGTTTGATTAGCATCAACTGCATTAACATGAGCTTTACCTTTCCCTTTTTGGTTGAAGTTCTGTTTCGGAGGATTCGTCGCTGGTTGGCCTCTCTCCGCCTTCTTTCTCCTTAGGAATCGCTCCGCTTGCTCCCCTCGGACTTTCAGATCCTTCCATGTCTTGGATGGTGCTGTGCCCATTGCTTCCAACACGTCCAGAGACAAGTTGTTATGGCAAGTCTGTAGGACGAATTCCTCGGTGATCGGGTCCCGGCAGTTCATCGCCTTGTTCCGGAACCTTTTGACGAAGGTGTCGACTAACTCTCCGTCTTTCTGCTTCTCATCGAGCAACGATCCGATAGAGATCTCGGTGTCGTCGTCGAAGAAATTTGTAAGGAACTTCGTCTCCATGTCGTCCCAGCTGTTTATGCTTCCTGGCTTGAGGCGGCGATACCAATCGAAGGCGGCTCCGCGAAGAGTGCCAACGAATGACCGCACCATCAGAGGCTCATTACCAGAGATGACTCCCAAGTGCGATTTGAAGTAAATCAAATGCTGAGTGGGTGAACCCATCCCATTAAACGGCGTGAAGTTAATTAGACTGAACTTCGCCGGATATGGGATTGATTCCCACTCTCTTGGGTATGGACAAGGAATGCCCGTCTTTTTCGTCTCTTGAGCGGAAATCAGCGTATTGATTTTGCTCTCGAGGTTTTTAATTTTTAGGCTTTCACCTGTGTCTTCACTAGCATTCTCATTACCACCCCCTGCATTGATGGGAGGGTTATTGGTATTACGAGCTTCATTTGTGTCTTCATCTTCCAGATTAACCGGGTTACGATGGTTTTGCTCGCCCTGCTGGTTCGTCAATGCCTGGATTTGTTGGTCATGCATTTCTCTCATGTTTTGCATGGCCATCTGCATTTCGAACCTGAAGGTTTCCTGTTGCTTGGCTAAGGCATCTTCAAGCATTTTGGCTATTTGCTCCGCACTTATCATAAGTGCCTCGCGAGGTTGTCCTTCACTGGACACGGTGTTATCCGATGCAACTGCAGAACCTGCATCCGATTCTTCATCTTCTGAAGGGAGTCTTGTCCGAACCCTACCATAGGTTTCTCGCTGGATGGTTCCGGACTGCAGGCGGGTTCTAGGCCGGGATGCTTTCAGGATCGACTCGAAATCATCCTGCGCCGATGTCCCTCTGCTGGTCATGTTGGTGGTGACCCTCGGAAATTCTCCTTTTTCAACCACCGTTCTTTTTCTTTGGAAACGTCTAGTCCTTGGCTTTGTCGCTTCCATGCTGAGTCTTTGGAAAACAGAAACTCTTTTGGGAACCGTCTTGATGCAGTTGCACTCAGACAATACCGCCCGAATGAGTTTGGAGCAAGGGCATTGAGTCTCTAATCTTTGAGGACTCCTCTTTCTGGATTTGCTCGTACCTCCAGCATAATAGTACAGCTCGTCCGTTTGAAAGTCGGAGCAACCTATCGTGTGTTGGCACGATCTCCCAGGTATAACGTCATCGTCATCAGATGACAACGTTTCCTTCTGAGAATGAATTTCCTTCTTCGGGCTTTCCAAAGTCACACGCCTCGAAACGCGCCTTTGTGGGCGTGAATCTTCAGCGGGCTCCTGCACTTCGATGCGCAAAGTTGTGCGCTTGGGTGCCACGATTTTCTCCAAATGTTGAGGGTTGCGGCGACCCCCAGCATGTTGAATTGTTTGAAACTTCTTCATCGGTCCCAAGCGTTCTTGAACTGGAGCTTTGCCTCGTTCTTTGGGAAGTGGACCGAGGCGCTCCAAAACTGACTTCCTCGTAGTTTGCACTTTCGGAGGTGGCAGTTGTTGTTCTTTGGTCCGAACCGCCGCTTCAGACTTTGGCCGGTTGGTGGTGGCTTCTTCGTCACCTCCTTTTGCAGTCTTCTACGGGCTTCTTCAGCTTTGGCCCGTACTTGCGCCGATAATGCGCGGCGCTTGCTGATACGCTCCTCCAGCGTCGTACGGTTCCGTTTGACCCGGACCCACTCCATCGTTGATGGCTTGGAGGAACCATCCTTCACTTGATGTTGAGGCTGTTTGCCTCGTTTGCTCTTCAGATCCGCATCGTAGCGGACCCCGTCAACGGACTCCATGGCCTTGGCGAATTGCTTCGCGAGGCGTTGACGCTGCCTCTGGCGAGCTCTCTTAGAGAGAGTCACCACGCCTTCGATGGCGGATTTGACCTGCTTAGAGGCCGGTGGGACTTCACCCGACGCAACTTCGGCGTCGATCGGGGTGAGGTCGTCGTTGGTGGCTTCAACTTCTTCGCACCAACGGACTTTTCTCCTGGAGGAGAACTTTTGGAATTTCTTGGACTTACGGGGGGAGGTTGATCCAGACGAGGATATGTACTCCTCGTACTTCTGCTGGTCGAACTCATACTCGACCTCCTCAACGACCGGGATCGAGATCCGCGGCTACGACGCGACGATCTCGGCAGCGAGATCGTTGGCTCCCACTGTGGTCGCCAGATTGTTCGCGGGGAAAATCGTTTTCTTCGTTGAATTCATTGTGATCTCAAAATAACAACTTTTTGTGGTTACAAAAGATCCGGTCTTTTTTAGATCCGGTTACAACGAAATCAAAAAAAAAGAAATAAAACAAAATTACAACTTTCTCCTGGTGAACAAATCGCGAGCTCCTGTTATTCGGTCACTCGCTTTGGTGGGTTGTTTGCCTGCGCCGGGGTTGTTTGCCGTGGACCACCGCGCGATCTAGATCCGGGCCAATCTACGCAGTACAACGGGTATTATTTCACCAAGGAAATAATAGCCGGAGGGATTATTTCACCAAGGAAATAATCGCTCGAATCTCGGGATCAAAGACCAAGCTTTGATCCGGAGTGTAACGACGTAGATCTCAGATCTCGATCCCCTCGAACTCCTGCCTTTTGTGGTGCGGATGCTCACCGAGAATCAGATCCGAGTGCCCAAGTCTTCAAGCCTTCAAAAACTCCGAGATGAGGTCTCAATCCGGCAGAGTTTCGGCTCTCCAAAAGTTCTTCCAAAAGTCCTCTCAAATGATGAATGACCCCGCCTATTTATAGGCAACCAGATCTGTGCATTTGGCACAGATCTGGGCGGCCACCTCAGGGTGGTTGGCCGAGCCCCTCCGGGTTTTGCGTCCGTCGTTCGGTTGTTTCGGTTCTTGTATCCGCTTCGTCCGTGATTCGGTTATGCGGTTGATTGGTCTGAAATCGATTCATTGACTTGATTCCTAATTCGAAAGTCTGGATCCTGATTAGGCAGTAAATCGGCTTTGGTGTCTGAGTTCGAATCCGTTATATGGTTGGATGACTCGTTGACTCCCTGGACCGTTGGTTGATTCCGCACGCGAGTGGATTCATTCCGTCGTTCACGTGCGGCTCGTCAGCTTCGTAGCCTTGTTAATCCGCTTCATTGCGTGTCACTTGGCTTCGGTGTTGTGGACTGACGTTCGTGCTTAGATACGTCGCCCGATAGTTCAGTAGTTCGTGTTGAGCCGTGTTAAGGGACCTATAAGCAATTTTATATGCCTACAATACCTATTGGAGTATTAAGAAGCAGTTTATACTCATATACTTGTCGGAGTGTGCAGGGAGCAGTTTAACCTCATGCACCTATTGGAGGAATGAGATTCGACTTAATTGAGCGATATAACACCGGCTTCAACCAAGGTTTGGATGCTATTCTTGAGAGCAAAGCAATCCTTGGTGGGATGAACGACCCTCCTGTGGTATGGACAATACTTTGGATCCGTCGTGTTGTCAGCTTCCTCCTGATTTGTGACAGGTGGTAGCTTGATCTTATTGCTTCCAAGGAGGGATTCAAAGATGGCTGGAACGTCTCCGTCCTTGAAGGAATACTCTTTTTTGAGTCTCGGGTCCGAAGTCTTTTGCTGCCTTCGGGATTGCTGTTGTGACGTTTGATTAGCACCACCAGTAGCTGCAGGTGCTTTGCCCTTACCACGAGAGGCGAAGTTTGAGTTCAGAGGATTAGCCGTCGGTAGGTTCCTCTCGGCCTTCTTCCTTCGGAGGAAGCATTCGGCTTGTTCACCGTCCTTCCAAGTGTCAGACGGTGCTGTTCCCATTGCTTCCAACACATCCAAAGAGAGGTTGTTGTGGCAAGTCTGGAGAATGAACTCCTCAGTGATCGGGTCCTGACAGTTCATCGCCTTGTTCCGGAACCTTTTTACGAAGGTGTCAACCAATTCCCCGTCCTTTTGTTTCTCGTCGAGCAATGCTCCGATGGATATCTCGGTATCGTCGTCGAAGAAGTTAGCAAGGAATTTAGTCTCCATGTCATCCCAGCTATTCACGCTTCCTGGCTTGAGGCGGCGATACCAATCGAAGGCGGCTCCACGAAGAGTGCCAACGAAGGACCGTACCATCAGAGGCTCATTACCAGAGATAACACCCAGGTGTGATTTGAAATAAATCAAATGCTGAGTGGGGGAACCCTTCCCATCGAACGGTGTAAAGTTGATTAGACTAAACTTCGCCGGATAGGGGATTGATTCTCACTCTCTGGGGTAGGGACAAGGAATGCCCGTCTTCTTCATCTCTTGAGCGGAAATCAACGTATTGATTTTGCTCTCGATTCTTCATCTCTTGAGCGGAAATCAACGTATTGATTTTGCTCTCGAGATTTTTAATCTTTAAGTTTTCACCTGTGTTTTCGCTAGCATTCTCGTTACCACCCCCTGCATTGATGGGAGGATTATTGGCGTTATGGGCTTTATTCGCACCTGTGTCCTCGTCTTCCAGATTAATCTGGTTACTGTTCGCGGGAAAAATTGTAGCTTTCATCATTGAATTCATTGTACACTCTTGTAATAGTTTATCGATTACAAAGATCCGGTCTTTTTATAAGATCCGGTTACAACGAAAATCAAGTAAAAAGAAATGAAAAATTACAACTTTGTTTCCTTGTTTGTCGAACAAATCGCGAGCTCCTGTTTTGCGGTCGCTCGCTTTGTGGGTTCTTTGCCTGCGCCGGGGGTTTATCCGTTGACCACCGTGAGATCTAGATCCGGTTGGATCTACGCAGTACGACGGGTATTATTTCACCAAGGAAATAATAGCCGGGGAGAATTATTTCACCAAGGAAATAATCGTCCAAATCTCGGGATCAAAGGCCAAACTTTGATCCGGAGTATGCCTGCGTAGATCTCAGATCCGGTCCTCTCGAACACCTGCCTTTTTTGGCGTTGACGATCGCTGAGCACCAGATCTGGAAGAGTGAGTCCCCGAAGTCCCAAAGCTCCAATCTTTTTTAAGTTTCGAGTCTTGAATTTAGCAGAGCTTCGACTCCAAAATTTCCAACCTTTCAAAATGAACACCCATTGGCCTATTTATAGGCACCCAGATCTGTGCCTAGGCACAGATCTGGGCTGAGGTGGCTCGGCCACAAGTGGCCGGCCACCCTGGGGTGGCTCGGCCTTGGCCGAGCCACCCTGAAGTGGCTCGGTTTCGGCCGAGCCCCTCAGGGTGTTTGGGTTCCGTCGTTTTGTCGTTGTATCCGTTTTTCGGTTGACTTAGACTCTGATTTGTTGATCTGATTTGGCAGTGAGTCGGATTCCTGATTTGGTAATAAATCCGTTTCTGAGTTCGAGTCTGAAACTGATCTTGATTCGTCCGAGTATGCCCTTGGTTGGATGACTCGTTGACTCCTCGAACACTTGGCTATAGGCAGTTTTATACGCCTACAGATACCCCCTCCAAAGTATTTCAGCCTCGTTCTTTTATAGAAGAGTCTGGAATACTTTGGATGTGATTTGTCCCATCATTCAATCGGCAACGACGGGATGTTTGGAGTGGCTTCTGTTCTTGATTCCTTCAATTCCTTCAGGCTATTCGGTGCTTTGTCGAATGCTTGAAAAGGTTCCGGTGCTGCATTTATTGTCTGACCATCTGTCAGAATTTTAAACTTGAAGTCGATTCTTGATTTCCTGCTTTTTTAGCTCGAGTTTGCTGCTTCAACACAGAACTAACCATTGGTCGTCGGCGTTGAATCTTCATTTACAACGCGTTGTCCGGCGTTTGAGCTTCCTAGTGACGCGTTGTCCGGCGTTTGACATAGTTTATACTCGTACATCTGCTGGAGTATACACAGTTTAAGCTCTTAAGGTATTGGAGCATGGCAGATACTTGAGTCACGAGACCAATCCATAGAATTGATGCATCAATGACTCGTATTCATAGAATTTTTGGCAAATTCTCAGCCTTCAACGGGTTTGATAAGCCTTTACCGACTACCGTTTGAGTCAGGCTAGCATGCGGATTGTTTAAGTCCGTTCCGCATGTGACGTTGTGCTAAAGGAATGAACTCCCTTAGACTTTATGCTATGATGTTGAATACATAGGCTTCGCCATTGTTACGGGAATAGGCTACCCGGCGACACGTGTTAGGTGTTGACTTTAGGATTTTTGGCTAACCCCCCAGTCTTCAACGGATTTGATTAGCCTTTACCGACTACCGTTTGGGTCGGGCTAGCATGCGGATTGTCTAAATCCGTTCGCATGTAACGTTGCGCTCAGAGATTGAATCCTCTGAGACTTGTTGCTATGACTTTGAATACATAGGCTTCGCCATTGTTACGGGAATAGGCTACCTGGCAACGTGTATTAGACGCTGACTTACTTAAGATTCAGGATAAAAGTCCCCAGATTGGAATTCTGGTGTCTTCTTCTATCGGAGAAAGACTAAACCGGCGGCGCGTGTTAGGCGTCGGCATATCCTTTCTTAGGATTCAGGATGAAATTCCCCATGCGTGTAAGGCATGGATTTTGGTGTTATTAATAACAACATGCCACAATGTTGAATATGTGGGCGGGTGTTCTTTTTAACGGTTAAGAACTAACCGGCAGCGCGGGTTAAGCGCAGACTTATCCTTGCTTAGGTTTCAGGATAGAATACCCCAGAATCGAACTCTGGTGTCTTTTTCTACGGAAAAAGACTAAACCGGCAGCGCGTGTTAGGCGCAGACTTATCCCTGCTTAGGATTCGGGATAAACTTCCTAGGATGAATCCTGAATTCTTCGAAAAGGATTGGTATGGGGAAGGAAGAGAGTGGGATCTCCACTCCGAGAATCGAAAAGATTCGGATAACCCTAACTGTCGGAAGGTTTGATTACCGAACTAAAGATGAATTTCTCGTTTATCGAGAGTAAATCGTGGTTTTGGTCCTAACTGTATATGGTTTGACCAAGCGAGAGTTTGAGGTGACCCTAACTATAGGAAGGTTTGATCACTTAATTTAAAGGTGGACCTCTCGTTCATTGGAGGAATCGAGAGGGGATTTTGATTGCGGTCCTAACTGTAGGAAGGTTTGACCAAATAAATGGTGGGTTTAGTGTTTATCGCTTTATTTGTAATGATCGGGTTATCCCTAAGGAAATTATATGTAACATTCTTTTGGGAACTTCCCGTTACATGAATCATCCACCCCCGGCTTTTCTTGCAAAACTTGGTTTATCATTGTATCGGCTGCATGATCGGGTTATCCTTAAGAATACCATGCATGGCACTCTCCAGGAACTTCCCGTGGAAGAAAGGAAATAGTTTATACTCATATACCTTTTGGAGTATCGGGGAGCAGTTTAACCTCTTATACCGGTCGGAGGATTGAGAAGCAGTTTATACTCATATACTCTTCGGAGTGCAGGGAGCAGTTTAACCTCATGCACCTGTTGGAGGAATGAGAGGAGATTTAATTGAGCGATATAACGCCGGCTTCAACCAAGGTTTGGATGCTATTCTTTAAAGTAAAACAGGCCTTGGTGGGATGAAGGATCCTCCTGTGGTATGCGCAGTACTTCGGATCCGCAGTATTGTCAGCTTCCTCCTAATTCGTGATCGGTGGCATCTTGATCTTGTTATTTTTAAGGAGTGATTCGAAGATGGCTGGAACATCTTCGTCTTTGAAGGAGTACTCTTTTTGAGGCCTCTGATCCGAAGTCTTCTGCTGTCTCCGGGATTGCTGTTGCGACGTTTGATTAGCATCGACAGCTGCTGCAGGTGTTTTGCCTTTACCACGGGAGGCGAAGTTCGAGTTCGGAGGATTAGTCGTCGATTGACTCCTCTCAGCCTTCTTCCTTCGGAGGAAGCATTCTGCTTGTTCTCCTCGGACCTTCAAGTCTTTCCAAGTGTTGGACGGAGCTGTCCCCATTGCTTCCAACACGTCCAACGAAAGATTGTTGTGGCAGGTCTGGAGAATGAACTCCTCAGTGATCGGGTCCCTGCAATTCAATGCCTTGTTTCGGAACCTCTTGACGAAAGTATCGACTAATTCCCCGTCCTTTTGTTTCTCGTCGAGCAACGTTCCGATGGATATCTCGGTGTCATCATCGAAGAAGTTAGCGAGGAATTTTGTTCCGGAACCTTTTGACGAATGTGTCGACTAACTCCCCGTCCTTCTGCTTCTCATCGAGCAATGCTCCGATAGATATCTCGGTGTCGTCGTCGAAGAAGTTAGCGAGGAATTTTGTCTCCATGTCGTCCTAGCTATTTACGCTTCCTGGCTTGAGGCGGCGATACCAATCGAAGGCGGCTCCGCGAAGAGTGCCGATGAATGACCGCACCATCAGAGGCTCATTGCCGGAAATAATACCCAGGTGCGATTTGAAATAAATCAAATGCTGAGTGGGGGAACCCTTCCCATCGAACGGCGTGAAGTTAATCAGACTGAACTTCGCCGGATAGGGGATTGATTCCCATTCTCGTGGGTATGGACAAGGAATGCCCATCTTCTTCACCTCTTGAGCAGAAATCAACGTATTGATTTTGCTCTCGAGGTTTTTGATCTTCAAGTTTTCATTTGTATCTTCATTGGCATCCTCGTTACCACCCTGCATTGATAGGAGGGTTATTGGCGTTATGAGTTTCATTTGCACCTGTGTCCTCATTTTCCAGATTGTTCTGGTTACGACGATTTGGTTCACCTTGTTGGTTCCTCAATGCCTGGATTTGTTGCTTATGCATCTCTCTCATGGTCTGCATGGCCATCTGCATCTCGAACCTGAAGCTTTCCTGTTGTTTGGCCATGGCATCTTCGAGCATCTTTGCCACTTGTTCCGCGCTTATCATCAGTGACTCGCGGGGTTCTCCCTCACTGGACACTGTATTATCTGATGCGACCGCGGAGCAGGTATCTGACTCTTCACCTTCTGAAGGTACTCTTGTTCGAACCCTACCATAAGTTCCTCGCGCGATGGCTCCAGACTGCAGACGGGTTAGACGCCGGGATGCTTTCAGAATCGACTCGGGATTACCCTGTGTCGATGTCCTTTTGCTGGTCATGTTAGCGGTGACCCTCAGAAATTCTCCATCTTCAACCGTCATTTTTCTTCGTCGGAAACGCCTAGGCCTTGGCTTTAGCGTTTTGGTACTGAGCCTCTCGAAAACCGAAACTCTTTCGGGGACCGTCTTGATGCACTTACACTCAGACAATACCGCCCGAATGAGTTTGGAACAGGGGCATTGATTCTCTAGTCTTTGGGGACTCCTCTTCCTGGTTTTCCTCGTACCCCCAACACGATAGTACAATTCATCTGTTTGACTTATCGTATGTTGGCACGACTTCTCAGGTATAACATTATCATCATCAGATGATAATGTTTCCTTCTGAGGATGGATTGCCTTCTTTGGGCCTTCAAGAGTCACGCGCCTCGAAACATGCCTTTTTTGGCGTGAGTTCTCAGTGGGCTCTTGGACTTCAATGCGCAAATTAGCACGCGCAGCTGCCCCCGAGTAGCCATGGGAATTGTCGGCGACTTCGTTTGGTTCGTCGGAGGTTGAACCTGCTTCGAAGGTTGCAAAGGTTGCTCTTTGGCCTGAATCACCACTTCGGATTTCGGCGTCCACACTTTGCGGGTTGGTGGCAGCTTCTTTGTCACCTCCTTCTGAAGCTTTCTACGGGCTTCTTCAGCTTGAGCCCGTGCCTGCGCTGATAATGCACGGCGTTTGCGAATGCGTTCTTCCAGCGTTGAACGGTTCCGTTTGACATGGACACATTGCATTGTTGGCGGCTTGGAGGAACCACCATTCATCTGTTGTTGAGGCTGTTTGCCTCTTCTGTTTTTCAGATCCGTATTGTAGCGGATCCCGTCCACAGATTCCATTGCCTTTGTGAATTGTTTCGCAAGGCGTTGACGTTGCCTTTGGCGGGCTCTCTTCGAGAGAGTCACCACGCCCTCGGCAATGGAAGATTTGGCCAGAGCAGATCTGACCTGGTTGGAAGTTGGAGAGATCTCACCCGATGCAGCTTTGGCATCAAACGGGGCGAGATCTTCGTTGGTGGCTTCGACTTCTTCATACCAACGAACCTTTCTCCTGGAGGAGAACTTGGACGGACGAGGACGACAAGTATTCCTCGAACTTCTGCTGGTCGAACTCGTATTCGCCCTCCTCCACGACCGGGATCGAGATCCGTGGCTGCGACGCTCCGATCTCGGCAGCGAGATCGGTGGCTCCCACTGTGGTCGCCAGATTGTTCGCGGGAAAAATTGTAGCTTTGTTATAAGATCCGGTTACAACGAAAATCAAGTAAAAAGAAATGAAAAATTACAACTTTGTTTCCTTGTTTGTCGAACAAATCGTGAGCTCCTGTTTTGCGGTCGCTCGCTTTGTGGGTTCTTTGCCTGCGCCGGGGGTTTATCCGTTGACCACCGTGAGATCTAGATCCGGTCGGATCTACGCAGTACGACAGGTATTATTTCACCAAGGAAATAATAGCCGGGGAGAATTATTTCACCAAGGAAATAATCGTCAAAATATCGGGATCAAAGGCCAAACTTTGATCCGGAGTATGCCTGCGTAGATCTCAGATCCGGTCCTCTCGAACACCTGCCTTTTTTGGCGTTGACGATCGCTGAGCACCAGATCTGGAAGAGTGAGTCCCCGAAGTCCCAAAGCTCCAATCTTTTCTAAGTTTCGAGTCTTGAATCCGACAGAGCTTCGCCTCCGGCCACCGAGCCACCTCAGGGTGGCTCGGCTTGGGCCGAGCCACCCTGAAGTGGCTCGGTTTCGGCCGAGCCCCTCAGGGTGTTTGGGTTTCCTCTTTGTGCCCGTTTTCCGGTTCTGCGGTTGATTGGTTCGGACTCGATTCGTTGACCTGATTTGGCAGTAAATCCGATTCTGAGTTCGAGTCCGAATCTGATCTTGATTCGATCGTGATTCGTCCGAGTCCGCCCTTGGTTGGATGATTCGTTGATTCCTCAACCTGTTAGCTTGATTCCGCACACGAGTGGATTCATTCCGTTGTTTGTGTGCGGTTCATTAGCTTCGTAGCCTCGTTAACCCGCTTCGTTGCGTATCATCCGGCTTCGGTGTTGCGGACTAAAGGTCGTGCTTGGATACGTCGCCCGATGGTCGATTTTGTCGAATTGGCGTCGTCGAGCTGTGTTAAGGGACCTATAGGCAGTTTTATACGCCTACAGTTACGACGACTTGGTTCGCCTTGCTGGTTTGTCAGCGCTCGGATTTGCTGGTCATGCATTTCTCTCATGTTCCGCATGGTCATCTGCATTTCGAACCTGAAGGTCTCCTGTTGTTTAGCCATGGCATCTTCAAGCCTCTTGGCCACTTCCTCCGCACTTATCATAAGTGCCTCGCGGGGTTGTCCCTCGCTGGATACTGTATTGTCTGATGCGACTGCAGAGCCGGCATCCGATTCTTCATCTTCTGAAGGTAACCTTGTCCGAACCCTACCATAAGTTGTTCGTTTGATGGCTCCAGACTACAGACGGGTTAGACGCCGAGGTGCTTTCAGAATCGACTCGAGATTATCCTGTGCCGATGTCCCTTTGCTGGTCATATTGGTGGTGACCCTCGGAAATTCTCCGTCTTCAACCATCGCTCTCCTTCGTTGGAAACGTCTAGGTCTTGGTTTTGGCGTTTCGGTACTGAGCCTCTCGAAAACCAAAACTCTTTCGGGGACCGTCTTGATACAGTTACACTCAGATAATACTGCCCGAATGAGTTTGGAACAAGGGCATTGAGTCTCTAGTCTTTGAGGACTCCTCTTCCTGGTTTTCCTCATGCTCCCATCACGATAGTACAACTCGTCGGCTTGACGGTCGGAGTAACCTATCGTGTGTTGACACGACTTCTCACGTATAACGTCGTCATCAGACAACAACGTTTCCTTCTGAGGGTGAATTGCCTTCTTTGGGCTTTCAAAAGTTACGCGCCTAGAAACATGCCTTTGCGGGCGTGAGTTCTCAGCGGGCTTCTGAACTTCAATGCGCAAATTGGCGCGCGCATCTGCCTTGAACTTCTTGTCATGTTGAAGGTGGCGGCGACCCCCAGCATGTTGAGTCGTTCGGGGCTTCTTCATCGGACCCAAACGTTCTTGAACTGGAGCTTTGCCTCCTTCATCGGGAGACGCTCCAAGACTGACTTCCTTCTTCGGGACGATTCCGTGGGATCTCCCGGAGTAGCTACTGGAATTATCGGCGACTTCGGTCGGTTCGCCGGAGGTTGAACTCGCTTCGAAGGCTGCAAAGGTTGTGCCTTAGCCTGAATCGCCGCTTCAGACTTCGGCCTCCATACTTGGCGGGTTGGTGGCGGCTTCTTTGCCACTTCCTTCTGCAGTTTTCTATGGGCCTCTTGGACTTGAGCCCGTGCCTGCGCTGACATCGCGCGGCGCTTGCGAATGCGCTCTTCCAATGTCGAACGGTTTCGTTTAACACGGACCCATTCGTTGGTTGGCGGCTTGGAGGAGCTGCCATTCATCATTTGTTGAGGCTGGTTGCCTCTCCTGTTCTTCAGATCCGCATCATAGCGGATTCCATCTATTGAATCCATCGCCTTAGCGAGTTGCCGCGCCAGGCGTTGACGTCGCCTCTGGCGGGCTCTCTTTGAGAGAGTCGTTACGCCTTCAGCGACAGAGGTGTTGGCCATAACAGATCTGACCTGGTTGGAATTTGGTGGAACTTCACCCGACGCAACTTTGGCGTCAATCGGGGTGAGATCCTTGTTGGTATTCTCGACTTCTTCGTACCAACGTACCTTTCTCCTGGAGGAGAACTTCTGGGATTTCTTGGACTTGCGGGGGAGGTGGATCCGGACGAGGATGACAGGTACTCCTTGAACTTTTGTTGGTCGAATTCATACTCGACCTCCTCCTCGACCGGGATCGGGATCCGCGGCTGCGACGCAACGATCTCGGGAATGAGATCGGTGGCTCCCACTGTGGTCGCCAGATTGTTCGCGGGAAAAATCGTAGCTTTCTTCATAATTGAATTCATTGTGCACTCTTTGACAACAGTTTATCGGTTACAAAGATCCGGTCTTTTTATAAGATCCGGTTACAACGAAATCAACAAAAAATAAAAAAATTACAACTTTCCTTGTTTGTCGAACGAATCGCGAGCTCCTGTTTTGCGGTCACTCGCTTGCGTGGGTTCTTCACCTGCGCCGGGGTTTATCCGTGGACCACCACGCGATCTAGATCCGGTCGGATCTACGCAGTATGACGGGTATTATTTCGCAAAGGAAATAATAGCCGGGGGGGATTAATTCACCAAGGAAATAATCGCCCTAGTTCTCGGGATCAAAGGCCAAGCTTTGATCCGGAGGATGACTACGTAGATCTGAGATCCGGTTCCTCTCGAACTCTTGCCTTATTTGGCGTTGACGATCGCCGAGCACCGGATCTGGAAGAGCAAGTCCTCAAAGTCCTAAAGCTTCAATCTTTTTTAGTTCTGAGCCTTGAATCCAGCAGAGCTTCGCCTCCAAAAATTCCAACCTTTGAAAATGAGCAAAGGGGGGCCTATTTATAGGCAACCCTTACTGTGCCCTGGCACAGGTGGCCGGCACACCGAGCCACCTTGAGGTGGCTCGGTTTCGGCCGAGCCCCTCTAGGTGTTTGGGTTCCGTCGTTTTGTCGTCGTATCCGTTTTTCGGTTCTGTCCATGATTCGGTTGTGTGGTTGATTTGTTCGGACTCGATTCGTTGACCTGATTTGGCAGTAAATCCGGATCTTCATTTGGCCGTAAATCCACTTTTGAGTTTGAGTCCGAAACTGATATTGATTCGATCTTGATTCGTTCGAGTCCGCTCTTAGTTGGATGACTCGTTGATTCACCAAACCGTTAGCTTTATTCCGCACGCGAGTGGATTTATTCCGTTGTTTGCGTGCGGTTCGTTAGCCTCATAGTCTCGTTAATCCGCTCCGTCGCGTATCGTTTGGCTTTGGTGTTGTGGACTAACGATCGTGTTTGCATACGTCGCCCGATGGTTGGTCTGACGTCGTCGAGCTGTGTTAAGGGACCTACAGGCAGTTTTATACGCCTACATACATGTTTATCTTCATATATACAAATATTTTCCCAATTTTTACTAATTTTGGAGTTGTTTTGTTATTTTTAATTGAATTTACAAAAATAAGTTTTCAGCAGTTTTTTAAAAACTATAATATCTATGTTCAAATAATTATTTCTCACAAATTAAAAGTGATATTTAAGAAATTCTGTCTCCAACATGTTTATCTATATATTTAAAAATATTTCTCAAATTTTCATGATTTTTGGAGGTTATTTACTATTTTTAATTAATTTTACAGAGCCAGATATGCAGATTTTTAGGTTTGTGCACGTTCTGTGGACATTACCGGTCGACCGATGCACTGTTCACGGTCGACCGAACTGTGTACAATTGCAATAACGGTTAGTTTTTTTAGATTTCGGGTTTTGGTATTTTTCTTGGTTTTGGCCTATTGTTTTGAGCAACTATAAATACCCTTCAACCCTCAACACTCATAACTACTTAAGAAAAGTTTTAAACAAGTTTACAAAGTTTTTAAGTGTATTTAAGTTTGTTTTTGAGTGTGCTTTATGAGAGTTTTTGTAAATAAAATTTCACAAGAGGAGGAGATCATTTCTTTGGTGTTTGGACTTAAATCTCATCTCTCTCCCTCTTGATTTTTTGAGAAGTTTATGCTAAACTCATCTCTAGCTTTATTTAAATATTTGTTTGATTATAAATTTCATTAAGCTAGATTACTTATTGAGTTTGCATTTCACTTTTCTCATTGATTACACACACACCCCTTGAGCTTTTAGTATTATCACATATTATATACATTTGGGTTGTGGGTTGTATCTTTGAGAGTGAGCTTAATTGTGTTCTCATCTTGTTAGAGAACAAACTATTTGTATTTGAGCTTTCATTGTGAGATCACTTTGTATTACACATTTACATCGAGAGGAATGTGTGGTGAGGACGTAGTCGATACCAAGAGGAGTGGCGTCGGTAGTAAATCCTAGTGAGAGGTAGTAAAGCCGAGCACTTGAGGGAGGCAATACGTGAGGACTAACACTTGAGGTGATAGTTTGTGTAATTACATTGTGAGTGATTGTGAATATTGATCGGTGAGCGTTGAAAACTGATATTGTGAGGTGTAAATATTTTCGGGTGAACGTCGAAAACCCGGTTGTGATAGTGGATTTCTCCCCGGGAGTGGGGAACGAAGACGTAGGACGGAAGGACCGAACTCCGTGATCATACTGTGTGTTTGAGTTTGTTATTTGCACTATCTCATTTACATATCTTTTCATGTTTGTATTGTTCTTAGTTTAATTTCAAATACTTGCTTATATCTTATTGAATATCTTATTTGTAAGAGTAATTAATTAATAAGTTTTTAATTGGTATTAATCGGATTAGATTAGCATTTACCCTATTCACCCCCCTCTAGGGTCCTAACACGGTCAAATTTGGAATCAAACCAGATTTTCTTCCTAATCAAAACAGACTCCTAAATATTACCTAAAATAGTTAAAAACTAATAAAAACTCTGATATCTCTCAAACTAGAGGAAATTTTGCGAAACAGACATTGACAAACCAAACAACTGTAGGTTTGGTTAACTCCGACTCGGAAAAATACGCGATTTACATACATAATTCGTCCAATTCCGATGTACGGTTTGAAAGATATGATATGTTCTTTGTTGCAGGTTATTTTCTTCAGTTGGGCCTGTGTTTGGGCTTTTGATGGTCCTGTTTCTCCATAAATATATCCGCAGCATGTTCTACATCAGCATCCCCCAAAGTTTTGGAGTGATTATGTGAAATGAGCAGTCCTCTTAAACAAACAAGTTAGTTAAATTCAACTACTAGTTCCAAACATCTACCAAGTTTTGATGAGTTTGAAAAAACGCAAGCATTTTGATTTTGAAACTTCGATCTTAATCTTGAGGGTACTACAAAAGCTTTAACATCAAAGTGAGGTCAATACAAAATGTTCAGTTGGGTCCATTGGTTATGTGAGATGCATGTGAATAAAGGAACCGACAGAACAAGGGGAAATATTCAAAATAAGACAACCTATTAGTCTCAGTTGGGGCCCAATCATTCTCCAAGTTGGTAATGCCGTAGGGAAGGGGAAACAAACATTATGACGGGAGCCGCATCATTTTTTAATTATTTTTTAAAAAGCTTTTTCTTTTTTGGTTTTACCTTTTCCGTTGGTTTTAGGTTAGATGTTAACTTAGCATCGCACGCCGGGATATTTTATTCCCAAATTTTAAATTAAGGGTGCAGGGTACTCACGGGCAACATGCACGGTGTGTACGGTAACAGCGGAGAAATGTAAGAGGAGAATTGGGTTCGGTAAGGGGGGAAAAACAACATGATTCGTAGAGCGGTGATCCAAAAGTGGTCATACGCAGAGTAGGGATTGACTTCATGAAAGATTATGATTCAAGAAGATATGTTGTGGAAAGATGAATGAGCAAAAAAATAGGTGGGAAGTGATCACCCATGTTTGTTCCGCAGCTGATCATTCACGACCCTGTTTGGCGAGCGGGTAATGAAGAAATTAAGGGGCGGCTTAGCCCTTCTTTAGCTCACCAAACGGTAAAAAATTGGATATGGGCTGATAAACAAGTACTGACGGAACCCGCCATTTGTTGGGTTAACTATTTCCTGCGAGGAGATGGGTTAACTTCAAGTTTGTGTTTATTATTAGATATAAAGTACATTTATTTCTTTGAAACAACTCTTTGAAATTTAAAAAAAAATTGAAAGATAAATATACAATCATTAACCATCATAGCAAGCCTCGCAAAAATTTTGACAAAAATAAAACGCTAGCTGAAAAGAGATATTAATAGTAATTTGACCAAAATTCAACGTCATCACGCAATTCAGTCTGATCAGCACCTTTGATATTTTAGTCATAATTATATGTACCAATGTATGGTTCATATGCTATCGATTTTAGTAGAAAGAAGTACTAATAAAGTTTCTTAACGTTTCAAACCAAGAGTCGGTTACATTATTAGGACGTTAGCTGTTAGAAAGTTGTCCGTACAAGATTGTTAGAACATTATTCGTATAATGTCTCTTATTTGAATAATAACAAGATTGTTAGAACATTATTCGTATAATGTCTCTTATTTGAATAATAGCAAACTCTCATTTACTACTACTATGTTTTGTGATGATATATTTCAGGTGTAAACAGGTACAAACAGGATGTGGTTCAAAACAATGCAAACATTAACATGAACATTGATTTCAGCTTTCAAACCATCAATGGTTAAGTGACACCTTTCAACGGTCAAACATCTCATTGATGGGTATGGGAACCAATTGGAGAAAAATAGAAACATGAGTTGGCACTATTTATGGTCTGCAGTGACTCATCGATGGTCATAAGGAACCATTGATGCGTAATAATTATGTACCAAAATTACAAGTGCACAATTGATCAAGTTATAGTATAAAAAGATATCGATCCCACGAGGAAGGTGATTTTAAGAAATTATTAGAATTGGTTCTTATATTGTGTGCGTGACAAAATAGGATTAAAGAATAAGTGTGATTGTGATGAGTGATTGTTATCAAAATAGGATTAAAGAATAAGTGTGATTGTGATGAGTGATTGTTATGAATATATGCAAGTAACAATAATTGAATTTTAGAGAAAAGAAATAAGAATTAAAGAATAAATGAAATCACAAGGCAAGAAAGAAGAATGAATAAAATCAAGAATGAAAAGAAAATTCAAGAAAGTTAAGATGGAGGATTCAATTTAAGATATGAGAAATCTAGAATTTAATCAATTACTATTCATGATAAGAACAACAACAAGATAGTAATCCTAGAATTCATAAGCATAACCTATCAAACCATTTAAGATAAGCATAGATTATCAAATTCTTCTTCTACCGATTAGTTTTCTAGTTGATTATCCTAAACATGAATATTTTAAGTGAAAGAGAATAACTTGCATAACATAAAGGAAATTAGACTAGGTTCATATAATTCTAAGATTCCTACAAGAATTAATTTCACATCTTAAGAAATAAAAACAAGAAGAAAAAGAACTAATTACAAAATTAAAAAGAAAATAAAAATCTAAACTATGAACAAGAAATAAATCTAACTACAAAGAATTAAAATCTACACTACAAAATAAATTGACAAAATTAAATGCAAGAAAATAAATTTACTCTACAAATTAAAGTGCAAAAAGAAATAAAAAGACAAGAAATTAAATCTACACTACAAGCATGAATGTAAATCTACCTAATACGCAATAATAAAGAAATTACTAAAAAGAAATAAAAGAGAAAAGAAATGCAAACCTTCAAATTACTCTTCATCTCCATCCTCATCATTCAACAAAGAGGAGAAAAGATAATTTTAAAGGGGAGAAAAAATTATTATTATTAATTACAACAAAAGTTATAACTTTTGGAAGGCCTTCTCAATTAAGAGTAGCCCTCCTCTCCAAATAGAGTTACAAAATTTTTCACACCTCTAACCCCTCACTCTCTACCCCTACTTATAGTAAACATCAATGAATGAGAGCCATTGGATCAAACTTGAGCCCCAAGATAAGCAAAATCAGCCATTGACTCACGCTACAGTAAACTGGCATCGATGCCAGCATCGATGCTGGTATCGATGCCAGCATCGATGCCGACATCGATGCCGATATCGATACCCACTATATCCAAATTCTGATTTCACAAATAGCTTCGTCTCGTCGAGATAGGCAGTTTTCATATATTATATGTTAAATTCCGTCTTCCGGATTAGGAGATATCGTCGTTTCTTTGTGGCCAACCATTTTGAATATGATTTCTTTTCATATTGGATTTTTGATTTTCTCCGGCTTCTACAGGCTACTCGGCTTGATTCTGGGCTTTTGGATAATTTGGAAATTGATTTTCCAATGGGCTTCTTTGCTTTATTTCTTCATTTAATCAATGGGTTTTTGTTGGGAGATGAAAGTTTTGAGATTTATTCTTTATTAACCTGCAATTAAAGATAAAAACAATTATTCACTGCTGGAAATTTAACTTTTAGCGACGGAAAAATCCGTCGCTCTAGGTCCATTTTCCGTCGCTAAAAGTTTTAGCGACGGAAAAAATAATATTCCGTCGCTAAAATATCGACGCTATAACAGGGGTGCCTAAAACGACTTTTAGCGACGGATTTTCCGTCGCTAATTATTAGCGACGGATTATTAGCGACAGAAAATCGGTCGCTATTTTAAAATAATAAAAAATTAAAAAAAAAATAGCGACGGATTTTCCGTCGCTAAAAATGTATTAGCGACGGAAAATCCGTCGCTAATAAATTTTTAGCGACGGAAAATCCGTCGCTATTGTTTCTGGAATATGCACAGATCTGATTTCGTGCACGTTTTCCGTCGCTAAACAATACTTTAGTGACGAAAATTCCGTGGCTAAAAGTATTTTTAGCGACGGAAATTCCGTCGCTAAAAATTTAAAAATAAGAAATTAAAAAAATATTTTGAAAATTGAAAATACCCTGTACAATATCGATAATAATTTTTAAAAACCTGTTCAATCAGCAGAAGAAAGCTTCAATCTCACGCAAATATCACATCTCACGCATATATCACACATTTAATTCAATAAAAGCAAGTAAAAGTTTCTCGACAGGTACATAATAAATATTGTTTATACAACACAAGAAATTGTTTTCAAAGTTATATTAAGGACAATCAATCCTCCTGATCATCATCATCCTCATCCTCAACACCAGCCACATTATGACTACCCCCGGCTGCACCTTGTGAAGAAGTCCCGGCCTGTAAATATAAATCAAATGTTAACAAGTGTGTGTAAACGTTAATAAGAGTACAAATATAAATATACTACAACACAACACCAAAACATCACAACACCACAACACAACACAACAACACAACAACACAACACCACAACACAACAACACTACAACTCTACACACCCCCTCCCCCTCCATCACTACCATCACCACCATCAACACCCAATCCCCATTCCTCCCCCCCACCACGACAAAACCCCTCACAAACCAATCACATAACGACCACCACTACACAACACCACAACCAACCCACCAACCAACCCACCAACCAATACCACCAACACTACGCACGCATACACCATCAACACCACCATCACATAAAAACATTATAAGTATATATTTTGAGGTTTGTGTTAGGGTTAGAGTTAGGGTTTGTGTGTAACAGTTTGTATTAGTGTGTATCAGTATGTACAATATCATCTAATTAAAAAAAAGCAAAGTATATATATTACCTGTGACGACAGAAACCGTCTCCTATATGCCTCCTGAGCCTCCTGAGGCAGAGTCGACATGAATTGTGTGAACTCTAATACGGTCTGCTCCCGGCGCCTCTGTTCTTCCTCTAGAGCCCGCTGATATGTTGTTTGCTGCGACTGCCAATCTTCAATCGCTTTTAATCGCTGCTCCATCGAGTCTTGATATGAACTGCTTCCTGGTGTTCCTTGTGGTGCTGCAGACTCGTAGGTGCTACTAGACTCGTGCGGCCTCTGCTCGGATCCTCTCCACCGATATCTGTTCTTCCTACTAGGTCCAATGACCATCTCGATGATGGAGTCCTCATCCTCCCTACTTAGCCAGCCAGGAGTGTTAGAACAGACCTAAGACTGAGTCAATTGCTCCTGTACCTTGGCATGTACTTTCTCCTGCGATATATCAAAACAACCCGGGCAAATCGACTTAATAATGATGCATTGATATGAAATTGAATATATAAATGAACTGCTACTTACAGCCAGATCCTTATTCTTTGCTTTCTTCTCTTCATCGGCGTAATTCGGGCTCCAGGAAGTCAGAATACGATCTGCAAAATGTCTGAGATCTCCCCTTCCCTATTTTATTCAAATATATCATTAACCCATAACACATAAATTATACTCAACGTAAAAGCTAATATATTATATACCTCAAGCTCTAATTGATGATAATGCTGGCTGAATGTCCTGGAGCCCCCGTGATGCTCGTAACTGCGAGGCGCGTTGCGATTCCTCCTTGCTATTTCAGCTTGAGCCTGCAAAACAATGTCAATTCGAAACAATATAGAAATTCAAACAATAAATTAAAAATATATACTTCAATAATACCTGAATTTCAGCCGTGTCCCAGTAACTGCAAAGTGCAAAAAAATCTACTCCATCCACACGCTCGTCAAGATGCCAGAATCGCTCCCAATCTTCTGTTATTTGGACAAAATATTTTTTCTTTACCTCAAACCGCCATCTCTTGAACAATAAATTGATTTGCCCGAAGCAGTACGTCCAGGCACAAATATTATCGTCAAGAAAGAAAAATCGCTTCAGCATATAAAAAAAAGTAGATACAAATCAGTGTATTAAACATAATAATAAACTAATAACTAATAATGATGAAAATTAAAATAAATGACTCACACATATATATCTCCAACAAGCCACCAGCACATCAATCCGCTGCGATTTCCACGTCAAAAAAATGTTAAAGAAATCGTGTCTCCTGGCTAAAGCGGCAAGGAAATTGTTGAAAGCATTGGCAAAGGCCCCAACAGGCACTCCGTTTTCCCATCGGATCACAGCCCTCCGATTAATATCAGGGATGAGGTTCGCATGTGGAGCATCTCCGCGTGATGTGTCCTGTGGCTGCGAGTCATGTGTAGCATCTCCTCCTCCTGTGTAGTAAATGTTAAAAATATATTAGGCGCATGTTAATAGTTTATAGAAATGTACAAATATAACAAATAAATAAAAATACCTGACGTAGAGGCATGTGCGTCGCCTCCAGAATGTCTACCAAAAATTCTCTCAAGCGCTTTCTTACGTAATCCTTTTGTCATCTATACTTTGAAAACATAATGAATATCCAACAAAGGCAATAATGTAATACAGATGTCCAGTTAAACAGATAATGCAAATAATTAATAAAACAGCACATGGCAACAGAATCACGTGTACATGATGTCCAGTTAAACAGATAATACAAAGGCAATATTTTAATACATGACACACCGTGTTACATGATAACCAGTCAAACAGATAATATAAAGGTAATAATATAATGCATACACATCCACATGATAACCAGTCAACCAGATAATATAAAGGTAATAATATAATGCATACACATCATGATACATGATAACCAGTCAAACAAATGATGTTGAGGCTCTACTCTGCGATCGTGTACGGATAGCCTGCGACCGTGTGCGTGCCAACGAAAGGTCTGTTCTTATAGTTTTATCGACTCCGCTGCGGACAGGTTTTTTTCCTTTACGCCTTGGCTCACATATAATTGCAGGTACATCAGGGCGCGCTAGTGCAATTTCATCGTCCAGATTATTATTTTGTGTCAATGAAAACTCCTCGGTTATTTCGTCTCGACGTGCCCTTAAGTCATCTTTCGATTTTTTCCCGTCCTGCAACAAAGTGTTCAAGAGATTCTCGCATATGTTCTTCTCGATGTGCATGACATCCAAGTTGTGACGTATTTTTAAACTTCTCCAATATGGCAGCTGATAAAATATGCTGAATTTTGACCATCCATGAGGAAGTTCGGTGCCTTTTGAGACACGCCCATGTGACTGGACATTGCGAGGCTTATTTCCTTTTGATTTTCCCTTTCCCTTCCATTTTTGCTTCAATATTTTTCTCCTAACACCAAATGGATTTTCTTTGTTGAATCTTTTTTTTCCAAATATTTTTCTAGGTAAAGGATGTAGAAGCTCAAATATTTCTTCTCCGGTCAGCCTTGGTGGTGCCGGTCTACTTTCTGGATTGCCGTCGAACTTTCCTACTAACTTTCTGAACTTGTGCCCTGTAGGCAACCATCTTCTGTGTTGCCAATAACAAAACTTGCGGCTGTACTTCAGGAACTTTTCCTCATAGTCTGACATGCAAATCGGACAAGCAATCTGACCCTTCGTCGACCATCCAGACAGGTTAGCGTATGCCGGGAAGTCATTAATTGTCCACATGACCATTGCCCGCATACAGAAAGACTCCTTACCATAAGCATCATAAGTGCTGACACCTTTGTTTGCGTCAAAAATTGTTGTATTCATTGCTGTATTCATTACAACTTTAGTTGTTACAATGAAATTAAAAAGATTGTCTTTTTATAAGACCTTTACACAATGAAAACAAAAAGGTTACAACTCTCGCCAAAACAAACGCCGAGACACCCAGGGGTGTCTAGGCTTTTCCTAGACACCCCAGGGGTGTCTAGGCACCCTAGGTGCTCCCATTGCCTATAAATAGCCCCCTAAGGCCTCATTTTTGAAGAGGCTAGATTTTTGGAGAAGTTGGCGAAGCCCTGCTGTAGTGAAGAGTGGTCGAGCGCTTCAACACAAGAGAGGTCTTCATCAGATTTGCATCACCCGTGTCCGTTCCTTAGCATTACCCTTTCCTTAGTATTACCCTTCGTCGGTAATCACTAAGAAGAGCAGATATCTCGTTTTAGCCGAGATAGACGCTTCAGGCTTCTAGATCTCACGCGGATCAACGAAGCTCTGTCCAATTTTTCCGGAACAGATCTGAGTGCCAGGTGGTCCACGGATATCAACGTCCCCGTCACAGGCCAAAGACCCACGCAAGCAGAAGACCGATAAACGATCTCTGCGTTTGTTTTGGCGAGAGTTGTAACCTTTTTGTTTTCATTGTGTAAAGGTCTTATAAAAAGACAATCTTTATAATTTCATTGTAACGACTAAAGTTGTAATGAATACAGCAATGAATACAACAATTTTTGACGCAAACAAGCTGGCGACCACAGTAGGAGCCAACGGCCTCGCTGCCGAGGCCGTCGTGACGCAACCGGCATTCAAGATCCGGGTGAATGAAGAGATCGAATACGAGTTCGATCAGCAGAAGTTTGAAGAGTACCTCTCTTCCTCCTCCTCCAGATCCGCCTCTCCGAACAGGCGCAGGAAGGCATCCTCTTCCAGAAATGTTCGCGGGACCTTCGGCACCACGTGACGTCCCCGCGTCGTCCAACGTGGTCGAGATCGCAGATCTAGATCTCCCTCCCGCCACAAAGGCGACTGCTGAAGTTGCTCCGGCTCCGTCAAAAAGGACGCGCCAAAGACGGCGTCAATGCCTTGCTCGTCAACTGGCCAAGGCCGCAGAATTGATGGATGGGATCCGCTACAATGAAGATCTCAAGTCCAGACAGCGCCAAGAGCAACAGCGGCACATAACCCACTCCTCCTCCAAAGCAGAAACGAACGATTGGGTTCGTGTCACGAGGACTCGCTCAACCCTCGAAGAGCGAATCAAGAAGCACCGCGCATTGCTTGCGCATGCCCGAGCCCTTCTGCAGAAAGCGGAGGAGATGCAGAAAGAAGATATGGTCAAGAACCCGTCAAAACTCAAGCAGGTGTGGGCGCTAAAGACAAAGCCAACGCCTAAGACAAGAGCGGATGATGTTGCTATCCAACCTTCATCAAATCCAGATCCCGTTCCCCTTACCCCCGCACCTTCGGCGGAGTCAGGTAAGAACACGGATCCTTCAAGGTCCAGGGTTCCTTTGAAAGGTCGCCTCGGTCCTTTACCCGGGAACCGAGGTAAAGCACCTGTCAAGGAGCGATTAGGTCCGTTGAAAGGTCCCCAAATGATAAACTTGACTGGGGGTCATGGTAATCCCCCCAAGGAAGATAACAAAGGGAAAACCCCTATTGCCGACCGCATTGGGTTGTGTGTCGAAGTTCAAGAGCCCGTTAAGTTTTTACACTCGCAAAAGCGTAGACTTGAACGAGCGACTCTTGAAAACGCTAATAAAGCGTCATATCCCCAGAGGGAAACACATTCGTCTGATGATGATTGTGTTATACCTGGGAAGTCATGCCAACACTCTATGGGTTGCTCCAGTTATCAAACTGATGAGTTGTACTATAGAGCTGGGGGTATGAATAAGTCTCAGAAGAAAGATGCTCGAGACATGGAACCCCACTGTCCGTGTGCCAACATCATCAGGGCGGTGTTATCGGAGTGCTGTTGTTCTAAAGCCCCAAAGAGAATCTCGGTATTCGAGAGGATTTCCAAGCCTAGGCGTTTCCGACGAAGAAGAAGGATAGTCGAAGACGGAGAATTTCCGAAGGTCACCACTAATATGACCAGCAAAAGGGCATCGACATGGGATAATCCCGAGTCAATTCCGCTAGTACCCTGGTATTTAACTCATCTGCAGTCTGGAACCATTACACAAGGAACTTATAGAAGGGTTCGGACGAGATTACCGTCAGAAGACGAAGGATCAGATGCCTGCTCTGCGATTGCATCGGACAACACGTTATCTAGCGAGGGACAACCCCGCGAGGTACTCATGGTCAGCGCCGAACAAGTAACCAAGATGCTTGAAGATGCCCTGGCTAGGCAGAAGGAAGCTTTCAAATTCGAGATGGAGATGGCCATGCAACAGATGAGAGAGATGCATGACCAGCAAATCGTGGCTCTTACAACTCATCAAGGAGAACCCACTCGACACAATCCTCAGAATCAAGATGAGAATGAACGGGAAGGGAATAATGTCAACATAATTGTTCCCCCTGTCAACAACGACAACGGAGGTGGTCCTGTAGATGATAATGCAAAGGAGGACCACGTTACCTCTCCCCAAAGCCACTCGAAGATAGGAACGAGTGAAGACAAGAAGATGAAGGATTTGGAGAGCAAAATCAACGCGTTGATGAACGCTCAAGAAGTGAAAAGGTCCGGCATACCATGTCCATATCCAAGGGAGTGGGAATCAATTCCATATCCGGCAAAGTTCAATTTAATCAACTTTACGCCGTTTGATGGAAAGGGTTCCCCTACCCAACACTTAATATATTTTAAGTCTCATTTAGGAATAATCTCCGGCAATGAACTCTTAATGGTGCGGTCATTCGTTGGCACTCTTCGCGGAGCGGCCTTCGATTGGTATCGTCGCCTCAAGCCGGGGAGCATCAGCAGTTGGGACGACATGGAGGACATGTTCCTGACGAACTTCTTCGACGACGACACTGAGGTCTCAATCAGGAGAAGCAGAAGAATGGTGAGACAGTCGAAAACTTTGTGAAGAGGTTCCGGAATAAAGCAATGAATTGTAGGGATCCGGTCAGCGAAGATTTCATCCTCGAGACCTGTCATAACAATCTTTCATTGAACATCCTGGAAGCCATGGGAATGGCACCACCGAAGACCTGGAAGGATCTAAAGGTGCGAGGAGAACGAGCCGAACGATTCCTCAAAAGGAAGAAGGCGGAAAGGGGTCAAATAGCAAATAGTGCTCCGCAACCAAATTTTGTCCCTAAGGGAAAAGGAAAAGCACATGCAAATGCCGTGAACGCGAATCAAACGTTCGAGGTGCAAGCGCAGCCGCAACAGCAGCAGCAAAAAGCCGAAGTTCCCGAAAGTTTATTCGTTCAAAGAGGATGAAGTTCCCGGTATCTTCAAGTACCTCATTGAGAATAACAAGATCAAATTGCCTCCAATCCAGGATCAGGAAGATGCCAAGAGAGTCAATGATCCAAAATACTACGCATTTCATAGAGCGGTGCACCATCCTACCAAGGTGTGTTATGCCCTTAAGGACAAGATCCAAGCTCTAATCGATGTCGGTGTCATCACGATGAAGCAGCCGAAGGAGAAGAGAGTGGGAGCAAATGCAGTATCGATTAGCTTCGGTTCTGTTCCCTTAAACTGGTTCCAGCATGAACCAGTAATAAATGCAGCAGTAAAGACAGTGAACGATGATCCTCACAAGCAGCGCCAGAAAGGACTTGTGCCGCACACAGCCCCGAATGGCGAGATTCTTTGGGTCCATCCTGATTTGGTTGGATATGAACAATGGACTAGAACCTCTTCCAAGAAAAAGTCAAAAGGAAAAGGTAAGTCTTGTTATGGAGCTTCTGCTATTCCAGGGGAAGATGACGAAGAAATTCCTGCCTTCCCGCTTTCTGAAGATGAACAGGAGGCCTTTGCAACCCGAAGTGGGAATGAGTATCACTACAAGTACCCAGATGCTTCCGAGCAATTAGGTACCAAAACCCCTCCTTCCAAGACATTGGCAGAACTGGGAATTGGAAAGAGCCTTTACGTCAAGAAGCCCAAAACCCGAGGCAGTCTCGATTCAATCACCCGATTGGGAGAGACAAACCGGGAAATGCAAGCTCTCCACCCCATTTTGACATCATGGCGCAGTTGGCCAATATCCCGGCTAGGATAACCCTATACGAGCTGCTGCGTCTTTCCAAAGATACAAGGAGAGCCTTACAAGAGGCCTTGAGCGACTCTGAGGCTTTCTTAACTCGAATCAAGCCATCTCCTGAAGGACCAGAACCGTCAGCTCAACACTGCAATCTCGCGGCGCATCATTTTCCATGCATCTCTTTTACCAAAGAAGACATGCAGACGAAGAACTCAAAGCATGATCGGCCTTTGTATTTCACAGGGCACATTGGCTCCAGCATGGTCAACCGGATCCAAGTTGATCCGGGTTCTGCTGTTAGCATCATGCCATTCCGATTGATGCATCATCTCGGAATCCCGACAAGCAAATTAGCCTCCACTGGCACTACGATTTACGGATTCAACACCAGCGGGTCCAGACCCTTGGGGAAAATTCGAATCAAATGCCAGATTGGGGATTTAAAATCAGAAGTTACTTGCTATGTGATTGACGCAGAAACGTCCTATAACTTACTGTTGGGTCGACCTTGGATCCACGGTAACCTTATAGTCCCGTCAACTCTGCATCAATGCCTCAAGTACGTGGACTCAAATAATGAAGTCAAGACGGTGGTCGCGGATAAGCAACCGTTTAAGGGATTGGAGAACTATTTCACCGATTCCCTTCTATACGGCGCCGAATCCGATACTGAACCATCGGCCCAAGGAACGGACAGCGGGGATGAAGCTGACACCGAAGCCGGGTTTGATTATGATGGTGGTTTTGTACTTAATGACATTGTACCCATTGTAATCAATCTTGACGATGATAAATCATCGGAAAGTAGTTGTAATTGGAAACTTGCCGAAGAACTATCAATAAACGATGATTTAGAGTACTCGATGTGTCTTGATAATGTCACTAAAAAGCTTTATGATAACCCTGATTTGTATATGCCTCTTCAATCATTTTGCATGACGAAAAAGCAGGTACAAGATCCATGCGGAGCAACACTTGTCATCCCCGCGGGAATAGGGGGTGGAAAAGAAGTCGTCTACGGCAAAGGAAAAGAAGCTCCGATACCCGATCACTTCTTAGAAGAAGAAGACGATGAAGATAAACCTGCCCCTCATCTATTTAGATATGACGCAAAAGCGCGCGATCTAATGGAGAAGTATGGGTATGACTTCACACTCGGAGAAGGTCTTTTCTTTGGTCGAGGTCCACGAGTTCCACCTCGAATGGCCTATGTACCGAAGGGAAAACCCGATGATTATTATCGCCACAAAAGAGGTCTTGGCTATGTCTCCTCATCCGACGACGAATATTGCTGGCAAATCATTGATCATATCGCTAACAAGGCTAGAAAAGGATACTCTTCCGACTCTGCGGCTTGGGATTCCGACGCTAGCCTTGGTGAAATGTTTAAAAAGTTGATGTCGAACATGGTCACGGTCGATCCTACCACAATAGAGGAAGACGACCAGATGCCGACATGGGAAGATCCTTGGGTTCATCACCTAAACATGCAGTATGGTGATAGGTTCGAACAAAGAGAACCTCCTACCGAAGATCAAGTACTCCAGGTGAATATGGGAACTGAGGAAAATCCTAAACCGATATTCATTAGCGACAGTCTCCTACCCGATGAGAAAGAAGAGTTAATCTCTCTTATCAAGGAGTACATTGACGTGTTCGCCTGGAATTATGAAGCCCATCACAGATGTTATCATCGACAATACGTGTGGGTTCGAGAGGATGTCTTTCATGGATGGTTTCTCTGGTTATAACCAAATAAAGATGCATCCAGATGATGAAAAGCATACCGCATTTAGAACGCCTCTCGGCGTCTTCTGCTACACAGTTATGCCCTTCGGCTTAAAGAATGCAGGTGCTACATATCAGCGAGCCATGTCAAAGATCTTTCAGGAGCATCTCCGAAAGACTGTCGAATGCTACGTAGATGATTTGGTCGTGAAAAGTCGTGATAAAAAAGATCACATTAAGGACTTGAAGACCATGTTCGACTTGATGCGAGCCCATCAATTGAAGATGAATCCTACCAAGTCTTTCCTCGGAATGTCTAGTGGTAAATTCCTGGGATTCGTCGTCACCACCAAAGGTATTCACATCGATCCTGATAAGGTAAAGGCGATTAATGAATTGCAGCCTCCGAGAAACCTCAAGGAGCTCAGAGGATTGCAAGGGCGATTAGCTTATATTCGTCGGTTCATCTCGAACCTCTCAGGAAAATGCCAGCCATTCTCCAAGCTCGCAAAGAAGGGCGTATCATTTGTATGGGATGACGCTTGTCAAAAGGCATTCGAGAGTATTAAAGAATATCTCTCGAAACCTCCTGTACTCGTTGCACCGAAATCGGGCAAACCGTTCTTGATTTATGTCAAGGCGACGAGCCACTCATTAAGTGCATTGCTTGCACAGGATGACGATAACGGTCACGAGCAGGCAGTGTATTACTTGAGCCGAACCATGGTGGGCGCCGAGTCTCGATATCCTATGATTGAGAGAGAATGCCTCGCCTTGGTGTTCGCTATTCAGAAGATGCGGCATTATCTGGTTGGACAGACCATTTACGTCATCTCTAAAGTTAATCCGGTTCGAGTATTCATGACTCAACCCGCTTCCATGAGCTGGCGATTAGCAAAATGGGCCTTACTCTTGTCCCAATACGACTTACATTTTAAACAACAGAAGTCGGTAAAAGGGCAGGCCATCTGTGATCTCTTGGCAGCTAATCCAACTACGGACACCGCCGAGGTATACGACGACCTACCCGATGAGACCCACGAAGTCAACGCAACTTCGCACCAGCAAGTATGGCGTCTATACTTTGACGGCGCGTCACGAGCAACTAATGTAGCAAGTGCTCCTGGAAGGTCTAAGATTTCTTCCGGAGTGGGAGTTGTCTTAGTCTCCCCAGGAAAACATGTGATGCCTCGAGCCTACTCGTTAACCGAGCCATGCTCGAATAATGTAGCAGAGTATAACGCATTGATTATAGGACTCAATTTCGCTAAGGAGCTGGGGGTTGAGTATCTCGAGGCTTTCGGCGATTCTCAGCTAATAGTCAAGCAAGTGCAAGGAGAATATGAAGTCCGAAGTCAAGATTTGATACCATACCATAAGATGGCAGTGGAGATGGCGGAATCATTCGAAGGGTTCTTTATCGAACATATTCCACGACTACAGAATACCTATGCAGATGCGTTAGCAGCATTGGCCGTATCTCTGGCACAACCTCCCGAAAGTTCAAGAGGTGCACGCTACTCAAATCGAGTTCGAACCACGAGATTGGCGTTTCCCCATCATCGACTACGTCTTGCATGGAATCTTGCCAGAAGATGTGAAGGAAAGAGAGTCGATCCGACGAAGAGCACCAAGATTCTACTATAACACGGATAATCGAACGTTGTACCGCAGGGGGTACGATGGTTTGCTATTGCGTTGCTTATCAACCAAAGAAGCTGAAGAGGTCCTTAGGGAGGCGCATGAATGGGAGTGTGGCGCACACCAACCTGGCCCCAAGATTTATGATCGCATCAGAAGAATGGGGTATTTTTGGCCTTCCATGATGAGTGATGCAGTCACGTATGCCCGAAAGTGTGATGCATGTCAGATACATGCGAATTGTCATGGCCGTTCGAGACTTGGGGAATGGACATTGTTGGTCCTATAAATCCTCCGTCAGTTAAAGGCGACCGGTTCATCCTGGCAATCACCGATTACTTCTCCAAATGGGCCGAAGCAGTTCCACTCAGGGAAGTTAAAACGAGTAATGTCATTGCATTCATCAAGCACCATATCATCTATAGGTATGGTGTTCCAAGACGAATCATACATGACAACGGTCCTCAGTTTGTCAGCAACGCCTTCATAAGGTTCTGCGAAAAGTTTAAAATTCAGGATATCTCGTCAACGGCTTATAATCCAACAGCAAATGGATTAGCTGAAGCCTTCAACAAGACTATCATCAAACTCTTGTCAAAAATCGTGAAAACTAATAAACGAGACTGGGATGACAAGCTTGTCGCAGCTCTATGGGCCTATCGGACCACGGTGCGCACACCGACGGGAGCAACCCCGTATTCACTGGTATTTGGATGTGAAGCTGTTCTTCCATTGGAGATTCAAATCCCGTCTCTTCGGATCGCTCTTTCAACCCAGATGACGACCGAAGAACAACATCAGCAACGCCTCGAAGAACTCAAGAGGCTCGATGAAAAACGCCTGGAAGCTCAACAGCATATTGAGTTTTACCAAGCTAGAATTTCTCGAGCCTTCGACAAAAAGGTTCGACAAAGGAGTTTCAAAGCAGGGGATTTGGTTCTAGCTGTAAGGCGGCCTATGATCCTTAACTCCAAGAAGAAGGGTAAATTTGAACCCAAATGGGAGGGACCATTCGTAGTGGAGACAGTCTACTCGAGTGGCGCATATCGGCTTGTCACCAAGGACGGTGACCGGCTTATGATGCTGATAAACGGCAAATTCCTGAAAAGATACTATCCTTAGTATCTTTTTGGATAACCAATGCATCGGGAAGTTCCCGGAAGAATACCACATGGGTATTCTTAGGGATAACCCAGTCATTGTAGAATTGATGAATAAGAAATCTACGTTCGAACTCTGAATGTCAGAATGTTTCTTCTTATTTTTATCAAAATTCTCTAACTCTTATGAGTTATTTTGTGAGATGAGATCCAATCCTCTGATAGGTTAATCTTTCCTCACCAAACCATCCACTGATCAAATTAAACGACAGTGGATCCACCAACGTTTCCATCTGCCCGTCGTCGGCATTTCTCAGACTCAACGTGCTAGGTCCTGATCACCTAGCATTAAAGTCTTCCTTTGAGTGATAATACGAGTTGGCACTTGCTTTGCTACCTGTATTCCACTTTCTTTGCTTTCTGGTCAAACCTATAAAAGTTAGGACCAAAGCCAAACTCCTCTCTCGATTCCTTCCATGAACGAGAGGTCCACTTTCAATTAGAACAGTCAAACAAGTTAGGATTGTTCCCGATCTCGCTTAGTCAAGCCTACAAATAGTTAAGACTAAGACCGAATCATTCCTTTTCGATAAACGAAAATCCACCTTTGTCCCCTTTTCCACCAAACCTATAAAAGTTAGGGTTGAAATTGGGTCTTCTCCTCAATGAATGAGGGGTTCTTTGGGTTCAAATGACCAATCCTATAAAAGGAAGTGTCGTTCGAACCTTTCCGATTCTCGGAGTGGAGATCCCACTCTTAGTTTCATCCTTCCGGATTCTGGGGGTGGAGATCCCACCTCGAGTTTCCTTTCCAGCTGTAGATAGAATATAAAATTCTTCCTCTTCAGCACCGGGAGATAGAATATAAAATTCTTCCTCTCCTCGGACCTTTCCGATGCTCGGAGTGGAGAACCCACTCCCAGTTCATCATTCCGGATTCTGGGGGTGGGGGATCCCACCTCAAGTTCCCTTTCCAGCTGTAGATAGAATATAAAATTCTTCCTCTTCAGCACCGGGAGATAGAATATAAAATTCTTCCTCTCCCGTTTCTCAATCTGTCTTTGCTTTTAGAAAAGACACGATTGTCAAATCCGGGCACTCGATGCACGGGGAATTTTATCCCGAAGCCTGAGTAGGGATAAGTCAACGCCTAACACGCGTTGCCGGGTAGTCTATTCCCGTGAGAAAGACGAAGTCTATGTATTCAAAATCATAGCATTAAGTCTAAGAGAAGCAATTCTCTTAGCACAACGTTACATGTGAAACGGGTTTTAATAATTCACATGCTAGCCCGATTCAAACGGTAATCGGTAAAGGCACATCAAACCCGTTGATGGCTGGGGGTTTGCCAAAAATCCCAAAGCCTATGTCTAACACACATGGCCGGTTAGTCTTTGACCGTAAAAAGGACAAAAGACCACATATTCAACATTGTGGCAGGTTGTTATTAATAACACCATAATCCGTGCCTCACACGCACGGGGAATTTTATCCTGAATCCTAAGTAAGGATAAGTCAGCGCCTAACACGCGTTGCCGGGTAGTCTATTCCCGTGAGAAAGACGAAGTCTACGTATTCAATATCGTAGCACTAAAAGGGTTAACTCTTTTAGCTTAAACGTCACATAGGTTAAGCTAAAAAGTCTATCTACATAACTCCGCTCAAGTCCCGCCTGCAGATCAGCTCGGGCAGATTCCTCAGAACTGCTTAAAATCTCCGCGGCTTCACTCTTTAGCTTCATCAGTCTCTCCTGGGTGGATCCTAGCCTCTCGAGTGCCTGTTCACGAGAACACTCTAATCCAGCCAGATCATCTGCAATAAGAGCAGCGGATTCCTCGGCACGCTTCAAAGCCTCTTTCAACCTAGTCACTTCCTCGCGGCTCGAGTCCAAAGAGCGGAGTAGCTCAACTCTGTCCGTATCTTTCCTCGCCACGTTAGCCATTAGCTGCACAATGGAGCTCTCATGTGACTGAAGCTCGCATCCGATGGAAGATCTCAGGTCACGCCACTGTGCCAGCCTATGCTCCAGCTGAGAGGGCACGAAAGAAGAAGCCCTGTTAGTCTCCAATTCCTTCAACTCTCGGATCTCTGACTCCAGAACAGCGAAATCGGCAATGAAGGAATCAGCCAATTTCGGGTATCCTTCTTCCCTCATCATCATCATGTGGCGAGAAAAGGAACGCCTGAACTGATCGAGACAGTATCCTCTATGAAGAAGCTTCTCGATCATGCCGTTATAAAAGGCAGTGAAGAAGCCGAGGTCCGTACGAAAAATATCTCTATCAGGATCAGTATCGACCAAAAGGGCGCGGACACGCTCATAAAGAGAGGATCGAGATCCTACAAGCAACAACATAGAAGTTTAGTGGATTATCGAATACGATAAGGGAATCCAAAGGCAAAATTCCGAACATACCAATGCCAATGGAGGTACCCTCAGGCTGAGGTCCGACAGGCTCTGAGATAGCGGCAGAAGTGGTCATGGAGGGTATATCAACCCCTGCAGGCAGATTGCTCATACCACTCGGCAAGGGCGGGGAGATGCCACTTCTATGCAAACTTTTAGCCCCGGGAACTGTAGTAGTATCAGGCACAACGGCCGGTCCTATAGTTACACTCCTGTATTAGTCAAATGGAAATTTGGACAAATAAGGAGAATCGGGACAAAAAGATCGTATGCATACCTGCAATCCCACCGTCCTCAGATGCAGCGGGAATGCCAAGAGTCATAAGGGTATCGGCCCAAGCGGCTGGTCCTATA
>NC_033799.1:63578370-63582279 GCF_001876935.1 Asparagus officinalis | reverse complement strand
CCTATAGTTGCACCTTTTTATTAGTCAAAATGAAAATTTAGACAAATAAGGAGGATTGGGATGATAAGGTCATCTGCATACCTGTAGGTCCATCATCCGTAGGTATTCGGGGAACGCCAGGAGTCATAAGAGTATCAGTCCCGGTGACTGGTCCTATGATTGCACTCATATGTTAGTCAAAAGTCAGACAAACATAGAGAAGTACGATATCCCTAAATCGTATGCGTACCTGCGAGTCCGTCACTCCGAGGCAAGCTAGATATGCCAGGAATCGATATTGAGCTAATCCCAATGGTTGTCGCTGTAATATTAATCCTTCGTTAGTCAGACAAAAGATCAGGCAAGATGAAGAGAATCAGATATATACCTTATTAATCCTTCGTTAGTCAGACAAAAGATCAGGCAAGATGAAGAGAATCAGATATATACCTATGAATGAATCATTCCCAAAGAATGGTCTCTCGGTTCCTCTGGTAGTCTGTTCGGCCAGCATGTCAGCTAATAAGCCAGCATCGGGTTTCGAGAAGCTTGGTACAGGAGCACACCCCCGTTCCTCATCTGCAGGGTAACCTGAATGTTGGAAGATGAGGAAAGCCCAAAAAATACTTGCAGCAAAAACAGAAGATCTTCCTTCCCCATGATTGAGGAGGGTATCATTGGATGTAGATATACCTGAATACGGGACGGTGGACTCAATACTATTCACTTGCCCAAGATCAATGTTTAGATCGATGCCCAGAGACCCGTCATGAAGGGCGTCGCACATCTGCTGCATAAAGCAATCCATGTTATCAGATCCAGGAGATACCGGACCCGGTGGGAGTTCGCCCTCTTCGAAGAACCCTGGAGCATAAAACATGGTCACGAATCCCAAAAGGTAAATCACCTTAAAGCAATAAAAATAAAATGTTACCTTCCCCTCCATCGGCAGTGCTTCCTATGTCCACTCCATAAGGACGCTGACCGTCGTGGGGTTTATGTGTGGTCTTCTTCCTCTTCGGGGCACCAACACTCCTAGGACCAACGGGTCGGTCATGCACAGGCTTGTCACACGTTTCAACATGTGTAGGAGCTGGCGGCTCATGATTGTCAACTGTCCTACCTAAAGTGACAATGGTCATTTCATTAAACAAACAAGAGCTGTCGTTTATACCAATTAGAATGGAGAAGGAAAATCAGAGAAGCGGGAACAAACCTGTATCGAGCGAAACGGCAAGGGAGGTAAGGCTCTATGTGGCATTGATTCTTCACCCGGAGGACAAGATACCCAACTCGGATGTTCACTAACCAGCGGAAACAACCAACGTCGAGAACAGTCCGGTCACTTCTAGGTTTCTCCTCGTCAATCAGCACGTCGCCATAGCGACCTGAAAAGTGAGGAAAACACTTGAAGAACTCCTAGCTCTTACGGACTCGAAGCTCTCGTTGAACATCACTGAATTTGTTCCCGAGCCATCGGCTCTTCTCCAACAGCTGCATAAAAGGAACGGGGACATCAACAATGCTGGGCTCCGACATCAAGTCAGGACGGTGAAGAACGAGCCACGCCATCAGATATGCGTAAGGAAGCTCGACCTTCGGACAAATAAGCTCAGTCGATGGTTCAGAACTCATCTGGGTAAAACTGCTGACTTGACACCTAAGCCCGCAATGGATGCCAGCAACCATCGCTGGGAGCAGGGAAAGCTCTCTCTCGTAAGCTAGCTGAACTGCAGGGAAGAGCACCTCGATAGGTAGAGCGTCTGAAGGCTGGTGCGGGACAACACACTTCTTCAACCAAAGGGCAAGGTAGCCTGCTAGTAGAGTCCGGGGCCCAATGGACTTCTGTGCACGGCAGAGAAAAGAACGAAACTTGGTTCCCGCAGGAAAAGCTCCCTCAACACTGGCAATGGTGTAAGAACGAGCCTCAGCCTTCTCCAACAACTCATTAATTGCGGTAGGGGTCAATACGTCTAATTCGCGAATGGGCTCGCTGGAATTACCCTCCAAGTTTTGGAACAAATAGCTAGCAAACTGCTTCAAGCTGACCTGCCTCTTCCTTTTCGCTAGAGCAGAAGTCTGGATCAAGGAGGTATAATAGTGACAAGTGAGATCCCAGAGAGTGTCATACATATCGGGAGTATCTTTCTTCATACACTCCAACTGCTGGTTCGAGGGAAAATACTCCTGATATGGACAATCCCCCATCGGAAGACCAGAAACCTGATGCATCTCATGCAAGGCCAACCCTAACTCGCCACCGCTGGTCAGGAAGGTGTTACTGTCAGGCATGTAGGTCTCTAGCAACGCCAAGAAATGGCGACAGCTGACCGGGATTCCGTACATGGTGGCTCGTATGGGTGCATACAATCCACTGCTCTTCAAATCCCTCTCCCAGCGTGCTAAGACGAAACTGGTCATGCGTGCCCACCATCCCTTGGCTAGTGAGGAAGCCCAACCATAACATCTATAATCCGGTGGAGGTAACCTTCTCCCAAGAAGAGCCAGACGGTTACTCACAGTAGGAGCAGCTGCTGACACCTCGCCTGGGGGTGCAGTGTTAAGGCCCATAATCCCTGGTCGAAGACCACGAACATCATGATACCCGTTAGAGCCAGGAGTCTTGTGATGAGAGGCATATCCACACTGAACTCGCTCAGCATCATCAGTAAGGTGCCAAGGCATCTGTCGCTCCACGGCCTGTCCCTTCAAGTGACTGAAAGAATAATGACGCGGAATGGAGGGAATGTACAAGACAGCTCCTTCGTCGAGAGTCAGCCAGTGTTCCTCGGTAAGGGTCAGCGTAGCAGGATCCTCGACGTGATCTCCGAACAGGAAGCTCGGCTTCTTTAAAGCTTGAGTAGAGGCAGAATCCGCAGTAAAGGAGGCATCAGTAATAAGCTGGCGCAGGCAATGACGCCCTCCTTCCCGTATCAAATGACAAGATTCGTCTGAGCGATCTCTGTCAAACCGAGGGAGTGGACTAACGGCCTGCCTGAGGGAAGCTGAAGAGAAGACCTCCCGGCTACAACCAGTATTGGCGTGAGGAGGAAGGCTGCCCACGGGAAACTCTACTGTAATAAAGCACAAGGGTGGAGTCAGAAAATCCATCTCATAAGAAGAATGATAAGCTTATTCACGGAATAATTAGAGAGACGATTTTGAGTGTCCTACACTGGAGGAACGGTATGCATCATCACGTAAATAACGTGGTAACATACACCGACCTATAAGGTGTAGGATGACACAAAATCGCCCCAATATACCAGAAGATTTGAATTAGCCAAGCAAGACAAGTCTGAAACCTTAACCCCCGCGAAGGAGGGTGTCGGTTCTTCCTTCATGACCCGCAAAGAGGTCAATCAGGGATACGGAAAATATAAATTCTCACCCCCGAAGAAAGAGGCCGCAGGGAAAAATGTCACGGGAACCTCTTCCTCGCTGTGCTGCGAATGAGAACGACTCAGAAAGAGGCCGCAGGGAAAGATGTCGCGGGAACCTCTTCCTCGCTGTGCTGCGAATGAGAACGACTCCTTCGAGGTCGAGGTCGGCGTGGAGACATTGAAAATCTGCAATAAAAAGCAGCAAGTCAGGCACAATCTAAAATATGAATACGCGAAATTTAAAAGAGAAATTAAGAACTTTAATTAAAATCCTATGTATAAACAGGATTTTATAATTGAAGTCTAGTTAAACCTACAAATTTCGTGCATGCGAAACAATGATTGTCATGTTTCGCGGTGAATTTTGGTGAAATACCCAAAATACCCTTCGTGTTCAAGGCTAAATTCGGGTCAAGGACACGCTCGAGTTGGGTCATGGTCATCATATCTGATCATATAGCACCCCCCGATACCCCACAATTTTGGTTAAATTTTGCAAATAAACCCTTTCGCAGAATTTGGCCAATTTTGCATAAAAACCCCTCCA
>NC_033799.1:63576011-63577914 GCF_001876935.1 Asparagus officinalis | reverse complement strand
TAGAAGGAGAGGGAATCTTTTTGAATTTTGGAAAGAGGGGGAAACAAAAAAGGAAACAAACAAAAGAAAAAAAAGGGGGGGTGTGTGTCTCGGCCCTAGAACCGAGACACCCAAGGGTGTCTCGGCCAAGGTTGAGACACCCACGAGTGTCTCGGGTCCCGTTTGTCCCCGTACGCCTATTTTAGGCCCGAATTCGCCCGTTTTCATCATTTATTGGATGTCTTGATGAAAATCAACACCAATCAACATTCGATGCGCGAAACCCTAGGGTCAACGCCGGCCAACGCGTAACCCTAGGTCAACGCCAGTCAACGCGTTGCAACCAGAGTCAACGTTTGACGATTCGAAACCCTAGGATCGACGCCGGTCAACGCGTAACCCTAGGTCAACGCCAGTCAACGCGTTGCAACCAAAAAGTTAATGTTTGATAATTCGAAACCCTAAGGTCAACGTCGGTCAACGCGTAACCCTAGGTCAACGCCAGTCAACGCGTTGCGACCAAAGTCAACGTTTGACGAGTCAAAACCCTAGGGTCAACGCCGGTCAACGCGTAACCCTAGGTCAACGTCAGTCAACGCATTACGACCAAAAAGTCAACGTTTGACGATGCGAAACCCTAGGGTTAACGCCGGTCAACACGTAACCCTAGGTCATCGCCAGTCAACGCGTTGCAACCAAAGTCAACGTTTGACGATTCAAAACCCTAAGGTTCAACGCCGGTCAACGCGTAACCCTAGGTCAACACCAGTCAACGCGTTGTAACCAAAGTCAACGTTTGACGATTCAAAACCCTAAGGGTCAACGTCGGTCAACGCGTAACCCTAGGTCAATGCCAGTCAACGCGTTGCAACCAAAGTCAACGTTTGACGATTCGAAACCCTAAGGGTCAATGCCGGTCAACGCGTAACCCTTGGTCAACGCCAGTCAACGCGTTGCAACCAAAGTCAACGTTTGACGATTCGAAACCCTAAGGGTCAACGCCGGTCAACGCGTAACCCTAGGTCAACATCAGTCAACGCGTTGCGACAAAAAGTCAACACACGATGATCTGAAACCCTAAGTCAACACAATGTGACGGAGGTAGTTCAAAGTGAACTCAATGACACGAGCCAAACTCAATTCATCAGCTGCAGACTCGAGACTTCGACGACGGCCAAGCGATAAACGCAGCGACAGGGGAAACGGGATCTGGATTTGAAATAGGCTGGACGATAACTCCGCCCACTTTTGCCTTAAGTGCTGGTTTTGTCTTTGGCACCCAAACTTGCTTGCGCTTAGGCGGCTTCTCCACTGCTTCTCCCACTGTGGTCGCCAGTTTGTTTGCGTCAAAAATTGTTGTATTCATTGCTGTATTCATTACAACTTTAGTCGTTACAATGAAATTAAAAAGATTGTCTTTTTATAAGACCTTTACACAATGAAAACAAAAAGGTTACAACTCTCGCCAAAACAAACGCAGAGATAGTTTATTGGTCTTCTGCTTGCGTGGGTCTTTTGCCTGTGACGGGGACGTTGATATCCGTGGACTACCTGGCACTCAGATCTGTTTCCGAAAAATCGGACAGAGCTTCGTCGATCCGCGTGAGATCTAGAAGCCTGAAGCGTCTATCTCGGCTAAAACGAGATATCTGCTCTTCTTAGTAATTACCGGCGAAGGGTAATACTAAGGAAAGGGGCACGGATGATGAAGACTCTGATGAAGACCTCTCCTCTCCTCTGTTGAAGCGCTCGACTACTCTTCACTGCAGCAGGGCTTCGCCAACTTCTCCAAAAATCTAGCCCTTCAAAAATAAGGCCTTAGGGGGCTATTTATAGGCAATGGGAGCACCTAGGGTGCCTAGACACCCCTGGGGTGTCTAGGAAAAGCCTAGACACCCCTGGGTGTCTCGGCTTGGCCGAGACA
>NC_033799.1:63572065-63576001 GCF_001876935.1 Asparagus officinalis | reverse complement strand
AGACACCCTTGGGGTGTCTAGGCTTTTCCTAGACACCCCTGGGGTGTTTCGACTTTCCCGAGACACCCCGGGTGTCCCAACTCAGCCTGAGACGCTCCGTTGCGTATGTTTGATTGTTTTCGCCGTAAATTCTTCGTCCGAACTCGGATTTGAGTGATTCCAAGTGCGTTTGATGCTTGACGAAGAGTTCGATCCGCTCTGGTGGTTGGACTATCTGTAGAGTGATCAAGACATGAAGGGCATTGTCCTTTTTTGTGAACATCGCCGGGTTCGCGATTGGCCCGGGTCTTCGTTGTTCCGAAATCCTATCAGCTCACGTAGTTCGTCGATTCACTTCAATCGTTAATTGTCCACATGACCATTGCCCGCATACAGAAAGACTCCTTACCATAAGCATCATAAGTGCTGACACCTTTTTCCCAGAGAAGCTTCAGGTCGTCAATTAATGGTTGGAGGAAAACATCGATGTCATTTCCAGGAGAATATCTTCCAGGGATCAAAAGTGACAGTATCATGTACAGTTGCTTCATGCACATCGACGGGGGCATGTTGTACGGTGTCAGCAACACTGGCCAGGTAGACCAAGCATAGCTCATTAATCCAAACGGATTAAATCCGTCGCTAGCAAGCCCCAGCCTAATATTCCGAGACTCTTTACCGAAGTCGGGGTATATACGGTCAATGTGCTGCCATGCCTCACCGTCCGCAGGATGTCTTAGTTTCCCGTCCTCTTTACGGTCGGTCGAGTGCCATCGCATATTCTCAGCCAGCTCGGCAGACATATAAAACCGCTGCAGCCTAGGAATAATTGGAAAATATCGGAGAACCTTCGCAGGGATTCTGTTCTGCTTATTGGATGCACTGCCTTCGGATGTACCCGTATGTTTTTTCCAACGTGATACATGACACGTCGGACATTCCTCCAGAGCTTCATTACCCTTATTGTACAAGATGCAGTCATTAGGACAGGCGTCTATCTTTTTGTAATCAAGACCCAGGGTATCAACAATCTTGTGAGCTTCATAATAAGTTGTGGGGATGCTCTTCTCGCCGCCTGGAATGACTTTCCTGAGCAAGTCTAATAACATCTCGAAATGTGTAACAGCCATCCCACTGAGTGTTTGGATATGAAGAAGCCTCAGCATAAAAGAAAGCCTTGTGAACTCGGTGCAACCCTCGTATAACGGTGACTCGTTTTCTTCAACAAGTCTCATCAATCGGGCTACATCTTGAAACATATCAGTAGTGTTAACATCACTCGAAGACGGCACGGTAAGAATATCTTCCAACATATCAGTTGTGTCAATTGTCGGATTGTCGACATCAGTAAACTCTTCCTCTAATTGCATCACCGGGACGCCTTCACCGTGATGACTCCAAAATACATAAGAGCTATCAAATCCATTGATTGACAGATGGAAACTTACGTCACTCCTAGTGAGCATTTTATCATTCCTACAATTCTTACAAGGATAAAAAATCAACCCGCTGAGTGACCGTAGAGGGTTGGTGTCAGAGTAGGCTAAGAAAGCTTCTATCCCATCCTTGTATCGAGTGTCTAGATGCCTTCGATCACGTGGTATGCCCATGAACGATTTGTCAGGAATTGTCCGCATCTAGAATTTAAAAATTAATGGAAGTGAGCATATCCCTACATATATCATTTTAAGTTATAGGACAAGTGTGTGTGATCGGCTGTCAGAGGAAGGCTTCTATCCCATTAGGTATGTAAACGTAGCGTGTATATGTATTTACGTGTTCAAGTGTACTTTTATCTCGTCAAAATTTCGGCAGCACCTACCCGCTGTACTTAATCGGATCCGGATCCTCTACTAATGAGAGGGTTCCTAATATCTCCTAATGAGATCTTGGCCTTTGATTTATCAATCAAAGGCCAAGATCTGCGGGAGATAAGGATAAGATATTGTCCTTTGATTGATAAGTTTTAGCGACGGATTATCCCGTCGTTAAAAACTGTTTTAGCGACGGAAATTCCGTCGCTATATCATATTTACTGACGGAATTTTATATTGTCGCTAATATTTTAGCGACGGAAATGTTTAGTCGCTAAAATATCATTTTTCGTCGCTATAAAGTTATTTTCCTACGGTTAAATAGCGACGGAAATTCCGTCACTATAAGTCATGTTATAGCGACGGAATATTCCGTCGCTAAATATTCTCACCCCTACCCCCTAACCCTAATCGAACCCTAACCCTAATCGAACCCTAACCCTAACCCTAACCCTAATCGAACCCTAACCTTAACCCTAACCTTAACCCTCAAACTCACCCTCACCCATCACCCCTCACCCTCACCTCACCCTCGATCACCTAACTCTAACACTCACCCCACCCTCGATCAAATAACCCTAACCCTAACCCTAACCCTCACCCTCACCATCACCTCCACAGGACAGATGCAATAAGCCCCCTCTCACATACGCGTACAAAAAAGTTATCGGACCGAACAAGATGGTCTCGTATCCGCCAACGATCCTGTACGCGTATGTGACAAGTAAATAAAGAGATTATATATAGTATTTATTGGACGGGGTATTCTATGGCTCGAAAATATGAGTGTACGGTGTGTGTAGTTTCTGAGTAATTAGCGATATAATAGTTACGCTAACCCCTTATCCTCACCCTCACCCAACATCACCTCCACCCTCACCTAACCCTCCTCTAACCCTAATCCTAACCCAAACCCTAACCCTAACCCTCGCCTAACCCTAACCCTAACCCTAACCGAACCCTAACCCTAACCCTAAACCTCGCCTAACCCTAACCATAACATCTAACCCCCACCCTCACCTAACCCTCACCTAACCCTAACCCTAACCCTCACCTAACCCTAACCCTAACCCTCCTCTAACCCTAATCCTAACCCAAACCCTAACCCTAACCCTCGCCTAACCCTAACCCTAACCCTAACCGAACCCTAACCCTAACCCTAAACCTCGCCTAACCCTAACCATAACATCTAACCCCCACCCTCACCTAACCCTCACCTAACCCTACACCAAACCCTAACCCTAACCCTAACCCAACCCTAACCCTAACCCTAGCCCTAACCCTCGCCTAACCCTTACCCTCACCGAACCCTAACCCTCACCCTCGATCACCCCTCACCCTCACCCCACCCTCGATCACCTAACACTCACCTCAACCTCGATCACCTAACCCTAACCCTAACCCTCACCCTCAACATCACCTCCACCCTCACCTAACCCTCGCCTAACCCTAACCCTAACCCTCGCCCTAACCCTCGCCTAAACCTAACCCTATCCCTAACCCTCACCGAACCCTAACCCGAACCCTAACCCTAGCCCTAACCCTCGCCTAACCCTAACCCTAAGCCCTACCCCTCGCCTACCCCTAACCCTAACGCTAACCCTAACCCTCACCGAACCCTAACCCGAACCCTAACCCTAACCCTAACCCTAACCCTCGCCTAACCCTAACCCTCACCGAACCCTAACCCACCGACCCCTACCCCTACCCCTACCCCTAGCCCTAACCCTCGCCTAACCCTAACCCTAACCCTAACCCTAACCCTCGCCTAACCCTAACCATAACACTAATTAAATTTAATTTTTTATATCATAATTTCATCAAAAATTAACATTTTTTATTAGGTAACCATAACCCTAACCGAACCCTAACCCTAACCCTCGCCTAACCCTAACCATAACACTAACCCTAATTAAAATTAATTTTTTTATATTATAATTTCATCAATAGGAACATTTTTTATTAGGGTTTGGTTTTTTTGCATAATTTATTTGTTTTACCAAAATTAAACTACAATTATAAAAATTAAATTAAAATTGTAAAAATAACAAATCCATCTCCCCCCTTTCAATCTCTCCTTCTCTCTCCCTCTCTCTCGTCGGCCGACGCCGGCGGCCGTTGGCCGGCTCGCTGCCGGCGTCGG
>NC_033799.1:63571839-63572060 GCF_001876935.1 Asparagus officinalis | reverse complement strand
TTTTTTTATATTATAATTTCATCAATATGAACATTTTTTATTAGGGTTTGGTTTTTTTGCATAATTTATTTGTTTTACCAAAATTAAACTACAATTATAAAAATTAAATTAAAATTGTAAAAATAACAAATCCATCTCCCCCCTTTCAATCTCTCCTTCTCTCTCCCTCTCTCTCGTCGGCCGACGCCGGCGGCCGTTGGCCGGCTCGCTGCCGGCGTCGG
>NC_033799.1:63483872-63563564 GCF_001876935.1 Asparagus officinalis | reverse complement strand
CGGGAGATGGGGGGGGGGAAGGGGGTCTTTTACGGGCGCGAGCAGCCCAAAATTTTTGGGCGCCCGCGCCCAAAAATTTTTCCCACTGAATTTCTTTAGCGACGGAAATTTCCGTTGCTAAAGATGTTTTTAGCGACGGAAATTTTCGTCGCTAATAATCCGTGGCTATATTTTTTAGCGACAGATTATTTCTGTCGCTAAAATGTAAATATCCGTCGGTAAAAAAATTTACCGACGGATAAATAGCGACGGAAATTTCCGTCGCTATAATATAGGTTATAGCGACGGAAAATTCCGTTGCTATTTATCCGTCGGTAAATTGCTCTTTTCCACTAGTGATTAGTGGTATATTTATTCATATAAAATCGATAATGAGGGTATAAAACTATAATAAATTGTCATTTTCAAATACCTCCACACCTAAACTTTTGCTAGTCCTCTAGCAAAGAAAGAAAAAGAAAATCCAAACTCACTTTCGCAGGAATCGCGGTTGTATTTAGCGCATAAAACAAGCCTTTAAAACCCTAGGTTACCCTAGTGGACGAGTTGTAGTCTCGTGAGGGTTTGCAGTGAATATACCCATAAAATTCGGTCAACTTGCCAAGTTAAATAAGTCAGTAAATAACAGATTTTCCTTGATATATTTAGACATTCTAATTCAAGCTAGTTAATAATCAAGAAAACGTTTTTATATATAACTCCAATGTAAATCTCTTAGAAAATCTTTTTCATTATAGCAATACAAAACCAAATCAAATCTTAGAGATTTAATTTAAAAGTTTTGAAAAGAACATGCTAACTCTTTGTTTTAAATAACTTTCAAGTCTCTTGATCAAAAATTGTTTTTCAAGACCATATATACAAAACAACAATATATATATATAAAAAAAATAGTTAGTGTTATATGTATATAATAATTTTTTTCTTCACTCTTTAATTCTTGGTGATTGTTTTTTATTTTAACGGGCTTTCTAAGTGATCATTTAACGAGTTTTGGGCCAATGAATCCCAACCCAATTGGGCTTAGGTCATTAAGTATAAAAATACTCTTTGGGCTTAATTACTCAGTCAACTTAGGCTTTATAAGATAGAATCACCTTGAATTTAAGAGTTTTTATCTTTTTGGTGCCCATTTTTCGCACTCTTCTTTTATAAGGTTAGTTTTTTTAATATATATATGTGTGTAAGTATATATAGTCTGAAAAAAATGTGTAAATCAAGATAACTTGAAAAAAATATTTTCAACTCTAAGTTAAGCATGCAAAAATTTTATTATTTTAATTAAAAATCTAAGGTAAGACTTAAGTAAAGTATACTAGTTAAAAAATTATTTCTTAAGAATTTTATTTGGAGTTATCATAAAATGTGAACTTGAGTATGTTACTAACTAGGAATTAGAAAATTTAAAATCTATCAATTAGATCAATTATTACTTAACTCTATTAATTTAGCAAGTGACAATATTTTTATAATTTTTTTTAGAAAAAGAAAAAAATGACAAAAATGCAACTAAAAAGGTAAAACAAAGGGAAAAAATAACTAATTCCCACCCCCATACCTAAATATTGTATTGTCCTCAATGCAAATTCGCTGATGCACAAAGTAAAGCAGATAAGACTTGAAGAACTTACATTTGTTCGGTCGACAATGATAATAAGGATCTGCAATTACTGTTAGTATGAGGGTGAAGAAATCAAATAAGAGAGAAAAAATTGTAATAATTTTTTTTCATTTTATTATTATTTATTATTATTATTATTTTTTTATAGATAATGAGGTTTATGAAGAACCAACACCTTTTCCTCTCCGAGCGTACAAAATTCTAAAAATGGTTTCAGACGTTGACCATTTATTTTTAAAATGTTACCATTTTTAGGATTTTCTATTTCGACAGCCCCATGCGGAAAAACTTATTTGACAAAATATGGACCTGTCCATCTTGATCTTAATTTTCCTGGAAAAAGATGCAATATTGAATTGTACAATAAAACTTTCTGTCGTGGAGAGAAATTTTTTCGTAAAATTGATTTGTCATGAAAAATCTTGGTTTTCTCTTTGTAAATTTTTGAGTTTATGTATGCATCATTTATAATTTCTTCTAACTCATTTATTTGGAGCAATCTGTTCTTACCTGCCGAGTCTGAGTCAAAATTCAACTGTTTTATCGCCCACATTGCTCGATGTTCTAACTCCACTGGTAGGTGACAAGCTTTTCTAAACACTAGTCTATATGGTGATATCCCCAAATTGGCCTTGAAAGCTGTTCTATATGCCTACAGAGCATCACATAATTTTACAGACCAATCTTTTCTGTTATGATTAACTATTTTTTCTAAGATTTGTTTGATCTGCCTATTTGTGACCTCTACTTGTCCACTGGTTTGGGGGTGATAAGGAGTTGATAATTTGTGTGTGATTGAATATTTTCTCATCAAAGCCTCAAAAGAACGGTTACAGAAATATGTACCGTTGTCACTGATGATCGCTCGGGGTACTCCAAACCGTGCAAAAATGTTCTCTTTCAAAAACTTGACAACGACCTTGTTATCATTAGTTTTACAAGCTACCGCCTCAACCCATTTTGACATGTATTCAACGGCTACTAGAATGTAAACATTTCCAAAGGAATTTGGAAATGGTCCCATAAAATCGATACCCCACAGATCAAAAAGTTCAACAGATAAGATGGGTTGTAAGGGCATCATATTTCTCCTAGTGACCTTCCCTAAAAGCTGACAGCGGTTACAGGTTTTACAAAACTCATATGAATCCTTGAAAAGAGTAGGCCAGTATAACCCAGATTGGAGAATTTTTTAGCTGTTTTTCTTGGGCCAAAGTGGCCCCCTACATGCTTTCTCATGACAAAATGATAGAACGCTCCTAGTTTCTTCAGTGGGAACACACCTCCTAAAGATCTGATCAGGACAGCATTTGAGCAGGTATGGATCATCCCAGTAAAAATATTTTACTTGGGAGAGAAAACGGGATCTATCCTGTTTGGACCAATGAGAAGGGATCTGGTTCATGACTATGTAGTTTACAATGTCAGCGAATAATGGAACAGATTAGAATTGTAAGAGTTGTTCATCAGGAAAATGTTCGTTGATCGGGACGGTTGGTGTTGGTGCATTTGGGAGTCGAGAGAGGTGATATGCTACGGGGTTCTCTGTTCCCCTTCTGTCAAGAATTTAAATGTCAAACTCTTGAAGAAGGAGAATCCATCTAATGAGCCGTGCTTTAGCATCTTTTTCGGCCAAAAGATACTTTAGTGCGGCATGATCTGTGAAAATTTGGTTAAGGAACCGATGAGGTAGGACCTGAATTTTTCTAAGGCAAAGACTACAGCTAAAAACTCTTTTTCTGTGACAGAGTAATTTTGCTGGGCATCATTCAGAGTCCTACTGGCGTAGTAGATCACATGCGGTTTTTCATCAACTTGTTGTCCTAAAACAACACTAATTGTAGAATCAGATGCATCACACATCAGTTCGAAGGGTAAGGTCCAGTCCGGTGCATGAATGATAAGAGTTGTGGTTAGCTCATTTTTCAGATATTCAAAAGCTTTGAGGCAGTCGGGAGAGAAGACAAATGATGTATCATTGTCTAAGAGATTGGTCAAGGGTCTAGCAATTTTGCTAAAATCCTTGATGAAACGTCGGTAAAAACTAGCATGACCAAGAAACGATCTGACATCTTTGACTGTTTTTGGAGGAGAGAGATTGGAAATGAGATCTACCTTAGCTTTGTCCACTTCGATTCCCCTATTGGAAACAACATGTCCTAAGACAATGCCTTGTTTGACCATGAAATGGCATTTCTCCCAATTGAGAGTCAGATTTTTCTCCCTACACCGTTCTAGGACTAGTTTAAGATGATGCAAGCATTGGGAAAATGTGTCACCAAAAATGGAAATGTCGTCCATGAAAATTTTGAGAAATCGCTCTACCATGTCGGAAAAAATACTGATCATGCAACGTTGGAATGTGGCCGGTGCGTTGCACAGGTCAAAGGGCATGCGTCGGTATGCGAATGTTCCATACGGGCAAGTGAAGGTGGTTTTCTCCTGATCTTCTGGAGCGATAGGGATTTGATTGTAACCTGAATATCCATCCAGGAAATAATAGAACTCGTGTCCTGCTAAACGCTCTAACATTTGGTCAATGAAAGGAAGAGGGAAGTGATCTTTCTGAGTGGCTAAGTTGAGTTTTCGGTAGTCAATGCAAACTTGCCATCCAGCTTGGATTCGAGTGGGAATCAGTTCATTAGCCTCATTTTGGATCACGGTGATCCCAGATTTCTTATAGGTCCCTTAACACGGCTCAACACGAACTAATGAACCATCGGGCGACGTATCTAAGCACGATCGTTAGCCCGTCGACACCGAAGCCAAACAATGTTCGACGGAGCGGATTAACGAGGCTACGAAGCTGACGAACCGCACGCGAACGACGGAATGAATCCACTCGCGTGCGGAATCAAACCAACGGTTATGGGAGTCAACGAGTCATTCAACCATATAACAGATTCGAACTCAGACACCAAAGCCGATTTACTGCCTAATCGGGATCCAGACTTCCAAATCAGGATTCAGAATAAATCGGGGTTCAGAGCAACGCCACAGGCGAACCCGGATGAATCGCGATCGAGTCACGATCAGTTTTGGAATCAAGCTCAGAATCGGATTTACTGCCAAATCAGGAATCAAGTCACGGCCACCCAGAGGTGGCCGACACTGTTCCGTGCGCGGGCACAGTAAAGGGTGCCTATAAATAGGCCACTTGGTTCATTTGTTCAGAGGTTGGAAATTTTGGAGGCGAAGCTCTGCCGGATTCAAGACTCGAAACTTAAAAAAGATTGGAGCTTTGGGACTTCGGGGACTCACTCTTCCAGATCTGGTGCTCAGCGATCGTCAACGCCAAAAAAGGCAGGTGTTCGAGAGGACCGGATCTCAGATCTACGCAGACGTACTCCGGATCTAAGCTTGGTCTTAGATCCCGAGACTTGGACGATTGTTTCCTTGGTGAATCAATCCTCCCCGACTATTATTTCCTTTGTGGAATAATACCCGTCGTACTGCTTAGATCTGATCAGATCTAGATCTCGCGGTGGTCCACGGATAAACCCCGGCGCAGGCAAAGAACCCACAAAAGCGAGCGACCGCAAAACAGGAGCTCGTGATTTGTTCGACACAAAAGGAGAAAGTTATAATCTTTGTTTATTTTTTTTTGATTTTCATTGTAACCGGATCTAAAAAAGACCGGATTTTTTGTAACCGAAAAACTGTTATTCAAGATAACAATGGAATCAATGAAGAAAGCAACGATTTTTCCCGCGAACACCGGGTTATCTGACTTTCCGGGTGAGGAATCAGTGTTTCATAGAGCCATACCTACCCTGCCGATTCGCTCGCCAGTTTGGCTATGATCAGCTTTATGTCGGGAATCCACGTCAGCAGCTTCGGACCCACGGTGGTTTGGTGGACGGTCTTCGTGCATGGTTGTGGACCGTGACGGGCTGTACTGGTGCTAAGTTCAGTCTCCCGAGTTCTGAGCGGCAGTTGAACCTCACCTTCCTAAGCTGCAAGTGGTTGTTAGCAGCCAATAAAGCTATTCCTGTGAAACCGATTGCAGAGCTAGAGGCTGAGGAGGCTTCTCAGGCTAATTCCCGTATGATTTGGGAAAATGCTCGATCACAAAGGGCACGGCACAAGACCCGTCGGATTGACGAAGAGGGAAAGAAGATCTTTCATTCTGCTGATGAAGCTTCAGGCGGAGATCTTGATGATCGCGAGGATTATTCTGAACGAGGTCAGTTTCTTACTCCTTCCCCTTTATCTTCCAGAATTATTAAGCCTGACAATGGTTTGATGTTTCAGGGACCACAGCTGACCAAGATGAAGAGTTCCGTCCTTCTCCCCAGGCGAGACCTTCGATTATTGTCCCTGCTGCTAGGCGGAAGAGATTAGCCCGCAAGCCGCGTGTAGCTTTGGTGACATTAGGGAGACCGTCGATGTAGGACCCGGTTCGATGAATCCAGGTACATCTACCATTAACAATACACAAAGGAGTTGAATGATTTGGAATTTGTGCATTCCCTAATTGTCTCTATACTTCTTGCTCTTTTAGATAATTCGCAGGAGGCAAACGTGGATTTTGGGAATAGAGAGGCTGACGCACCCATAAGAGGTAACTCATTTCTATTGGTCGTAGTCTCTTTATTCTCCTTTCGTACTTATATTCTCTTGTGTCAGATTTCTCGACTGATGATTTTGACGAGGAAGGCTTGCTTGTGGACACTCCGATGCTCCACTTTATGTATGGCTCTCCTCAGATTGATGACCAGTTGCCTGGAGATGTATTTCCTGAGTCTACGCTCCCTAAGAATCCCGAGGATGGTTTTTCTGAAGGTACGTATCTCTTCTCAAGTTAATTATAGGACCAGTCAATTTTTGACTAATGCCACTATAATATGATGCATCTGAGAATTCTATTTTGTATTTGACAGGAGCTTTTGTCGAGACTGATCCTGTTGAGCCGGCTGTGGGACCAACTACACCAGTTGATACACCCCCAGCCGTTACACCTCCACCACCCCCGGTGATTCAAGGGGAAGAAGGTATAACTTGAGCAACTGAGGAATGTCATTCATTTCTTCATCAAGGCTTTTGACGGATTTCTCCTTTTTGTGTAGGGCTTTCTTCTCGGCTTCACGTCCTTGTGAAGGAGTTATTATCAGACAGCGACCCAGAGAAGATTGTCATCTGTATAGAGATCCGTTCCTTCTTCTCCTTTGTGAATGCTATGATTGACAAGCTCTTCCACGGCGGACTTTCCCTTCACCAGTTCAAGCCATTCCTTGATCTTAAGATAAACTCCATAAGGGATGCAGGGTATCCAGATCTGGCGAAGTCTATTGTTGATGATCTTGACTGCCTAGAGCGTGAGCTTCAGATGTTTCGTGAGCTCCGGGATGCAGGTGCCTCTTCATTCATCGCTGCCGAGTTGGATACTCACTTACAGACATGGCGCGATGCTAGGTTTCTTGCTGAGTTCGACATTCAGGTGCAGCGGGATCGAGTGGATCGAGTCGAGGCCCACCTTACTGCTAGATCATCTTCACTCACTGAGCTTGACTCCTCTATTACCTCTTGTGAGACCCAGATAGACCAGCTCCGAAGAGAACTCCGTGAGAAAGAGGAGACTTTGAGTATTCTTCAGATGATGAAGACACAGGATCACACACCGCTTTATCAGATGAGCTGAAGTCCTTGAAGCAGAAGTTGACCAAGACGGAGGAGGTTGCTGCGAAGACTTTAGCCACCAACGAGGAGTCTATCAGAGCTGAGCTGAGACAAGCTTATGACGAGAAGCATTGATAGGCGTTGACCTAGGGTTACGCGTTGACCGGCGTTGACCATAGGGTTTCGAATGTCGTTGGATGCTAAAGTCACGAGACCAATTAATGAAGCTGATGCGTCAGTGACTCTCGTATTTATAGGATTTTTGGCAAATCCCCAGCCATCAACGGATTTTATTAGCCTTTACCGACTACCGTTTGAGTCGGGCTAGCATGCGGATTGTCTAAATCCGTTCCGCATGTCACGTTGTGCTAAGAGAGTGAATTCTCTGAGACTTTCGTGCTATGATGTTGAATACATAGACTTCGCCATTGTAAGAGTTAACTCTTTTAGTGCTACGATATTGAATACGTAGACTTCGTCTTTCTCCTGTGAAAAGACTAAACAGCAACGTGTATCAGACGTTGACTTAGGATTTTTGGCAAATCCTCAGCCCTCAACGGATTTGTCATGCTTTTACCGATTACCGTTTGAATCGGGCTTACATGCGGATTGGTCTAAATCCGTTCCGCATGTAACGTTGTGCTAAAGGAATGAACTCCCTTAGACTTGATGCTACGGCTCCGAATACGTAGACTTCGCCATTGTCATAGGAATAGGCTACGTGCTAAGGGAATGAACTCCCTTAGACTTCGTGCTACGACATTGAATACGTAGACTTCGCCGTTGTTATGGGAATAGGCTACCCAGCAACGTGTATTAGACGCTGACTTATCCCTACTTAGGCTTCGGGATAAAAGGCCCCAGAATCGAACTCTGGTGTCTTTTTCTTCGGAGAAAGACTAAACCGGCGACACGTGTTAGGTGTCGACATATCCTTTCTTAGGATTCAGGATGACATTCCCCATGCGTGTAAGGCATGGATTTTGGTGTTATTAATGACGACCTGCCACAATGTTGAATATGTGGACGGGTGTTCTTTTTAACGGTTAAGAACTAACCGGCAGCGCAGGTTAAGCGCAGACTTATCCTTGCTTAGGTTTCAGGATAAAATACCCCAGAATCAGACTCTGGTGTCTTTTTGTGCGGAAAAAGACTAAACCGGCAGCGCGTGTTAGGCGCAGACTTATCCCTGCTTAGGATTCGGGATAAACTTCCTAGGATGAATCCTAGATTGATAGATTCTTAGAAAAGGTTGGTGCGGGAAAGGAAGAATTTTATATTCTATTTCCCGGTCTTCTTTTAGGGTGAAGGCGAACCCAACAGACAAGGAAGGAAGAATTTTATATTCTATTCCCTGATTCTGGAAAGGAAGAATTTTATATTCTATTTCCAGCGAAGAAGAAACTAGAAGTGGGGTGTCCACTCCGAGAATCTGGAAAATTTAGATAAACTTGCCTTTTATAGGATGGGTTATCTAAACTGAAGATGAGTTCTTCGTTTATCGAAGTGAAATTTTCAACTCCGGTTATAACCATGAACAAGGTTTAACCAAAGAGAAAAAGGGAAGGAGTTCTTTCGTTTATCGAAAAGGGACTCCGAACTGAAAGTGGACCTCTTGTTCATGGAGAGAATCAAGAGGGCCAGAAAAACATTTTTGGTGGACTCACTGTCAATTGAAATTGATCAGTGAGGGATTTTGGTGGTGACAATGATTTTGGGTTATCCTCTAGAATATTAAGTGTAATATTCTTCAAGGAACTTCCCGGTAAACGAGTTATCCTGAATGTACTAGGGATAGTACTTTTTCAGGAACTTCCCATTTATTGGCATTAATTGCCTGGCGCCCTCTGGAGTAATTAGGCGATATGCGCCGTTTGAGTAGACTATGTCTATCACAAACGGGCCTTCCCATTTGGGTTCGAATTTACCTTTCTTCTTGGAGGTGAGAATTATTGGTCGGCGAGCAGCGAGGACCAGATCTCCTTCCTTGAAGCTTCTCTGTCGGACTCTTTTGTTAAAAGCCCTTGACATCCTGGCTTGGTAAAACTCGATGTGTTGTTGAGCCTCCAAACGCTTTTCATCCAGCCTCTCGAGCTCTTCGAGACGCTTCTGATGTTGTTCCTCCGTCGTCATCTCCGTTGCGAGGGCGATCCGAAGGGACGGAATCTGAATTTCCAGCGGTAGCACAGCTTCACATCCGTATACCAGCGAATACGGGGTAGCTCCCGTAGGCGTGCGTATGGTGGTGCGATAAGCCCAGAGTGCTTCACCGAGTTTATCGTCCCAGTCTCGTTTATTGGTCTTCACGAGCTTTGACAGAATCTTAATGATCGTCTTGTTGAAAGCCTCAGCTAGTCCGTTTGCGACGGGATAATAAGCTGTCGACGAGACATCTTCAATCTTGAATTTGTCACAAAACCTGATAAAGGCGTTGCTTATGAACTGTGGACCGTTGTCATGAATGATCCGTCTTGGCACGCCGTGTCGGTATATGACATGATGCTTGATGAAATTGATGACGTTGTTCGTCTTCACTTCTCTGAGCGGAATTGCTTCAGCCCACTTTGAAAAATAATCTGTAATTGCGAGGATGAATCGATCGCCTTTGACTGAAGGGGGAAAAATAGGACCGACAATGTCCATACCCCATGTCTCGAACGGCCATGACGTGGTTGACGTGTGCAACTGCTCTGGCGGTTGATGCATATAATTCGCATGTATCTGACAAGCGTGGCATTCTCGTGCGTGTTCGATTCCATCGTTGGCCAGAAATACCCCATTCTCCTGATGCGATCATACAGTTTGGGACCAGGCTGATGTGCCCCACATTCTCCTTCGTGTGCTTCCTTAAGAACTTCTTCTGCTTCTTTGTTCGAAAGGCATCAGAGTAACAAACCATCGTACCCTCTACGGTATAACGTATGGGTCTCGGCATTATAGAAGAATCTTGGTGCTCTTCGGCGGATTGGTTCTCTTTCTTTTACATCCTCTAGCAAAATACCATACTGGACGTAATCAATGATGGGAAAACGCCAATCTCGGGACTCCGACCCAATTTGAGTTGAATTCACCTCCTTGGCGTTAATGTTTCCGTCATCTTCTTCTTCAATATCCATATCGTATATGGGTATGCAGAGTTGATGCGTCCTCACTGTGACTAACAGCTCAGTTTCGGGAGGCTGCGCAAGTGATACTGCTAGTGCTGCCAGTGCATCCGCATAAGCGTTCTGGAGACGAGGGATGTATTCGATAAAGAATTCTTCAAAAGATTCTACCATTTTGATGACCTCCTGGTGGTATGGGATCAGGTCCTGGTTCCTAACTTCATACTCTCCCCGGACTTGGTTGACTATTAATTGAGAATCCCCAAAAGCTTTGAGATATTCGACCCCCAGCTCCTTGGCGAAACTGAGTCCAATGAGAAGCGCGTTGTACTCGGCTACGTTATTGGAGCACGGACTAGTCAACGAATAAGCTCGAGGCATCACATGCTTTCCCGGGGAGATTAAGACAACTCCAACCCCGGAGGAAACTGTAGAACCTCCCGGGGTTATTGCCCTATTAACTGCTCTCGAAGCACCATCAAAATATAATTGCCATACTTGTTGGTGCGACGTAGTGTTAACCTCGTGAGTTTCATCTGGCAAATCATCATATACTTCTGCCGTATCTGTGGTCGGGTTTGCCGGCAAAAGATCGCAAATCGCTTGTCCTTTGATCTACTTCTGTTGGTTGAAGTGCAAATCATATTGGGACAAGAGAAGAGCCCATTTTGCTAACCGCCAATTCATAGAGGCCGGTTGCGTCATAAACACCCGTACTGGGTTAACATTCGAAATGACGTAAATCGTCTGTCCAACCAAGTAATGCCGCATCTTTTGCATCGCGAATACCAATGCGAGGCATTCTCTCTCAATCATCGGATATCGAGACTCGGCGCCTATCAAGGTCCGACTTAGGTAATAAACTGCCTGTTCGTGACCGTTATCGTCGTCTTGTGCCAGTAAAGCACTTATCGAGTGGTTCATCGCCTTGATGTAAATCAAGAACGGTTTACACGATTTCGGTGAGGATTCGTCAGATATGTTTTGATATCTTCGAATGCTTTTTGGCAGGCATCGTCCCAAATGAATGACACCCCTTTCTTGTTTAGCTTAGAGAATGGTTGGCACTTCCCAGAAAGGTTTGAGATGAACCGCCGGATGTAAGCTAGCCGCCCTTGCAATCCTCTGAGCTCTCTCAAATTTCTAGGAGGTTGCAGTTCGTGTATCGCCTTCACCTTGTCAGGATCGATATGTATACCTTTAGTGGTGACGACGAATCCAAGGAATTTTCCGCTAGACATTCCAAGGAAAGATTTAGTAGGGTTCATCTTCAATTGATGGCTTCGCATGAGATCGAACATCGTCTTCAAATCCTTGATGTGATCTTCTTTGTTGTGACTTTTCACAACCAAATCATCAACGTAGCACTCGACTGTCTTCCTGAGATGTTCTTGGAAAATCTTAGTCATCGCTCGTTGATACGTGGCGCCTGCATTCTTTAGACCGAATGGCATCACTGTGTAACAGAATACACCAAGGGGCGTTCTGAACGCTGTATGCTTCTCGTCATCTGGGTGCATCTTGATTTGGTTATATCCTGAAAACCCATCCATGAAAGACATTCTCTCAAACCCGTATGTATTGTCGATAATAACATCCGTGATTGGGAGAGGAAAGTCGTCTTTTGGACATGCCATATTCAGGTCCTTGAAATCAATGCAAATCCTGATTTTACCGTTCTTCTTCATGACTGGAACGATATTGGCTAGCCAATCCGGATGTTGCTCTTCTCGGATGAATCCTGATTCGATCAACTTCTTAACCTCTTCCTCAATGGCTTCCATAATCTGCGGACGAAACCGTCTTTGCTGTTGTTTGACAGGTTTGGCATCCGGCTTGATATCGAGGCGGTGCATTGCCACATTGGGGTCGAGCCCTGGCATATCCTCGTAGTTCCAAGCGAAGACGTCGATGTATTCCCTAATGAGAGCAATTAATTCTTCCTTCTCATCTGGGGGAAGACTATCGCTGATGAATATAGGTTTTGGGTTGGCCTCGTCACCCATGTTAACTTGGACTATTTTATCCTCAGTGGGGGGTTCTCTCTGTTCGAACATGTCACCATACTGCATATTAATATGATGAACCCACGGGTCTTCCCATGTTGGCATTTGATCATCGTCTTCCATTATAGACGGATCAGCTGTAGCCATGTTTACCATTAGGGTTTTGAATGCCTCCCCTAGACTTGTGTCGGAATTCCCAGCTGAAGAATCAGAAGAGTATCCGTTCTTAGTCTTGTTAGCAATTTGATCGATGATCTGCCAACCACATTCATCATCGGACGAGGAAACATAGCCTAAGCCTCGCCCGTATTTATAATAATCCTCAGATTTCCCTTTTGGTACATATACCGCTTTGGCTGGATTACGAGGACCTCGATCGAAGTATAGACCTTCTCCGAGTGTGAAATCGTATCCCTGCTTTTCCATGAGCTTGCGCGCTTCCGGACTATACTTAGATAAATGCCGACCAGGTTTGTCATCATCTTCATCTTCACTTAGGAAATGATCTGGTAACGGAGAGCTTTTTCCTTTACCGTAAATTACTTCTTTTGCACCTCCTATCTTGTTCGGGATGATCATGGTTGTTCCGAAAGAATGCTGGAGTCGTTCCTTTGTTACATAGGACGACCGAAGCGGCATATACAAATCAGGATTATCATACAATTCTGTTATCACATCATCAAGAGACAGGGAGTACTCCAAATCGTTATTTATTTTATTATTGGAAAGTTGCCAGTTACAACTGCCCTCTGACGTTTGATCATCGTCAAGGTTGATTACAAAGGGTACAATGTCATTTAGAACATAACCGCCATTGTAATCAAATCCGGCTTCGGTATCAGCTTCTTCTCCGCTGTCCGTGCCTTGGGCCGATGATTCAGTATCGGATTCGTTACCGTAAAGGAGAGAATCCGTGAAATAATTCTCATACCTTTTAAATGGATGCTTATCCGCGACCACCGTTCTAACCCTATTATCAGCGTCGACATATTTCAAACACTGATGGAGAGTTGAGGGGATTATAACGTTACTATGGATCCAAGGTCGACCCAATAGTAAGTTATACGACGTCTCGGCATCAATCACATAACATGTGACTTCTGTCTTCAATGACCCGCTGGTATTGAACCCGTAGATAACAGTGCCTGTGGACGCCAACTTGCTAACTGGAATACCAAGGAAGTGCATCAAGCGAAGCGGCATAATACTCACAGCAGAACCCGGATCCACTTGGATTCGGTTGACTTTGCTGGAGCCGATATACCTGATGAAGTATAGCTGTCGATCGTGGTTCGAATTCTTCGTCTGCATGTCCTCTTTGGTGAAAGTAATGCAGGGAAGGTTTTTAGTCGCTATGTTGCACTGTTGACTCAGCGGTTCTGGCTGTTCAGGCACCGGCTTGATTTGAGTCAGAAACACCTCTGAATTGGCCAACGCTTCTTGCAAAGCCTCCCTAGTTTCCTTGGACAGCCGCCGCAGCAACTCATATAGCGTTATCCGTGCTGGAATATTGGCTAATTGAGCATTATATCGAAGACTTGCGGAGTCTTTGAGCTTTCCGGTTTGTCTTTTCCAATCGGGCGACTGAAACGAGACTGCTTCGGATTCTGAACTTCCTGGGGATTCTTCTCTTTCGGTTTATTCACCGGCTGTCGTCGAGCCTCTTCACCCGGTGTAGGACTTGTAATCACTCCCATCTCCGTGAGAGTTTTGGCTGGTCCCCTTTTATTCACCCCCTGCTCACTAGGTGGTGGATAGTTGTAGTGATATTCATTTCTGCTTCGGGTCGCAAAAACTTCTTGTTCTTCTTCAGAGAGTGGGAAAGCTATGATTCTTTCGTCATCTTCTCCTGGGATAGCAGAGACTCCGCAGCAAGACTTTCCTTTCCCTTTGGACTTCTTCTTGGATGATGATCCGGCCCATTGTTCATCTTTAATCAGGTCGGGGTGAACCCATAGGATTTCGTCGTTTGGGGCTGTATGTGGCACAAGTCCTTTTTGGCGCTGTCCATGCGGGTCGTCGTTTACTATTTTCATTCCCACTTTGGTGATGCGTTTTGGTTCAAACCACACCGTGGGCACTGATCCAAAACTGATTGAAACCGCGTTTGCTCCAACATTCTTGGACGGCTTCGGGGTTATGACGCCTACATTAATTAGCGCCTGGATCTTGTCCTTGAGGTGGTAGCATGACTTCGTAGGGTGATGGACCGCTCTGTGGTATGCACAATACCTCGGATCCGTCACTTTGCTAGCCCCTTCTTGATCCACAATCATTGGCAGCTAAATTTTGTTGTTCTCCAGCAAGTACTTAAAGATGCCGGGAACTTCGTCATCTTTGAAGGAGTACACTTTGGGAAACCTCGGCTCTGAAGATTTCTGCTTCTGAGGCCGTTGTTGCCATTGTGACTGCGATTGTTGTGGCGCTTGTTGCTGCTGCTGCTGTTGCTGAGGTTGCAATTGAAAGGTTTGATTAGCATCAACTGCATTAGCGTGTCCCTTACCTTTCCCCCGTGGGACGAAATTCTGTGCTGGAGCATTTGTCGCCTGTTGGCCTCTCTCCACCTTCTTTCTTCTGAGGAATCGCTCTGCTTGCTCTCCTCGGACCTTCAGATCCTTCCATGTCTTGGACGGTGCTGTCCCCATTGCTTCCAACACGTCCAATGTGAGGTTGTTGTGGCAAGTCTGGAGAATAAACTCCTCAGTGATCGGGTCCCGACAGTTCATCACCTTGTTCTGGAACCTCTTGACGAAGGTGTCAACTAATTCTCCGTCCTTCTATTTCTCGTCTAGCAACGATCCGATGGATATCTCTGTGTCGTCATCGAAGAAGTTGGCGAGAAATTTGGTCTCCATTTGTCCCAGCTATTTATGCTTCCTGGCTTGAGGCGGCGATACCAATCGAAGGCGGCTCCGCGAAGAGTGCCGACGAATGACCGCACCATCAGAGGCTCATTGCCGGAGATTACCCCCAAGTGTGATTTGAAGTAAATCAAATGTTGAGTGGGGGAACCCATCCCATTAAACGGCGTGAAGTTAATTAAATTGAACTTCGCCGGATATGGGATTGATTCCCACTCTCTTGGGTATGGACAAGGAATGCCCGTCTTTTTCATCTCTTGAGCGGAAATCAATGTATTGATTTTGCTCTCGAGATTTTTAATTTTCAAGTTTTCACCTGAGTCTGCATTGGCATTCTCGTTACCACCCCCTGCATTGACGGGAGGATTATTGGTGTTATGCGTCTCATTCACATTAGTGTCTTCGTCTTCCAGATTAACCGGGTTACGACGACTTGGCTCGCCTTGCTGGTTCGTCAATGCTTGGATTTGCTGGTCATGCATTTCTCTCATGTTTTGCATGGCCATCTGCATTTCGAACCTGATGGTTTCCTGCTGCTTAGCTAAGGCGTCTTCAAGCATTTTGGCCACTTGCTCCGCACTTATCATAAGTGCCTCGTGGGGTTGTCCCTCGCTGAATACCGTATTATCTGATGCAACCGCGGAGCCGGCATCAGATTCTTCATCTTCTGAAGGGAGTCTTGTCCGAACCCTACCATAGGTTGTTCGCTTGATGGTTCCGGACTGCAGACGGGTTCTAGGCCGGGATGATTTCAGAATCGATTTGAGATTGTCCCGCACCGATGTCCCTCTGCTGGTCATGTTGGTGGTGACCCTCGGAAATTCTCCCTCTTCAACCACCGTTCTTCTTCGTCGGAAACGCCTAGGCCTTGTCTTCGGCGTTTCGGTACTGAGCCTTTCGAAAACCGAAACTCGTTCGGGGACCGCCTTGATACAGCTGCATTCAGACAATACTACCCGAATGAGTTTGGAACAGGGGCACTGAGTTTCCTGTTCTTGGGGACTCCTTTTCCTGGTTTTATTCGTACCCCCAGCACGATAGTACAACTCGTCTGCTTGACGATCGGAGTAACCTATCGTGTGTTGGCACGACTTCTCAGGTATAACATTATCGTCATCAGACGATAATGTTTTCTTCTGAGGGGGAACTTCCTTCTTCGAGCTTTCAAAAGTCACGCGCCTAGAAACATGCCTTTTTGGGCGTGAGTTCTCGGCGGGCACCTGGACTTCAATACGCAAGTTGGTGCGCATGACTGCCCTGGTCTCTTTGTCATGTTGGAGGTGACGGTGACCCCCAGCATGCTGCGTCGTCTGGGGCTTTTTCATCGGGCCCAAACGGTCTTGAACAGGAGCTTTTCCTCTCTCGTCGGGAATCGGACCGAGGCGCTCCAAGACTGGCTTCTTCCTTTGGGATGATTCTGCATGATCTCCCGGAGAAGCTATTGGGATTACCGGCGACTTTGGTTGATTCACCGGAGGTTGAACTTTGGTTGGAGGCTGCTTCGGCCTCCACACTTGGCGTGTTGATGGCGGCTTCTTGGCCACTCTTCCTTTCTTCAACTCCTCGGCCTTCTGCACAAGGATTTTTGCTTGTGCAAGCAATGCGCGGCGTTTGTGAATCCGCTCTTCGAGTGTCGAACGGTTCCGTTTGACCCGGATCCATTCGTTCGTCGGCGGCTTGGAGGAACCGCCATTCTTCAGTTGCTGAGGCTGTTTGCCTCTCCTATTCGTCAGATCCGCGTTGTAGCGGACTCCGTCCGTAGACTCCATCGCCTTAGCGAGTTGTCACACAAGGCGCTGACGTCGCCTCTGGCGGGCTCTCTTTGAGAGAGTCACAACGCCCTCAACAGTAGAAGCGTCGATGTGACGATCTCGGCAGCGAGATCGGTGGCTCCCACTGTGGTCGCCAGATTGTTCGCGGTGAAAATCATGTCTTTCTTCATTATTGATTTCATTGTCATCTCAAATAACAGCTTTTGAGTTACAAAGATCTGGTCTTTTTTAGATCCGGTTACAACGAAAATCAAAGAAAATAAAAGAAAAGATTACAACTTTCTCCTTGTTTTTCGAACAAATCGCGAGCTCCTGTTTTGCGGTCGCTCGCTTGTGTGGGTTCTTTGCCAACGCCGGGGTTAATCCGTGGACCACCGCGCGATCTAGATCCGGTCGGATCTACACGATTCGACGGGTATTATTTCGCAAAGGAAATAATAGCCGGGGGGGATTAATTCACCAAGGAAATAATCGCCCTTAGTTCTCGGGATCAAAGGCCAAGCTTTGATCCGGAGTGTGATCTCGTGTAGATCTCAGATCTGATCTTTACCTCTCTCGAACTCCTGCCTTTTGTAGACGCTCGCCGAGAATCAGATCTGAATCTTCAAGTCTTCAAGTCTTCGAAACTCTGAGCTCAATCTTCAATCCGGCAGAGTAACGGCTCTCAAGTTCCAACCTTTTCAAATGAACAAAGGGGAGCCTATTTATAGGCTCTCTGAACTGTGCCCGCGCACAGATCTGAGTCGGACACCCATGGGTGGCCGGCACTGGGCCGAGCTACCCATGGGTGGCTCAGCTTTGGCCGAGCCACCCATGGGTGGCTCGGTCTTGGCCGAGCCACCCACGGGTGGCTCGGCTTTGGCCGAGCCCCCCTTAGGCGTTGGGTTTTGTTGTTTTGTCCGGTTTCGTGGTTGATTCGGACTCTGATTTGTTTATTTGATTTGGCAGTAGATCCGATTCCTGATTAGGCAGTAAATCCACTTCTGAGTTCGAGTCCGAAACTGATCTTGATTCGATCGTGATTCGTCTGAGTCTGCCCTTGGTTGGATGACTCGTTGACTCTTCGAACCCTTGGCCTGATTCTACACGCGAATGGATGTATTCCGTTGCTTGCGTGCGATTCGTCAACTTTTTCGCCTCGTTGGTTCGTCGGTTTATGCCGAGCTGTGCTAAGGGACATATAAGCAATTTTATACGCCTACAATAGACTGAATAAGGAAGGAGGTTGACGCTGGCTCCTAAGTCTAGAAGTGCCTTATCAATGTGAGTGTTACCTATGACGCATGGAATTGTGGAACAACCAGGGTCCTTATATTTCAACGGCATGGGTTTCGAAAAAATTTCACTGAGGTTGGCAGCGAAGATGACTTTCTTGGGGACATTGGTGGTTCTTTTCTTAGTGCATAAGTCCTTCAAGAACTTTGCATAAGATGGGATTTGTTCGATTGCATCTAGGAGAGGGATGTTGATCTTGACCTATTTAAAAGTTTCTATGATTTTCTCAACCTGCAGGGAGTTTTTCCTAGGTTTGAGTCTATCTGGAAAGGGGGCAACGGGCCTATACCTATCTAGATCAGGCTCAATCTCTTGTTCAGCGTTTTGGTCATCGGAAGGAATTGCTTCATCGGAAGGAGTGTATTGGATGGGAGAAGGGGTTTGATCCGGTGGCATTCTAACTTGGTTGTCTATTTATTTTCCTGATCGCAGTGTGTGAACTGCATTCACATGAGCTGGATGATTTGAACTGGATCCATTGTCTTTAGGGTTTGCAATAGGTTGACTTGGAAATTTTCCTTTCTCTCTCTCTCTCACTCACGGTAGTGGCTAGTTGCCTAAGTTGGGTTTCTAACCGGGCTATGGCTTGAGTGTTCGAGTTGAGCACTTGGCCGGTGGTTTGCATGAAGGAATTTAGAGTGGTGGATGACTGGGTTAACATGTTAGTAGTTTGTGTAGAAGCTTTGATCATAGCTTCTAAACCCTTTTCTAAGATACTTAAACATTTGTCATGATCAGAATTTGTAGACTGGTGAGGATGAGGATGCTGGGTTAGAAAAACTGGGTTAGCTTGTTGGAAATTGTTTGGTGAGTTGAACGGGACAGTATTTCCCCTAGGGAATTGTTGGTTTGACGCGTGAATAAAATTTTGGTTTCCATGAGAATTTCCTTGGGTCCAAGCAAAGTTGGGATGATTTCTCCAACCTGGATTGTAGGTTAGAAAAAATGGATCATTTCTAGGGCGCTGGAATGCAGCGTTCATCTGTTCTAAAGCATGGTTATTTCCTAGAAGAGGGCATTCCTCTGAAACATGGGTAGAAGACTGACAGTTATGACATCCCGGGGCAGAAACATGATTGATTTGAGATGGAGCTCGTTCCTTAACTTCTAAGGCTTCTAACCTCCGCAGAATTGTTGCCATCTTTGCTTCAGAAGCAATGTTTGACTCCAAGGAAAGAACACTAGACTTAGATTGGGGAACTGATGAAACCCTGTCATCACAATGTTCCCACTACATTGTTTTTTCGGATAGACTCTCTAGGAATTCCCAAGCTTCATCTGTATTTTTCCTAATAAAATCTCTCTGACACATCGATTCTAAAGATGTTTTTGAAGAATAGTCTAATCCTTCATATATGACTTGGCACAATCGCTATTTTTTAGACCATGATGAGGACATTGGATTAAAAAATCTTTGAATCGGTCGAAATATTTCCAAAATGGCTCTCCCGAGATAATTTTGAAGTTTTGAATGATGTTCCTAAGCTTTACCGTTTTGTGAATAGGGAAATTTTTTTAAAGAAAAATGGTGACAAATTCATCCCAAGTTGAGATGGAATTTGTCGGTAAGCTGTACAGCCATTTTTTAGCTTTATCCTTAAGAGCAAATGGAATAAATCTGAGCTTAATTACATCTTCGGTTAATTCTCTCATTTTAATCATAATACATACTTCCTCAAATTCTGAAATAAAAATATATTCATCTTCTGTTTCATTTCCAAGGAATTTGGGAAGCATGTTTATGTAATGCGGTCTAAGCTCGAAATTTGCTCCATTTGATTCGGGGAGCCTTATGCAAGATGGAATTGTATTTCTGGTGGGGTAACACATATCCTGAAGAACTGATTGATTTACCATTTTCTGGATTGGTTCAACACGGATTAAACGATGAGAATTATCCCTAACCCAAGTTTGCATACACCAAACAACTTCTTTTTATAATTTTCTTAAGAAAGAAAGAAAATTAGATTTTTTTATGAGAAGAAAAAGATAAAGAAAAAAATTCTAACTAAAACAAATCAAATCAATCACTTTTCAATCACTCTAATTCTAAGGTTTAGCCTAACTCAACTAGACCAGCTCTTAACCAAAAACTCCTTCAGTGAAAAGATTAAAGTTTTACCCAGGTAGTTAGCCAGGTAAGGATAGTACTAGAGGGAGATTAGAGATCAATTAAGTACCTCGTTCCTTGCGGAGCGCTTTACGCAACCCCTAAACCTTGCCTTAGACACCAACTAATATGAGAAAACTTAAACCGGTTCACTTAAGGATTTCTTGTTCCTTATTGAGCTTGAGTCCTTAGGGGCCAACATCTAATGAGTTTTAGAAAGCTTGGGTTTGTTAAGTGAGGAATTAGTGATTTGTGGGCTAAGGAAAGGGTGATGAAATCCCTTACCTTATCTTGATTATGGGTTTTGCCCTTAAGAATGTTTTAAGTGTATGCCAAATCAAGTGCTACAATCACTTTGGTGAATTCCTACACTATATGAAATACAACCCTAGAAATTAAAAGCAACTAAAAAGGATGATAAAAAGAAAATCTTTATATTTTTTATTAGGGTTAACAATCAAACAACTATAAGAATGGGAAACATTGTTTGAGTTTATTATCTTGTTAGTTAATGTCCAAGTGAAAGATGGATTTTATTATGGTCAACAAAAATAAAATCTTTTTTTTAAATCCTAATTGTCTCTAATTGTGAAGCTAACTAAAGAGGATGGAATTAAAAACGCTAGAAAGAAGACTTACCCGAAAGCAATTCTCCAAATTCTTGATCTTCAATCCAAGATTTTCACTAGAAAGAAGACTTACCCGAAAGCAATTCTCCAAATTCTTGATCTTCAATCCAAGATTTTCAAGCTCCTAGCGGTTCCTTCATAAGAAAAACACACAAGTTAAAGAACCAAAATAATAAAATCTTATTTTAGCACCTTCCTCGACAACGGCGCCAAAAACTTGGTGCGGCATAATTATGTACCAAAATTGCAAGTGCACAATTGATCAAGTTATAGTATAAAAAGATATCGATCCCACGAGGAAGGTGATTTTAAGAAATTATTAGAATTAGTTCTTATATTATGTGCGTGACAAAATAGGATTAAAGAATAAGTGTGATTGTGATGAGTGATTGTTATGAATATATGCAAGTAACAATAAATTAAATTTTAGAGAAAAGAAATAAGAATTAAAGAATAAATGAAATCACAAGACAAGACAAGAAGAATGAATAAAATCAAGAATGAAAAGAAAATTCAAGAAAGTTAAGATGGAGGATTCAATTTAAGATATGAGAAATCTAGAATTTAATCCACTAGCTAATCTCAATTACAAAATACAAACTATTCTCTTTTTATCATATTTCAACTTAGATTTATTAAGCATAGACTATCAAACCATTTAAGGAAAGTAAAACCTATCAAATTATCATCTAAATAAAAATTACTATTCATGATAAGAACAACAACAAGATAGTAATCCTAGAATTCATAAGCATAACCTATCAAACCATATAAGATAAGCATAGATTATCAAATTCTTCTTCTACCGATTAGTTTTCTAGTTGATTCTCCTAAACATGAATATTTTAAGTGAAAGAGAATAACTTGCATAACATAAAGAAAATTAGACTAGGTTCATATAATTCTAAGATTCCTACAAGAATTAATTTAACATCTTAAGAAAAAAAACAAGAAGAAAAAGAACTAATTACAAAATTAAAAAGAAAATAAAAATCTAAACTATGAACAAGAAATAAATCTAACTACAAAGAATTAAAATCTACACTACAAAATAAATTAAAAAAAATTAAATGCAAGAAACTAAATCTACTCTACAAATTAAAGTGCAAAAAGAAATAAAAAGACAAGAAATTAAATCTACACTACAAGCATGAATATAAATCTAACTAATAAGCAATAATAAAGAAATTACTAAAAAGAAATAAAAGAGAAAAGAAATACAAACCTTCAAATTGCTCTTCATCTCCATCCTCATCATTCAACAAAGAGGAGAAAATACAATTTTGAAGGGGAGAAAAAATTATTATTATTAATTGCAACAAAAGTTATAATTTTTGGAAGGTCTTCTCAATTAAGAATAGCCCTCCTCTCCAAATGGAGTTACAAAATTTTTCACACCTCTAACACCTCACTCTCTACCCCTATTTATAGTAAACATCAATGAATGAGAGCCATTGGATCAAACTTGAGCCCCAAGACAAGCAAAATCAGCCATTGAGTCGCGCTACAGTAAACTGGCATCGATGCAGGCATCGATGCTTTTATCGATGCCAGCATCGATGCCCACATCGATGCCGACATCGATACCCACTATATCCAAATTCTGATTTCACGGATAGCTTCGTCTCGTCGAGATAAGCGATTTTCATATATTATATGTTGTTTTCGGGAAAAGTTGCTGTTTTCATTGCTTTTGAATCTGTTACAACTTCAAGCGTTACAACAAGAATCGATAAAAAGTCGGTCTTTTTATAAGACCTCCTCGTGCAATAAAACAAAGATTACAACTTTATCGAAAATAAACACGAGATCCCGTTTTGGTGCGGTCTCGCTTGCGTGGGTCTTTAGCCTGTGACGGGGACGTCAATATCCGTGGACCACCGGTAGGTCAGATCCGTTCCGAGAAAATCGGACAGAGTTTCGTCTATCCGCGAGGGGATTTAGAAACTCTGAACTTCGTCGACCCGCGTGGGATCTAGAAGTTATGAAGCTTATATCTCGGCTAAAGCGAGACACCAGCTCTTCTTAGTATTAACGCTGACGGCCAATACTAAGGAGAAGAGAAGGGGGAAGCCCTTGGGGTGTCTCGGCCTGGCCGAGACACCCCTGGGGTGTCTTGGTTTTGCCAAGACACCCCTCGGGTGTTTCGAGCTTGCCGAGACACCCCCGGGTGCCTCAGTTCAGTCCGAGGTCCTTCCGGGTGTGTTTGCCGTTGATTCGTCGTCCCAACTCGGATTTAATTGATTTCGGATGCGTTGGAATTCTGACGAAGAGCTCTGTCAGCCCCCATGGTTGAATTATCAGTGGGGTGAACGGGACACGAAGGGCGCTGCTTCTTTTGCAGCGGTCGCGGGGTTCCCGATCAATCCGTATCCCCGTTGTTCTGAAGTTCTGTCGGTTCACATAGCTCGTTGATTTGCTTCGGGCATTTACCGACATCAATCGAACTCTTGCAAACCGGGTAGTTACGTTCATCGTCATTCGTTAACACTGAGCTGTTTGCGGGGACCTATCGGCAATTTTTGATGCCTACAGATACCCCCTCCAAAGTATTCCGGGCTCGTTTCTTTTATAGAAGAGGCCGAAATACTTTGGATATGATTAGTCCGGCCTTCAGTCGGCATAAGGGACCTGTGGTTAGCTTCAATTCTCGGCTCCTTCGATTTTCGGTTTATCCGATGCTTTGACGAATAACCGAAGTTTTTCCGGCGCTGCGTTTATCGCCTGGCCGTCGTTAGAATCTCGAGTCTACAGCTGGTGAGTTGGGTTTGGCTCGTGTCATTGAGTTGACTTTTGAACTTACTATCCCTGTCACATCGTGTTGACTTGGGGTTTTGGATCACTGTATGTTGACTTTTTGTCATGCCGCACACGTTGACTTTTGTTGCAACGCGTTGATTGGCGTTGACCTGGGGCTACGCGTTGAGCGGCGTTACCCTAGGGTTTCAAATTGTCGCGCGTTGACTTTTGTCGCAACGCATTGACTGGCGTTGACCTAGGGTTACGCGTTGAACGGCGTCTACCCTAGGGTTTTGATTCGTCAAATGTTGACTTTGCTCGTAACCCGTTGAGTGGGGTTGACCTGGGGTCACGCGTTGGCTGGCGTTGACCCTAGGGTTTTGAATCATCAAGGGTTGACTTTCAGTCGCAACGCGTTGGTTGGCATTGACCTAGGGTTACGCGTTGACCGGCGTTGACCCTAGGGTTTCAAATCGCTGCACGTTGACTTTTGTCGCAACGCATTGACTGGCGTTGACCTAGGGTTACGCGTTGAACGGCGTCTACCCTAGGGTTTCAAATCGCCGTGCGTTGACTTTTGTTGAAACGCGTTGATCGGCGTTGACCCAGGGTTACGCGTTTGACCGGCGTCTACCCTAGGGTTTTGAATTGTCGAAAGTTGACTTGTGGAATTCATCAATATATTCAACGATTGGTGAAGAATCGGCGTGATTTGGGGTTCAGAAAAAAAAAACAATTTAGGGGTCCAAGCAAGGTTCGGGGGTCAAAACAGACTCAAGACGCCCCGGGGGCGTCCCGACAAAACCGGGACACCCAGGGGTGTCTCGGCTTTGCCGGGACACCCTTGGGGTGTCTCGGTTTTGCCGAGACACCCCATGGGGTGTCTTGGTTTTTTTTTCGTGGTCCCCCCCTTTGTTTGGCCTTTTCTTCTCTTGTCTTTTGCTCATGGTCCCCCCTCCTTTAATTCAAATTTCAAAAGAGAGAGAATCTCCTCCTCTTTGGCTCAAAACCGAACTCCCCCCCTCATTTTTGGTTTTGAGAGTTCTTCTTCCCCAAGAGCTTTCCTCCATTGAAGAACCCATCAATCCTTAAGCAAGCTTAGATTTTAGCGGATACCCATTGGCCAAAAGCTTGCATTCTCCAAATAGGGTTCCCTCCTCCATCTTCAAGCTCAAAGAAAACCTCCCTTGATTTGGTAAGTTCTTCTTCCCAATCTTCTTATTTTCTTGTAAAGATTGCATCTTTATTCTTGTAGTAGGCTAGGGGTTGTGTATGCACAATGTTTGTAAAGATTGCATCTTTATTCTTGTAGTAGGCTAGGGGTTGTGTATGCACAATGTTTTGGGGTGTTTTGTGCAAAAGAGGTAACATGGCCGAATGGGGTTGTGTATGCACAATGTTTTGGGGTGTTTTGTGCAAAAGAGGTAACATGGCCGAATTTTGGGGGGTTTATTTGCAAAATGGGACTAAAATTCGTGGGAGCTTTTATGCAAAGATGGAACTGAAATTTTGAGGCTTGTATTCATGTCTATTTGATCAAGGAAAGTGAAGGGTGCTTTATGCAAGGGTTGTTGAGGGGTTAATTTGCAAAACAGCCCATAAATGTCTTAGAGGGGCTTATTTGCAAGGGTTGTTGAGGGGTTAATTTGCAAAACAGCCCATAAATGTCTTAGAGGGGCTTATTTGCAAAAGGTAGCGAATTTATGGCTGAAATTCAAGGAGTTTAGATCACGAATTCATGATCAAACTTTTGATGATGGTATGTGGAGACAACCAAAATTTATGGAAGGGTTTTTTATGCAAGATTGGCTAAATTCTGCAAAAGGGTTTATTTGCAAAATTTAACCAAAATTTTGGGGTACCGGGGTGCTAGATGATCAGGTATGATGACCATGACCCAACCCGAGCGTGTCCTTGGCCCGAATTTAGCCTTGAACACGAAGGGTATTTTGGGTATTTCACCAAAATTCACCGCGAAACATAACAATCATTGTCTCGCAGGCACGAAATTTGCAAGTTTAACTAGACTTCAATCATGAAATCCTATTTATGTATAGGATCTTAATTAAAGTTCTTAATTTCCCTTTTAAATTTCGTGTATTCATATTTTAGATTGTACCTGACTTGCCGCTTTTCGTCGCAGATTTCCCATGTCTCCGCGTCGATCTCGACCCCGTAGGAGCCGTTCTCATTCACAGCATAGTGAGGAAGAGGTTCCTGAGACGTCTTCTCCCGCGGCCTCATTCTTCGGGGGTGAGGATTTATGCAGATTTCTCTTCTTGCATCCCTGATTGACCTCTTTGCGGGTCGTGAAGGAAGAACCGATACCTCTCTCGCGGAGGTTAAGGTTTCAGACTTGTTTTGCTTAGCCAATTCAAGTCTTCCGGTATATTGGGGCGATTTTGTGTTGTCCTACACCTTATAGGTCGGTGTATGTTACCACGTTATTCACGTGATGATGCATACCGTTCTTCTGGTGTAGGACACTCAAAATCGTCGCTCCAATTATTCCGTGAATGAGCTTATCATTCTTCTGATGAAATGGATTTTCTGACTCCACCCTCGTGCTTTATTGCAGTGGAATTTCCCGCGGGTAGCCTTCCTCCTCACGCCAACACCGGTTGTAGTCGGGAGGTCTTTTCTTCAGTTTCTCTTAGGCAGGCTGTTAGCCCACTTCCTCGGTTCGATAGAGGTCGCTCAGACGAATCTTGTCGCTTGATACGGGAAGGAGGGCGCCATTGCCTGCGCCAGCTTATCACAGATGCCTCCTTTACCGCTGATTCTACCTCCACTCGGGCTTTATAGAAGCCGAGCTTCTTGTTCGGGGATCATGTCGAGGACCCCGCTACACTGACCCTTGGTGAGGAGCACTGGCTGACTTTTGACGGTGGAGCTTGTTTGTACATCCCCTCGATTCCACTCCAATATTCTTTCAGTCATTTAAAGGGGCAGGCCGTGGAAAGACAAATGTCTTGGCACCTTACTGAAAATGCTGAGCGAGTTCAGTGTGGATATGCCACTCACCACAAGACCCCTGGCTCTAACGGGTATCAAGACGTTCTTGGTCTTCGACCCGGGATTATGGGCCTTAATACCGCACCCCCAGGCGAGGTGTCAGCAGCTGCCTCTACTGTGAGTAACCGTCTGGCTCTTTTGGGGAGACGGTTACCTCTACCAGAATACAGATGCTATGGCTGGGCTTCCTCATTAGCCAAAGGGTGGTGGGCGCGCATGACTGGTTTCGTCTTAGCGCGCTGGGAGAGGGATCTGAAGAGCAGTGGGTTGTATGCGCCCATACGAGCCACCATGTACGGAATCCCAGTCAGCTGTCGCCATTTCCTGGCTTTGCTAGAGACCTACATGCCTGACAGCAACACCTTTCTGACCAGTGGTGGTGAGCTAGGGCTAGCCTTGCATGAGATGCATTATGTTTCGGGTCTTCCGATGGGGGATTGTCCGTATCAGGAGTATTTTCCCTCGAACCAACAGCTGGAGTGTATGAAGAAAGATACTCCCGACATGTACGACACTCTCTGGGAATCCGAGCTGTAGCCTGCTATTTGTTCCAGAATTTGGAGGGTAACTCCGACGAGTCCATTCGTGAGTTAGACATATTGACCCCTTCTGCGATTAATGAGTTGTTGGAGAAGACTGAGGCTCAATCCTACACTACCGCCAGTGCTGAGGGAGCTTTTCCCGCGGGGACCAAGTTTCGCTCTTTTCTCTGCCGTGCACAGAAGTCCATTGGGCCCCGGACTCTACTAGCGGGCTACCTTGCTCTTTGGTTGAAGAAGTGTGTTGTCCCGCACCAGCCTTCAAATGCTCTACCCATCGAGGTGCTCTTCCCTGCAGTTCAGCTAGCCTACGGGAGAGAGCTTTCCCTGCTCCCGAAGGTCGAGCTCCCTTACGCATATCTGATGGCGTGGCTCGTTCTTCACCGTCCCGACTTGATGTCAGCGCCCAGTGTTGTTGACATCCCCGTTCCCTTCATGCAGCTGTTGGAGAAGAGCAGATGGCTTGGGAACAAATTCAGTGATGTTCAGCAAGAGCTTCGAGTCCGTAAGAGCTGGGAATTCTTTAAGTGTTTCCCTCATTTTTCAGGTCGCTACGACGACGTGCTGATTGACGAGGAGAAACCTAGAAGTGATCGGACCGTTCTCGACGCTGGTTGCTTCCGGTGGCTAGTGAACATCCGTGTTGGGTATCTTGTCCTCCGGGTGAAGAACCAATGCCTCATAGAACCTTATCTCCCTTGCCGCTTTGCTCGCCAGTTCGGCTATGACCAACTGTACGTTGGGAATCCGAGCTGTAGCCTGCAGGTTAAGGGAGGCTTGATTGATGGCGTACGAGCGTTGTTGTGGACGATGGTGGGCTGCACTGGAGCCCATTTTGCTCTCCCTTCATATAGGCGTAAGCCGCTAACCATTTTCCTCAGCTGCAAGTGGTTCCTTTCCGCCTATGAATCCCTCAGTGTGAGGAGCCTTTCCGAGTTACAGTCAGAGTACTCGGTCCGGGCTGCTATGATGGCTGGTTGCAGGGCTGAGGTTGCTCAGAAGCGGGGAAAGGGGCGTGCCAAATCTCTTCTCACTGATGATGAAGAGCTCCTTCCTACGGGTGACGAGGACGAGACCTCCGAGGAAGAATATGTGGATGCAGACACCGACCGAGAAGAACTCGATACCGGTTTGTCCTTCCTCTTTGATTTGCCTTCTCCGTTAATAACAGCTCTTGCCCATTTAATGAAATGGCTATTGTCACTTTAGGTAGGACAGCCGACGATCATGAGCCACCGGCTCCTACACCCGTTGAAACGTGTGATAGGCCTGTGCATGACCGGCCCTTTGGTCCTCGGAGGGTTGGTGCCCCGAAGAGGAAGAAGACTGTTCATAAGCCCCATGACGGTCAGCGCCCTTACGGAGCGGACTTAGGAAGCACCGCTGATGGAGGGGAAGGTAACATTTAATTGCTCTTGCTTCAAGGTTGTTTACCTTTTGGGATTTGTAACCATGTTTTGTGCTCCAGGTTTCTTTGAAGAGGGTGAACTCCCACCAGGTTCGGTATCTCCTGTTGCCGATAACATGGATTGCTTTATGCAACAGGTGTGCGACGCCCTTCATGACGGGTCTCCGGGCATCGATCTAAACATCGATCTTGAGCAGATGAGTAATGTTGAGCCCCCAGTCCCATATTCAGGTATATCTACATCCGATGTTACTTTCCTCAAGCACGGGGAAGGAAGATCTTCCGTTTTTGTTGAAAGTATTTTCTCGAGTTTTCCTCATCTTTCAACATTCAGGTTACCCTGCAGATGTTGCGATGGACATGCCAAGCTTCTCGAAGCCCGATGCCGGCTTATTAGCTGACATGCTGGCTGAGCAGACTTCCAGAGGAACCGAGAGACCATTCTTTGGGAATGATTCATCTACCGGTACATATCTGATTCCTTTCCTCTTGCCTGATCTTTTATCTGTCTAACGAATGATTAATCATTGCAGCGCCAACCATTGGGATTAGCCCGATATCGATCCCTGGCATATCCAGCTTGCCTCGGAGTGACGGGCTCGCAGGTACGCATACGATTTAGGGATATCGTACTTCTCTATGTTCAACTAATATATGAGTGCAATCATAGGACCAGCCACTAGGACTGATTCTCATATGACTCCTGGCATTTCTCAGATGCCTACGGATGATGGATCTACAGGTATGCAGATAACTTTATTATCCCAATCCTCCTTATTTGTCTAAATTTTCATTTTGACTAATAAGATGGTGCCACCATAGGACCAACCGCTTAGACCGATACTCTTATGACTCTTGGCATTCCGACTGCATCTGAGGTCGGGGGGATTACAGGTATGCATGATCTTCTTGTCCCGATTCTCCTTATTTGTCCAAATTTCCATTTGGTTAACATAGGAGTGTAACTGTAGGACCGGCCGTTGGGCCTGATGCTACTACAGTTCCCGGGGCTGAGAGCTTGCATAGAAGTGGTGCCTCCCCGCCTTTGCCGAGTGGTATGAACAATCCGCCTGCAGGGGTTGATATACCCTCTATGACTCCTTCTGCCACTGTCTCAGAGCCTGTCAGACCTCAGCCTGAGGGGATGTCCGTTGGCGTTGGTATGCTCAGAACTTGCCTTCTGACTTTCCTTATCGTATTCGATAATCCGCTGAGTTTTTATGTTGTTGCTTGTAGGATCTCGATCTTCCCTATACGAGCGTGTCCGCGTCCTTTTGGTCGATACTGATCCTGACAGGGAGGCTTTTCGTACGGACCTCAGCTTCTTCACCGCCTTTTATAACGGCCTGATCGAGAAGCTTCTTCACAGAGGAGGCAGCTTCGATCAGTTCAGGCATTTCTTTTCTCGCCACATGATGATGATGAGGGAAGAAGGATACCCGGAGTTGGCCGATTCCTTCACTGCTGATTTCGCTGCCCTGGAGTCAGAGATACGAGAGTTGAAGGAACTGGAGGTTACCGGGGCTTCTTCTTTCGTGTCCTCTCAGTTGGAGCTTAGGATGGCACAGTGGCGTGACCTGAAATCTTCCATCGGGTGCGAGCTTCAGTCACACGAGAGCTCCATTGCGCAGTTAATGACTAATGTGGCGAGGAAGGATACGGAGAGAGCTGAGCTACTTCGCTCTTTGGACTCGAACCGCGAGGAAACGACTAGGCTGAGAGAGGCCTTAAAGTGCGTTGAGGAATCTACTGCTCTTATTGTAAATGACCTGGCTAGACTAGAGCGTTCTCGTGAACAGGCACTCGAGGAGCTCGGATCCACCCAGGGGAGACTGATGAAGCTGAAGAGTGAGGCCGCAGAGATTCTAAGCCATTCCGAAGAATCTGCTCGAGCTAATCTGCAGGCGGAACTCGAGCGGAGTTATGTAGATAGACTCTTTAGTTTAAAGTCTCATATCCTCGAACGCCAACTGCCTTCAGGCTAACGAGCTTTTCATTGTATGCTTTTGACTCAGTCTATTAATAGAAACTCCGCATTTGCTTCTTTTGTGACCTTTCTGTGCTTATTCTGAATGACAGATTTATGGGATTTTTGGCAAACCCCCAGCCCTCAACGGGTTTGATATGTCTTTACCGATTACCGTTTGAAATCGGACTAGCATGTGAATTGTTAAACCCGTCTCACATGTAACGTTGTGCTAAGAGAGTAAACTCTCTGAGGCTTTGTGCTATGATTTTGAATACATAGGCTTCGTCTTTCTCACGGGAATAGACTACCCGACAACGCGTGTTAGGCATTGACTTATCCCTACTTAGGCTTCGGGATGGAATTCCCCAAGCTCAGACCTTGGTGTCTTTTTCAATCGGCGAAAGACTAAACCGGCAATGTGTGTTAGACATAGACTTTGGGATTTTTGGCAAACCCCCAGCTTTCAACGGGTTTGACGTGCCTTTACCGACTACCGTTTGAGTCGGGCTAGTATGCGAATTGTCTCAATCCGTTCCGCATGTAACGTTGTGCTAAAGGAATGAACTCCCTTAGACTTGATGCTACGACTTCGAATACGTAGACTTTGCCATTGTTACGGGAATAGGCTACCTGGCAACACGTGTTAGGTGTTGACTCATCCCTACTTAGGCTTCAGGATGAAATTCCCCAGACTGGAATTCTGGTGTCTTCTTCAATCGGTAAAAGATTAAACCGGCTACGCGTGTTAGGCGTAGGCTTATCTCTATTTAGGAGTTGAGATAAAATTCCCCGTGCACCAAGTGCCCGGATTGGAAGTTGAGAGTTGTGTCAAATGGGAGAGGAAGAATTTTATATTCTATCTCCCGGTGTTGGAGAGGAAGAATTTTATATTCTATCTACAGCTGGAAAGGAAACTTGAGGTGGGATCCCCACCCCCAGAATCCGGAATGATGAACTGGGAGTGGGTTCTCCACTCCGAGCATCGGAAAGGTCCGAGGAGAGGAAAAATTTTATATTCTATCTCCCGGTGCTGAAGAGGAAGAATTTTATATTCTATCTATAGCTGGAAAGAAAACTTGAGGTGGGATCCCCACCCCCAGAATCCGGAAGGATGAACTGGGAGTGGGATCTCCACTCCGAGCATCGGAAAGGCCTGAGGAGAGGAAGAATTTTATATTCTATCTCCCGGTGCTGAAGAGGAAGAATTTTATATTCTATCTACAGCTGGAAAGGAGACTCGAGGTGGGATCCCCCACCCCCAGTATCTGGAAGGATGAACTGGGAGTGGGATCTCCACTCCGAGCATCGGAAAGGTCCGAGGAGAGGAAAAATTTTATATTCTATCTCCCGGTGCTGAAGAGGAAGAATTTTATATTCTATCTATAGCTGGAAAGAAAACTTGAGGTGGGATCCCCACCCCCAGAATCCGGAAGGATGAACTGGGAGTGGGATCTCCACTCCGAGCATCGGAAAGGCCTGAGGAGAGGAAGAATTTTATATTCTATCTCCCGGTGCTGAAGAGGAAGAATTTTATATTCTATCTTCAGCTGGAAAGGAAACTCGAGGTGGGATCTCCACCCCCAGAATCCGGAAGGATGAAACTAAGAGTGGGATCTCCACTCCGAGAATCGGAAAAGTTCGAACGACACTACCTTTTATAGGATTGGTCATTTGAACCCAAAGAACCCCTCATTCATTGAGGAGAAAACCCAATTTCAACCCTAACTTTTATAGGTTTGGTGGAAAAGGGGACAAAGGTGGATTTTCGTTTATCGAAAAGGAGTGACTCGACTTTAGTCTTGACTATGTGTAGGCTTGACTAAGCGAGATCGGAAACAATCCTAACTTTTATAGGTTTGACTGTTCCAAGTGGACCTCTCGTTCATGGAAGGAATCGAGAGAGGAATTTGGCTTTGGTCCTAACTGTAGGAAGGTTTGACCAAACTGGAATTTGAGATGACCCTAACTGTCGGAAGGTTTGATCACTCGATTTGAAAGTGGACCTCTCGTTCATTGGAGGAATCGAGAGGGGATTTTGGCTTTGGCCCTAACTTTTATAGGTTTGACCGGAAAGCAAAGCAAGTGGAATACGGATAGCAAAGAAAGTGCCAATTCGTATTATCACTCCAAGGAAGACTTCAACGCTAGGTGAGTAGGACCTAACGTGTTGAGTCTGAGACACGCCAATGACTGGCAGATGGAAATGTTGGTGAATCCACTGTCGTTTGATTTGATCAGCGGATGGTTTGATGAGGAAAGATTAACCTATCAGAGGATTAGATCTCATCTCACAAAAATAACTCATAAGAGTTAGAGAATTTTGATGAAAATAAGAAGAGACATTCTGACCTTCAGGGTTCGAATGTAGATTTCTTATTCGTCAATTCCACAACGACCGGGTTATCCCTAAGAATACCCATGTGGTATTCTTCCGGGAACTTCCCGATGCATTGGTTATCCAAAAGATACTAAGGATAGTATCTTTTCAAGAACTTGCCGTTTATCGGCATCATGAGCCGGTCGCCGTCTTTGGTGACGAGGCGATAGGCGCCACTCGAGTAGACTGTTTCCACTACGAATGGTCCCTCCCATTTGGGTTCAAATTTACCCTTCTTTTTGGAGTTAAGGATCATAGGTCGTCTTACAGCTAGAACCAAATCCCCTTCTTTGAAACTCCTTTGTCGAACCTTCTTGTCGAAGGCTCGAGAGATTCTAGCTTGGTAAAACTCAATATGCTGTTGAGCCACCAGGCGCTCTTCATCGAGCTTCTCGAGTTCTTCGAGGCGCTTCTGATGTTGTTCTTCGGTCGACATCTGGGTTGAAAGAGCGATCCGAAGAGATGGTATTTGGATCTCCAATGGAAGAACAGCTTCACATCCGTATACCAGTGAATACGGGGTCGCTCCCGTTGGTGTGCGCACCGTGGTCCGATAGGCCCATAGAGCTGCGCCAAGCTTGTCATCCCAGTCTCGTTTATTAGTTTTCACGATTTTTGACAAGAGTTTGATGATAGTCTTGTTGAAGGCTTCAGCTAATCCATTCGCTGTAGGATTATAAGCCGTCGACGAGATGTCCTGAATTTTAAACTTTTCGCAGAACCTTATGAAGGCGTTGCTGACAAACTGAGGACCGTTGTCATGTATGATTCGTCTTGGAACGCCATACCTATAGATGATGTGGTGCTTGATGAATCCAATGACGTTGCTCGTTTTCACTTCTCTGAGTGGAACTGCTTTAGCCCATTTGGAGAAATAATCGGTAATTGCCAAGATGAACCGGTCGCCCTTGACTGATGGAGGATTTATCAGGCCAACGATGTCCATTCCCCAAGTTTCGAACGGCCATGACGTAACCGAAGGATGCAGATGCTCTGGAGGTTGGTGCACATAATTCCCGTGCATTTGGCATGCATTACATTTTCAGGCATATGCAATTGCCTCATTCATCATGGAGGGCCAGAAATACCCCATTCTTCTGATGCGGTCGTAAAGCTTGGGACCAGGTTGGTGTGCACCACACTCTCCTTCGTGCGCCTCCCTAAGGACCTCTTCAGCTTCTTTGGTTGATAGGCAACGCAATAGCAACCCATCGTACCCCCTGCGGTATAGCGTTCGATTCTCCGTATTATAGTAGAATCTTGGTGCTCTTCGCTGGATCGACTCTCTTTCCTTCACATCTTCTGGCAAAATTCCATGGAGGACGTAGTCGATGATGGGGAAACGCCAATCTCGAGGTTCGAACTCAACTCGAGTAGCGTGCACCTTTTGAACTTCTTCTTCCTTGGCATCTTCATTGTAAAGCGGCACAGGAGTTGGTGAGTTCTTACCGTAACAAACTGTTCTGTTTCCGGAGGCTGCGCCAGTGATACGGCCAATGCTGCCAACGCGTCTGCATATGTATTCTGTAGCCGTGGAATATGTTCGATAAAGAATCCTTCAAATGATTCCGCCATCTCCACCGCCATCTTATGGTACGGTATTAAATATTGGCTTCGAACCTCGTATTCTCCCTGGACTTGCTTGACTATTAGCTGAGAATCGCCAAAAGCTTCGAGATACTCCACCCCCAGTTCCTTAGCGAAGTTGAGTCCTATAATCAATGCGTTATACTCTGCTACATTATTCGAGCATGGCTCGGTTAGCGAGTAGGCTCGAGGCATCACATGTTTTCCTGGGGAAACTAAAACTACTCCAACTCCGGAGGAGATTTTAGAACTTCCAGGAGCACTTGCAACATTAGTTGCTCGCGAAGCGCCATCGAAGTATAAGCGCCATATTTGTTGGTGAGAAGTTGCGTTGACTTCGTGGGCCTCATCGGGTAGATCGTCATATATCTCGGCGGTGTCCGTAGTTGGATTATCCGCCAGGAGATCACAGATGGCCTGCCCTTTTACTGACTTCTGTTGTTTAAAGTGTAAGTCGTATTGGGACAAGAGTAAGGCCCATTTTGCTAATCGCCAGCTCATGGAAGCGGGTTGAGTCATGAATACTCGAACCGGATTAACTTTAGAGATGACGTAAATGGTCTGCCCGACCAAATAATGCCGCATCTTCTGAATAGCGAACACCAAGGCGAGGCATTCTCTCTCAATCATAGGATATCGAGATTCGGCGCCTACCATGGTCCGGCTCAAGTAATACACTGCCTGCTCGTGACCGTTATCGTCATCTTGTGTAAGTAATGCACTTAATGAGTGGCTCGTCGCCTTGACGTAAATCAAGAACGGTTTGCCCGATTTCGATGCAACGAGTGTAGGCATTGAAAATTGCCTATAGGTCTCCACAAACGGTTCAGTGTTAAAGAGCAACGATGAACGTCACTATCCGAGCCACAGGAGTCCAATTGACGTCGATAAACGACTGAAGTGAATCGACGAGCTACGTGAGCGGATAGGATTTCGAAACAACCGAGACCCGGACCAATCGGGAACCCGGCGGTGTTCACAAAAAGGACAATGCCCCTCATGCCTCGACCACTCTACAGATAATCCAACCACCAGAGCGGATCGAATTCTTCGTCAAGCATCCAACGCACCCGGAATCACTCAAATCCGAGTCCGGACGAAGAATCTACGGGGAAAACAATCGAATACACCTCAACACGTCTCGGGAGTTCCAAAACCCCCCCAGGGGTGTCTCAGAAATTCCGAGACACCCCAGGGGTGTCTCGGAAAATCCGAGACACCCCAAGGGTGTCTCGGAATTTCCGAGACACCCTAGGGGTGTCTCGGATTTGTGGAGACACCCCAGGGGTGTCTCGGATTTGTGGAGACACCCCAGGGGTGTCTCAGATCTGTGGAGACACCCCAGGGGTGTCTAGCCCCCCCTACATGTCCTCATATGCCTATAAATAGACCCCTTGACCCTTTGTTTTGGGAGGAGGATTTTTGGAGAGCCTTGGCGAAGCCCTGCTGCAGTGAAGAGTGGTCGTGTGCTTCAACAAGGAGAGGAGAGGTCTACATCAGCGCCTTCATCACCCGATCCTTAGTATTAGCCCTTGGCGTTAATACTAAGAAGAGCTAATATCTCGCTTAGCCGAGATAGACGCTTTAAACTTCTAGATCTCACGCGGATCGACGAAGTTCTGCTTCTATATCCCTTCGCGGATAGACGAAGCTCTGCCCGATTTTCTCGGAGCGGATCTGATTGCCCGGTGGTCCACGGATATCAACGTCCCCGTCACAGGCCAAAGACCCACGCAAGCAAGAGATGACAAACAGATCTTGCGTTTGTTTGAAAAGAGTTGTATTTCTTTTGTTTTCATTGTGTACCGGTCTTATAAAAAGGCTATCTTTTTATTTCATTGTAACGAACAAAGTTGTAATGAATGCAGCAATGAATACAACAACTTTTTCCGCAAACAGACTGGCGACCACAGTGGGAGCCAACGGCATCGCAACCGACGCCGTCGTGACGCAACCAGCACTCAAGATCGGGGTGAATGAAGAACACGAGCTCGATCAACAACGGTTCAAAGAAGGCCTCTCTTCCTCCTCCTCCAGATCCGCCTCTCCAAACGGGTACAGAAAGGTAACCTCTTTCATAAATGTTTGCAGGCCCTTCGGCTCGAAAATCCAAGACCCCGTTGCCGCCGCTGCACTTGCACCACGTGACGTCCCCGCGTCGTCCAACGTGGTCGAGATCGCAGGTCCGGACTCCTCCTCTGCACTTGCACCACGTAACGTCCCCGCGTCGTCCAACGTGGTCAAGATCGCAGAGCCGGACTCCTCTTCCGCCGAGGAGATGGCTACTGAAGGCGCTCCAACATTGTCAAAGAGAGCGCGACAGAGACGGCGTCAAAGCCTTGCTCGTCAGCTGGCCAAAGCTTTGGAACCAATGGACAGGATCTGCTATAATGAAGATCTCAAGTTCAGACATCGCCAAGAGCAACAACGGCAAACGACCAGCCCCTCCTCCAAAGCGGAAACGAACAAATGGGTTCATGTCAAAAGAACCCGTTCTACTCTCGAGGAGCGAATCCAGAAGCGCCGCGCCTTGCGTGCGCATGCCCGAGCCCTGGTGCAAAAAACACGAGAAATGCAAAAGGGAGAGGCAGTTAATGGATCGCCGAGATCCAAACAAGTCTGGGTGCCAAAGGCCAAATCAACGCCTAAGGCAAAAGCAGGCGACGTTGCTCTCAGGCCTTCGTTAACTTCAGATCCCGAACTTCCGATGAATCCCCACCGCATCGAAGATTCCACTAAGCTTAGGATTCCTCTGGAGTATCGTATCGTCACTCTACCCGAGAATCGAGGAAAAGCGCTTGATAAGGAGAGCTGGAGATCATTGAGCGAGCCGCAAGCCAACACCCGGACTGGGGGTCGTACGCGACCTCCTAACAAACGGATTCCTACAACGGCCAGCTCGGCAGTGCGTGCAAAGCACCAAGAGCCCGTTAAGATTTCACCCTCACAAAGGAGTGATTCCAAACGTGCGACTCTTACAGAGGCCAACAAGGCAATGTTTACTCAGAAGAAGACGCGTCGGACAGACGAACGCGTTATACCTGAGAACCCATGTGAGCAGCCGATAGGTTACTCCGACTGCAACGTCGATGAGTTGTACTATCAGGCTGGGGGTGCGGATGAATCTCGAAAGAGAAACACCCGGGAAGCGGATTCTCACTGTCCGTGTACCAAAATTATCAGGGCAGTATTATCAGCCTGTAGCTGCCCCAAGACCGCTCCACAGAGGGTCTCGATATTCGAGGGAATCTCCGATGGACCGACAAAGCCCAAATCAAGGCGTTCCCACCAAAGAGGATCGATTGCTCGAGATGATGAACGGAACGACAAAGCCCAAATCAAGGCGTTCTCACCAAAGAGGATCGATTGCTCGAGATGATGAACCCCTAGAAGTGACTATCAACATGGTCAACAAGGGAAAATCCCCAATCATTTCAGGTGGTTCCAACCCTAATTACTCTCCAAGAAGCAGAGTCAATGCGGGAGTAGCTCAGCTTCAGCTAGAAGCCGTCGGATATAACAATGACCATGGGGTCCATGAAGGAGTCCATTCCGATGATGAGTTCTCGGATTCTCATTCCGCGCTCGCCTCTGACGACACAACGTCTAGCATAGGGCAAGCTCGAGAGGTGTGCATGGCCAACACCGAACAGATAGCCAAAATCATTGAAGAGGCCCTGGCTAAGCAGAAGGAAATCTTCAAGTTCGAAATGGAAATGGCTATGCAAGAGATGAGACAAATGCACGACCAACAAATCCGAGCTTTGTCAAATCAGCTAGTGGAATCCAGCCATCGCACCCAGAACGCCGCAGTTGACAGCGATCCGGAGGTGGTCGAAATCGTCATGGCCGACGCACCGCCCAAGAATACTGGGGGTGGCCCCACTAAAAATAACAACGCTGGGGGTGGACCCACCAGTGATGATAACGCTGGGGGTGGCCGTATCATTCCTCCCGACAATTGTCCAAAACAGGATATGGATCAGGCCGAAAAGATGAAGGATCTCGAAAGAAAAATCGACGCCCTGATGATTGCTCGAGAGGTGAAGAAGACCGGTATTCCGTGTCCTTACCCGAAAGAGTAGGATTCGATCCCGTATCCGGCGAAGTTCAACCTGATCAACTTCACGCCGTTCGGCTGGAAGGGCTCCCCCACTCAGCATCTGATCTACTTCAAGTCCCACTTGCGGTGATCTCTGGCAACGGACCCTTGATGGTTCGGTCATTCGTTGGCATCCTTCGCGGGCCCGCCTTCGATTGGTACCGCCGTCTCAAGCCCGGAAGCATCAACAGCTGGGAGGACCTGGAAAGCATGTTCCTCGCCCATTTCTTCGATGATGACATCGAAGTGTCGATCAGGACACTCTTCGATATGAAGCAAAAAGACGGAGAGCCGGTGGATTTCCGCAATCAGGCAATGAACTGCAGGGATCCCGTCACGGAGGAATTCCTCTTGCAGACTTGTCAGAACAACTTGTCCATTAACATCTTGGACGTGATGGGAATAGAGCCGCTCAATACCTGGAAAGAGTTGAAGGCTCGAGGAGAACAGGCTGAACGCTTCATCAGAAGGCGGAAGGTCGAGAGAAACCAACCGATGGTTAATCCTCTGGATTCGGATCTCGTACCTCATGATGAAGGGGACGCACCTGCAGCTGTTATTGACGATAATCAAACGTCGCAACAGCAGTCCTGGGAACAGCAGGAGAATTCGGACGAGACGTTCCAAAACGAGTACTCGTTCAAAGACGAAGACGTTCCAGCTATCTTCGAGACCCTTCTCGAAAACAACAAAATTAAGCTCCCGCCCGTCATGAATCAGGAGGAAGCTGACGATTCTGCGGATCCAACGTACTGCGAGTACCACAGGAGGATCCTCCAGCCCACCAAGGATTGTTTTGCTCTCAAGAATAGCATCCAGACCTTAGTTGAAGCCGGCGTCATAACGCTAGGGTAAGCCAATTGAGAACGGCACAACTCCGACGAGTATACGAGTATAAACTGCTTCTCACTACTCCGAAGAGTATATGAGTATAAACTGCTTCTCAATCCTCCGACCGGTATAAGAGGTTAAACTGCTCCCCGCAACTCTGACGAGTATACGAGTATAAACTACTTCTCAAAACTCCGAAGAGTATACGAGTATAAACTGCTTCTCAATCCTCCGACCGGTATAAGAGGTTAAACTGCTCCCTGATACTCCAATAGGTATACGAGTCCAAACTATTTCCTACCATTGACGGGAAGTTCCTGAAGGATATTACGCTAATATTCTTAAGGATAACCCGGTCGGACAACAAAATCAAACCCAGTTCCAAGAGAGAAGCTGGGGGTGGATAATCCAATGCATCGGGAAGTTCCCAGAAGAATACCACATGGGTATTCTTAGGGATAACCCGGTCATTGTGGAATTGACAAATAAGAATTCTGCATTCGAACTCTGAAGGTCAGAATGTCTCTTCTTATTCTCTAACTCTTATGAGTTATTTTTGTGAGAGGAGATCCAATCTTCTGATAGGTTAATCTTTCCTCACCAAACCACCCGCTGATCAAATCAAACGACAGTGGACCCACCAACATTTCCATCTGCCAGTCATTGGCATTTCTCAGATTTAACATGCTAGGTCCTAAACGCCTAGCGTTAAAATCTCCCTTTGAGTGATGACACGAGTTGGCACTTTCTTTGCTACCCGTATTCCACTCTCTTTGCGTTCTGGTCAAACCTATAAAAGTTAGGGCCAAAGCCAAAATCCCCTCTCGATTCCTCCAATGAACGAGAGGTCCACTTTCAAATCGAGTGATCAAACCTTCCGACAGTTAGGGTCATCTCAAACTCCTGCTGGGTCAAACCTTCGTACAGTTAGGGCCACAGTCAAAATCTCCTCTCGATTCCCCCAATGAACGAGAGGTCCACTTCCAAATCGGGTAATCAAACCTTCCGACAGTTAGGGTTATCCGAATTTTCCCGATTCTCGGAGTGGAGATCCCACTCTTAGTTTCATCCTTCCGGATTCTGGGGGTGGAGATCCCACCTCGAGTTTCCTTTCCAGCTGGAGATAGAATATAAAATTCTTCCTCTTTAGCACCGGGAGATAGAATATAAAATTCTTCCTCTCCTGTTTCCCCAGTCTGTCTTTGCTTTCAGAAAAGACACGATAAGTCAACGCCTAACACACGTCGCCGGGTAGTCTATTCCCGTGAGAAAGACGAAGTCTACGTATTCAATATCGTAGCACTAAGAGCGTTAACTCTCTTAGCACAACGTCACATGTAGAACGGACTTAAACAATCAGCATGCTAGCCCGACTCAAACGGTAGTCGGTAAAGGCTCATCAAACCCGTTAATGGCTGAGGGTTTGCCAAAAATCCTATAAATGCAAGTCACCGACGTACCAGCTCCACTAGTTGGTCTCGTGACTTGAGCATCCAACAAGTTCAGAATAAAATCCACACATGCAGATGAATCAGCTTTAACAGTTGGTCCTACAGACCCGACACCTGGGATTATCATGCTCCAATACCTTAAGAGCTTAAATTGTGTATACTCCAGCAAACGTACGAGTATAAACTGTGTTAACGACGATCAAAAAACCCCTCCATAAATTCTAGTTTGGTCTCCACATGCCTTTATCAAAATTTGGATCACGAATTTGTGGTTTAAACTCCTTGGATTTCGGCCATAAATTCGTTGCCCTTTTGCAAATAAACCCCTCTAAGACACTTATGGGCTATTTTGCGAATTAACCCCTCAACAACTCTTGCATAAAGCACCCCCTCACTTCTCCTAACCAAATGGACATGAATCCAAGCTTCAAAATTTCAGTTTCATCTTTGCATACAAGCCCCCACGAATTTCAGTCCTATTTTACAAATAAACCCCCAAAATCCGAACTCCTCTTAAAGGGTTGATGGGTTCTTGAAAACTAATCAATGGAGGACAAAAACTTGGGGAAGAAGAACACACAAAACCGAAAATGAGGGGGAAAGAATTCGGTTCTCTCTTTTGAATTTTGAATTAAAGGAGGGGGGGACCATAAGCAAAAGACAAAAGAGGAAAAGGCCAAACAAGAGGGGGGACCACGAAAAAAAAAACCAAGACACCCCATGGGGTGTCTCGGCAAAACCGAGACATGTCTCGGCAAAACCGAGACACCCCAGGGTGTCTCGGCAAAACCGAGACACCCCAGGGTGTCCCGGTTTTGTCGGGACACCCCCGGGGCGTCTTGAGTCTGTTTTGACCCCCCGAACCTTGTTTGGACCCCTAAATTGTTTTTTGAACCACAAATCACTCCGATTCTTCGCCAACGGTTGAATATTGATGAACTCCAAAAGTCAACCTTTGACGAATCAAAACCCTAGGGTGGACGCCGGTCAACGCGTAACCCTAGGTCAACCCCCACTCAAAGGGTTGCGAGCAAAGTCAACATTTGGCGAATCAAAACCCTAGGATGGACGCCGGTCAACGCGTAACCCTAGGTCAACCCCCACTCAAAGGGTTGCGAGCAAAGTCGACATTTGACGAATCAAAACCCTAGGGTGGACGCCGGTCAACGCGTAACCCTAGGTCAACCCCCACTCAAAGGGTTGCGAGCAAAGTCAACATTTGGCGAATCAAAACCCTAGGATGGACGCCGGTCGCGTTGCGAGCAAAGTCAACATTCGACGAGTCAAAACCCTAAGGGTCAACGCCGGCCAACGCGTAACCCTAGGTCAACCCCACTCAACGGGTTGCGAGCAAAGTCAACGTTCGACGATTCTAAACCCTGAGGGTCAACGCCGGTCAACGTGTAACCCGAGGTCAACGCCAGTCAATGCGTTGCAATCAGAGTCAACGTTTGACGATTCGAAACCCTAGGGTCCACACCGGTCAATGCGTAGTAGAATCTGGGTGCTCTTCGCCGGATTGACTCTCTTTCCTTCACATCTTCTGGCAAGATTCCATGCAGGACGTAGTCGATGATGGGGAAACGCCAATCTCGTGGTTCGAACTCGATTTGAGTAGCGTGTACCTCTTGAACTTCTTCTTCCTCGGCATCTTCACTGTAAAGCGGCACTAGGAGTTGGTGAGTTCTTACCGTAACAAACTGCTCTGTTTCGGGAGGCTGCGCTAGTGACACGGCCAATGCGGCCAACGCATCTGCATAGGTATTCTGTAGCCGTGGAATATGTTCGATGAAGAATCCTTCAAATGATTCCGCTATCTCCACTGCCATCTTATGGTATGGAATTAAATCCTGACTTCGGACTTCATATTCTCCTTGGACTTGCTTGACTATTAGTTGAGAATCGCCGAAGGCTTCGAGATACTCAACCCCCAGCTCCTTAGCGAAGTTGAGTCCAATAATCAGTGCATTATACTCTGCCACATTATTTGAACATGGCTTGGTTAATGAATAGGCTCGGGGCATCACGTGTTTTCCTGGGGAAACTAAGACCACTCCAACCCCGGAGGAGACCTTAGAACGTCCAGGAGTATCTGTGACAAGAGCTGCTCGAGAGGCGCCATCGAAGTATAAACGCCACACTTGTTGGTGTGAAGTTGCGTTGACCTCGTGGGTTTCATCAGGTAGGTCGTCGTATATCTCGGCAGGATCCGTAGTTGGATTAGCTGCGAGGAGATCGCATATGGCCTGTCCTTTGACCGACTTCTGTTGCTTGAAATGCAAGTCGTATTGGGACAGGAGTAAGGCCCATTTTGCTAATCGCCAGCTCATGGAAGCGGGTTGAGTCATGAATACTCGAACCGGATTAACTTTAGAGATGACGTAAATGGTCTGCCCGACCAGATAATGTCGCATCTTCTGAATGGCGAACACCAAGGCGAGGCATTCCCTCTCAATCATAGGATATCGAGACTCGGCGCCCACCATGGTTCGGCTCAAGTAATACACTGCCTGCTCGTGACCGTTATCGTCATCTTGTGCAAGCAATGCACTTAATGAATGGCTCGTCGCCTTGACATAAATCAAGAACGGTTTGCCCGATTTCGGTGCAACGAGTACGGGAGGTTTTGAGAGATATTCTTTAATGCTCTCGAATGCTTTCTGACAAGCTTCATCCCATACAAATGATACGCCCTTCTTTGCGAGCTTGGAGAATGGTTGGCATTTTCCTGAGAGGTTCGAAATGAACCGACGGATATAAGCCAATCGCCCCTGCAATCCTCTGAGCTCCCTGAGGTTTCTCGGAGGTTGTAATTCATTGATCGCCTTTACCTTATCAGGATCGATGTGGATACCTTTGGTGGTGACGACGAATCCCAGGAATTTTCCACTCGACATTCCGAGGAAAGACTTGGTAGGATTCATCTTCAACTGATGGGCTCGCATTAAGTCGAACATGGTCTTTAAGTCTTTGATGTGATCCTTTTTATCACGACTTTTCACGACCAGATCATCTACGTAGCATTCAACAGTCTTTCGGAGATGATCCTGGAAGATCTTTGACATAGCTCGCTGATATGTAGCACCTGCATTCTTTAAGCCGAAGGGCATAACCGTGTAGCAGAAGACGCCGAGAGGCGTTCTGAATGCGGTGTGCTTTTCATCGTCTGGATGCATCTTTATCTGGTTATAACCAGAGAAACCATCCATGAAAGACATCCTCTCGAACCCGCACGTATTGTCGATGATGACATCCGTGATGGGGAGGGGAAAATCATCTTTTGGGCAAGCAGTGTTGAGATCCCGAAAGTCGATACAAATCCTGACTTTCCCGTTCTTCTTAAGGACTGGGACAATATTGGCTAGCCATTCTGGATGTTGCTCCTCTCGAACGAAGCCCGAGTCAATAAGCTTCTTGACCTCGGATTCGATCGCCTCCATCATTTGCGGACGAAACCGTCTTTGTTGTTGTTTGACTGGTTTGGCATCCATCTTGATATTGAGACGATGTACTGCTACGTTCGGGTCGAGTCCTGGCATGTCTTCATAATTCCAGGCGAACACGTCAATGTACTCCTTGATAAGAGAGATTAACTCTTCTTTCTCATCGGGTAGAAGACTATCGCTAATGAATATCGGTTTAGGATTTTCCTCAGTATTTACCTGGAGTACTTGATCTTTGGTAGGAGGTTCTCTTTGCTCGAACCTATCACCATACTGCATGTTTAGGTGATGAACCTAAGGATCTTCCCATGTCGGCATCTGGTCGTCTTCCTCTATGGTGGTAGGACCGACCGTAACCATGTTCGACATCAGCTTCTTGAACATCACACCGATACTAGAATCGGAATCCCAAGCTGAGGAATCGGATGAGCCTCCATTTCTAGCTTTGTTAGCAATTTGATCGATGATTTGCCAGCAACATTCATCGTCGGATGAGGAAACATAACCGAGACCTCTCTTGTGACGATAATAATCATCGGGTTTTCCCTTCGGTACATAGGCCATTCGAGGTGGAACTCGCGGACCTCGACCAAAGAAAAGACCCTCTCCGAGTGTGAAGTCATACCCATACCTTTTCATCATATCGCGCGCTTTTGCGTCATATCTAAATAGATGAGGGGCAGGTTTATCTTCATCGTCTTCTTCTTCTAAGAAGTGATCGGGTATCGGAGCTTCTTTTCCTTTGCCGTATACGACTTCTTTTCCACTCCATGTTCCCGTGGGGATGACAAGCGTTGCTCCGCATGGATCTTGTACCTGCTTTTTCGTCATACAAAATGATTGAAGAGGCATATACAAATCAGGGTCATCATAAAGCTTTTTGGTGACCTCATCAAGACACATCGAATACTCTAAATCATCGTTTATTGATAGTTCTTCGGCAAGTTGCCAATTACAACTACTTTCTGATGATTTATCATCGTCAAGATTGATTACAATGGGTACAATGTTATTAACTACAAAACCACCATCGTAATCAAGCCCAGCTTCGGTATCAGCTTCATCTCCGCTGTCCGTTCCTTGGGCCGGTGATTTAGTATCGGATTCAGCACCGTATAGAAGGGAATCGGTGAAATAATTCTCCAATCCCTTAAATGGTTGCTTATCCGCGACCACCATCTTGACTTCATTATTCGAGCCTATGTACTTGAGGCATTGATGCAGAGTTGACGGAACTATAAGGTTACCGTGGATCCAAGGTCGACCCAACAGTAAATTATAGGACGTTTCTGCATCAATTACATAGCAAGTAACTTCTGATTTTAAATCTCCAATCTGGCATTTGATTCGAATCTTCCCCAAGGGCCTAGACCCGCTGGTGTTAAATCCGTAAATCATAGTGCCAGTGGAGGCTAATTTGCTTGTCGGGATTCCGAGATGATGCATCAATCGGAATGGCATAATGCTAACAGCGGAACCCGGATCAACTTGGATCCGGTTGACCATGCTGGAGCCAATGTGCCCGGTGAAGTAAAAGGGTCGATCATGCTTTGAGTTCTTCGTCTGCATGTCTTCCTTGGTGAAAGAGATGCATGGAAAATGATGCGCCGCAAGATTGCAGTGCTGAGCTGACGGCTCTGGCCTTCAGGAGATGGCTTGATTTGAGTTAGAAAAGCTTCAGAATTGCTCAAGGCCTCTTGTAGTGCTTTCCTTGTATCCTTGGACAGACGCAATAACTCGTACAGGGTTATCCTAGCCGGGATGTTGGCCAACTACGCCATGATGTCGAAATGTGGCGGAGAGCTCGCATTTCCCGGTTTATCTCTTCCAATCGGATGATTGAATCGAGACTGCCTCGGGTTTTGAGTCTCTTGACGTAAAGGCTCTTTCCCTGGAATAGCGGACACCCCATAACAAGATCTGCCTTTCCCTTTTGATTTCTTCTTGGAAGAGGTCCCAGTCCACTGTTCGTCTCCGATCAGATCTGGATGAACCCAAAGAATCTCGCCATTAGGGGCTGTGTGTGGCACGAGTCCTTTCTGGCGCTGCTTGTGAGGATCATCGTTCACCGTCTTCACTGCTGCTTTTATTACCGGCTCAAGCTGGAACTGGTTCACGGGAAAGGAGCCGAAGCTAATCGTCACTGCATTTGCACCCACTTTCTTCTCCTTTGGCTGCTTCATTGTGATGACCCCGACGTCGATGAGAGCCTGGATCTTGTCCTTAAGAGCATAGCATACCTTGGTGGGGTGGTGCACCGCTCTGTGGAATGCACAGTACTTCGGATCATTAATCCTCTTGGCATCTTCCTGATCCTGAACTGGAGGCAATTTGATTTTATTATTCTCCACGAGGTACTTGAAGATACCAGGAACTTCGTCCTCTCTGAATGAATAAACTTTCGGGAACTTTGGCTCCGAAGCTTTCGGCCTCGGGGTTTGTTGTTGCCACCTTGGTTGTTGAGGTGCCTTTTGCTGCTGCTGCTGCTGCGGTTGCGCTTGCACCTCGAACGTTTGATTTGCGTTCACGGCGTTCGCATGCGCTTTTCCTTTACCCCTAGGGGTGAAGTTCGGTTGCGGAGCGTTATTTGCTATTTGGCCCCTTTCCGCCTTCTTCCTTTTGATGAATCGTTCGGCTCTTTCTCCTCGCACCTTCAGGTCCTTCCAGGTCTTTGATGGCGCCGTTCCCATAGATTCAAGGATATCCAAGGTGAGATTGTTGTGACAGGTCTCGAGGATGAAATCTTCGCTGACCGGATCCCTGCAATTCATTGCCTTATTTTGAAACCTCTTTACAAAGTTTTCGACTGTCTCACCGTTCTTCTGTTTCTCCTCAAACAGAGTGCTGATTGAGACCTCGGTGTCGTCGTCGAAAAAGTTTGTCAGGAACATGTCCTCCATGTCGTCCCAACTGCTGATGCTCCCCGGCTTGAGGCGACGATACCAATCGAAGGCTGCTCCGCGAAGAGTGCCAATGAATGACCGTACCATCAAGGGTTCGTTGCCGGAGATTATTCCTAAGTGAGACTTAAAATATATTAAATGTTGGGTAGGGGAACCCTTTCCATCGAACGGCGTAAAGTTGATTAAATTGAACTTTGCCGGATATGGAATTGATTCCCACTCCCTTGGATATGGACATGGTATACCGGATCTTTTTACCTCTTGAGCATTCATCAATGCATTGATTTTGCTCTCCAAGTCCTTCATCTTTTTGTCTTCACTCGTTTCTATCTTCGAGTGGCTTTGGGGAGAGGTAATGTGGTCTTCTTTGGCATTATCATCTACAGGACCACCTCCGTTGTCGTTGTTGACAGGGGGAATAGTTATGTTGACATTATTCCCCTCCCGGTCATTCTTATCTTGATTCTGATGATTGGGTCGAGTGGGCTCTTCTTGATGAGTTGTCAGAGCTGCGATTTTCTGGTCGTGCATTTCCCTCATCTGCTGCATGGTCATCTCCATCTCGAATTTGAAAGCTTCTTTCTGCCGAGCTAGGGCGTCTTCAAGCATCTTGTTCATTTGTTCGGCGCTGATCATGAGTACCTCATGGGGTTGTCCCTCGCTAGATACTGTGTTGTCCGAAGCAATCGCGGAGCCGGCATCTGATCCTTCATCTTCTGACGGTAATCTCGTCCGAATCCTACCATAGGTCCCTCGTGTAATGGTTCCGGACTGCAGATGAGTTAAATACCAAGGTACCAACGGAATTGACTCGGGATTGTCCCCTGTCGATGCTCCTTTGCTGGCCATGTTGATGGTGACCTTCGGGAATTCTCCGTCTTTGACTATCCTTCTTCTTCGTCGGTAACGCCTAGGCTTGGTTTCAGGCGTTGCGGCGGAAATTCTCTCGAACACCGAAACTCTCCTCGGGGCTTTGGAACAACAGCATTCTGATAGCACCGCCTTGATTATATTGGCACAAGGGCAGCGAGACTCCATGTCCTGCTCATATCTCTTCCGGGATTTTTCCATACCCCCAGCTCCATAGTACAACTCATCAGTTTGATAACTGGAGCAACCTATAGAGTGTTGGCATGTGTTCCTCGGTAAAACACCATCATCATCAGATGAGTGTGCTTCCCTTTGGGCATGCGATGCTTTGTTAGCTTTTTCAAAAGTGGCCCGTTCAAGTTTACGCTTTTGTGAGTGTAAAAATTGAACGGGCTCTTTTATTTCGACTCGCAATCCGATGCGGTCGGTGATAGAGGCTTTCCCTTTATCATCTTTCTTGGGGGGATTACTTCGACCCCCAGTTTGACTTGTAACTTGGGGACCTTTCAACGGTCCTAGTCGTTCCTTGACAGGTACTCTACCTCGATTCTCTGATAAAGGACCGAGGCGACCTTTCAAAGGAGCCTGGGATCTTGAAGGGTTCCCGTTTTTACCTAGCTCCGTTGGAGGCTCTGGTTTGGGTACCCACATCAACTTGTTTATAGGCGGCTTTTTGACCGCCATCTCTTTCCGCGTCTCCTCTGCTTTCTTCAGGAGGAGTCGGGCATGCGCGAGCAACGCCCGACGCTTCTTGATTCGCTCTTCGAGGGTGGAGCGATTCCTCTTTACACGAACCCATTCGTTCGTTTCTGTTTTAGAGGAGAGGTTGGTTGGTTGCCATTGTTGTTCTCGGCGGTACCTGGACTTTAGATCTTCATTGTAGCGGATCCCGTCCATTGACTCAGCGGCTTTGGCTAGTTGTTGGGCGAGACGTTGACGCCGTCTTTGGCGGGCCCTCTTTGACAGAGCTGGAGTAGCATCATCAATCGCCCTTGTGGCGGAAGGGAGAGCCGGCTTTGGTGCCTCGACCACGCTGAACGACGGGGACGTTGCGGCAACGGGATCTTGGATCTTTGAGCTGGAGATCCCGCGAGCCCTTCGGGGAGATGGAGTCTTCCCGCGCCTATTTGGAGAGGCGGATCTGGAGGAGGAGGAAGAGAGGTACTCTTCAAACTTCTGCTGATCGAACTCGTATTCGATCTCTTCATTCACCCGGATCTTGAATGCCGGTTGCGTCAAGACGGCTTCGGTAGCGATGCCGTTGGCTCCCACTGTGGTCGCCAGCTTGTTTTCGGGAAAAGTTGATGTTTTCATTGCTTTTGAATCTGTTACAACTTCAAGCGTTACAACAAGAATCGATAAAAAATCGGTCTTTTTATAAGACCTCCTCGTGCAATAAAACAAAGATTACAACTTTATCGAAAATAAACACGAGATCCCGTTTTGGTGCGGTCTCGCTTGCGTGGGTCTTTAGCCTGTGACGGGGACGTCAATATCCGTGGACCACCGGTAGATCAGATCCGTTCCGAGAAAAATCGGGCAGAGCTTCGTCTATCCGCGAAGGGATATAGAAGCAGAACTTCGTCGATCCGCGTGAGATCTAGAAGTTTATAGCTCCTATCTCGGATAATCGAGATATTCGCTCTACTTAGTATCACCGCTAAGGGGAAACACTAAGGAAAAGAGAAGGGGGAATGAAGAAGAAGGCTCCTTTGCTGCAGAAGGCTCGCTCACTCCTCGATCCGGCAGGGCTTCGCCTAGGCTCTCTGGGGGGGTAAAAAAGTGAGGACACCCCTTGGGGTGTCTCGGCCTGGCCGAGACACCCCTGGGGTGTCTTGGTTTTGCCAAGACACCCCTCGGGTGTTTCGAGCTTGCCGAGACACCCCCGGGTGCCCCAGTTCAGTCCGAGGTCCTTCCGGGTGTGTTTGCCGTTGATTCGTCGTCCCAACTCGGATTTAATTGATTTCGGATGCGTTGGAATTCTGACGAAGAGCTCTGTCAGCCCCCATGGTTGAATTATCAGTGGGGTGAATGGGACATGAAGGGCGCTGCTTCTTTTGCAGCAGTCGCGGGGTTCCCGATCAATCCGTATCCCCGTTGTTCTGAAGTTCTGTCGGTTCACATAGCTCGTTGACCGATCAATCCGTATCCCCGTTGTTCTGAAGTTCTGTCGGTTCACATAGCTCGTTGATTTGCTTCGGGTGTTTACCGACGTCAATCGAACTCTTATGAACCGGGTAGTTACGTTCATCGTCATTCGTTAACACTGAGCTGTTTGCGGGGACCTATCGGTAATTTTTGATGCCTACATATGTTAAATTCCGTCTTCCGGATTAGGAGATATCATTGTTTCTTTGTGGCCAACCATTTTGAATATGATTTCTTTTCATATTGGATTTTTGATTTTCGCTGGCTTCTTCAGGCTACTCGGCTTGATTCTAGGCTTTTGTATAATTTGGAAATTGATTTTCCAATGGGCTTCTTTGCTTCATTTCTTCATTTAATCAATGGGTTTTTGTAATTTGGAAATTGATTTTCCAATGGGCTTCTTTGCTTCATTTCTTCATTTAATCAATGGGTTTTTGTTGGGAGATGAAAGTTTTGAAATTTATTCTTCATTAACCTGCAATTAAAGATAAAAATAATTATTAGTGGTATATTTATTCATATAAAATAGATAATGAGGGTATAAAACTGAAATAAAATATGATTATCAACAGTTAAGTGACACCTTTCAACAGTCAAACATCTCATTGATGGGTATGGGAACCAATCGGAGAAAAATAGAAACATGAGTTGGCACTATTTATGGTCTGCAGTGACTCATCGATGGTCATAGGGAACCATCGATCGTCATAGGAAACAATGAAAAAAATCCAAAAACCAGAATCAACACTAACGATGGCTATAGCTGGAACATCGATGATCACCAAGGAATCGTTGGTGGTTGTGATCCACTATTGATGGTTATGACGAAATTTGGAAATCTATAATATTTAATCTTAGCCGTTCGTCAACCCATTTGATCTCCTATTTGCACTCAGATTTGAGTATCTCATTCCCGTCCTATCAAGATCTATTTATGGAGTTGGAGATCATAATTGATAAAATGAAGTTTAAGGAGGGACAAAAAAACAAAAGGAGAGATCTTTATTCTAGGGATTGAGAGAGTGTTGATCAAATCACATGAGCTGCGTTCAACTTCTTCTCAATGTGCTTTTCATCGAAGTTTGATTTAGCGAGAAGGATTGCCCTACGCTTACATCGCTCCACCTCTTCTTCATTTCATCTTTATTGAATTAAAAAATATTTTGATAAAGGGCTATACGATTACTCTTTTTACACTTTATTTGTTTTGGTTGGTTGTATATCAAACCTATGAGTTTGACAGTGTACCTAAGTAAGGGTAATTGAGGGTCAGACTTTCTAGGGATATGGTCATTATGAAGAGTTAGTTTAAATGACTTATTTTTAGTAGATTGCAAAGTACGGTCTTTAAAACCTACTAAATTGGGTTGTGTTTCAGGTGAACTGTGGTCATAATGAGGAAGACTCTTTGAGATAAGAAAGAGTGGATAGGATTTTAATCCTAACCACTATAAAAATCACGTGTGTTCTTATATTGATTTGCTTTTTTTTCACTTATTATATTTTCGCTATTTTGACTCACAAACAAGTTCAATTATTTTTTCTAGTAATAATCATGCTAATATTTATACATTGAATCTCAATAATATTAAACCTTACAATGTAAAATGTTTAGTTGTAGGTGGAGTAATGAGCTTTGGCATAGAATTCTTGGTTACGCTAGCATGTGATTACTGCAAAAACATTCAAAAAAAAGAGCTAGATAGAGGTTTGTTGATTATCACATTTTGATTAAATTTTTATATCCTCATTATCTATTTTACTTAAATAAATATATTACTAATAAACATGTTTTATCTTAATTACAGATTAATGAAGAAGTAATGAAATGCTCAAAAGAATCAAATTTCCTAATTTTCTACCATTTTTTGAAGCCCAAATATGAAGACAAAATAAGGCCCAAGAAAGTTTAATGATCCATGAAGAAATTGGGTTAAAAACCAACAAAAATAAAAATCTGCTACAAACTAACAAATTGGCCAACTGATTGACCAACCAATTGGCCTAGCGATTGACCAACCAGTTGGTCAACTAAGTGGTTCGTAACAAAAATAGATTTCTGGCTGATATTTAATCATTATTCTCCAAGCAAAATCTAAGGGTTCTCATTCATTACTATAGGCTATAAATAGGAGAAGATTATGAGGGATTTGAGTGTGGAAAATTTTTGTAAAAACTCCACATGGAGAGGAGGGATACTCTTAATTAAGAAGACTTTCAAAATTATAACTATATTGCAATTAATAAAAAAAATTGCCTCTTCATATTTTTTTTCTTCTCTTTATTTGTTGATGAAGATGAAGATGAAGATTTGCTGTCAAAATGTTAGAACTCTCTTGCAATGTAAGTTTTCCCTTTTATCTTTTATTTTTTTTTTTAGATATTCATGTTGTAGTATTTTTCCTTTCTTTTGGTTTTAGCAGATTAGATTTATTTCGATGCCTTATAGAGTAGATTTACTTTCATGTTATTATTTCTGCATTATTTTCTTACATTTTTATTTTGTAGTATAATTTATTTTCTTGCATAGTTTAGATTTTCTTCTATGTTCTTTTCTTTTTGTAATTTAGATTTATTCTTATGCTCATAGTTTAAATCCTTACTTCTTTGTTCTTATTTTTCTTTTTGTAATTAGTTTATTTTTCTTTCTTTCATACTCTCTAGTTTTATTTTGTTTCATTCAATAATGTGGAACTAAAATCTTTTAGGAATTCTAGAGTTGTATGAAACTAGTTTGTTTGTGAATTATTATCTTGTGGTTAAAATGATCATGTTTAGGATAATAAACTAGAGAACTAATTGGTAAAAGAAGAATTTGATAATATATACTTATCTTGAGTGGTTTAATAGGATATGCTTATGAATTCTAGAATTAATATCTATTTGTTATTTTTTCATTAATATTAATTTTATTTGGATGATAATTTGATAGGTTATGCTTTCTATAAGTGGTTTTAATAGTCTATGCTTAATAAATCTAAAGTAAAAATATGACAATAAGAGAATAGTTCATAAATTCTAAATGAAATTAACTAGTGGTTTCAATTCTAGATTCATCATATCTTTAATTGCATCCCTTATCTTTTACTTTCTTGATTTTCTTTTATTAATTTCTTATTTTCTTCTAATTTCTTCTCCCCTCTTAACCTATTTTGTTTTATTTACGTATAATCACATCCACTCTCTTTATCTCTCTAAAACCCCACTTTTATCACTCCTGATTGTCTACACACAACTTAGAAACCAATTTGGATTATTTTTAACAATACCTTCCTCATGGGATGGATATTTTTCTATACCATAACTTGATAGTTGTGCACTTGCAACTTGGATCCAATTTATTCCCTATCAAGTTTTTGACTCCATTGTCGCTGAAAGTTCTTATACGTAGGAATTTTTTATTTTATTCTTTAATTTGTGTGTTTTCTTTTGAAGGAACCTTTTTGAAGATTGAAGATCGAGGATTGAAGATTTGCTTAAGGTAAGTCCTCTTTCTAGTATTTTTAATTCCATCCCTTTAGTTAGTTTCTCACAAATAGAGACATTTAGGATCTAAAAAATATTTGATATTTGTCAACTATAATAAAATTCCCTCTTCGCTTGCATATTGACTAATAAGATAATAAATTCAAACAAGAGCTCTCTTTTTCACATTTGTTTGATTGTAAACCTTAATTAAAAACTAAAAAGACTTTATTTTTGCATCATTTTGTAGTTGCTTTTAATTCCTAGGGTTGCATTGCATATAATACTAGGAATTCACCAATGATTTGAGCATTTTGATTTAAGCACTCACTTGGAAAAACTCTTCAGGGTGAAAACGCCTAATCAAGATAATGTGAGGGATTTCATCCCCCTTTCCTTAGTTCGCAAATCACTAATTCCTCACTACATAAGCCCAAGCCTTTTTTAGACTTATTAGATATTGACCTATAAGGATTCGAGCTTACTGAGGAACAATAAATTCTTAAGTGAATTAGTTTAAGTATACTTGAATCCGTTGGTATTTAAGAAAAGATTTAAGTGTTACGTAAAGCGCTCTACAAAGAACGAGGTATTTAATTGGTCTTTGACCTCCATCTAGTACTATCCTTATCTGGCTAATTGACCAAGTAAAACGTTAATCTTTTCACTAAAAGAGTTTTTGGTTAGGAGCTGATCTAGTTGAGTCTAAGTTTAACGCCATAATTAAGGGTGATTGGTACAAAGTGATCATTTTTTATTTGTTCTAGCTAGGTATTTTTTCATTCTCCTTCTTCTCATTTTCTTTTAGGTCTTTTAGTTTTCTTTTTTTTTAAAATCTGACTTTTGTTTTTCTTAGAAATTTTTTACCTTTTTAGTTAAAAATTCTTAAAAGAATTTGTTTTGGTATACGCAAATTTAGATTAGGGATAATACAAATTGTTTAATCCCTATTGAATCATCTTTTGGGACTAACGAAATGGCTAACACTAATCCACCTCATCTTCAAAATATGTGTTATCCAGCTAGGAATATAATCCTACCTTGTATCAAGCTACTTGATATCAATAGAATCAATTTTGAGCTCAGACCGCATTTCATAAACATACTTCCGAAATGCTTAGAAAATAGAACCGAAGATGCTTATATTTTTACCTTTGAGTCTGAAGTTTGTCTTATGATTAAGATTAGGAAACTATTTGAAGATGTGATTAAGCTTAGATTTATTCCATTTGCACTTAAGGATAAAGCTAAGAAATAGTTGTACAACTTATGCACAAATTCTATCTCAACCTAGATGAATTTGTTACCATTTATCGGAAATTGTTTTCCATATCCATGAAATGGTCACTACCACATAATGGGTCTATGGGGATGGTTCGTGGGGCGTGGTTTAAAACCGTTCCCTTTGCTTCCTAAGGGAATAGTTTGGTGACGGTTCCAACTGTTACGAAGAAATCTAAGACAACGCTTTAAACTAAAACGTTAGGCTTGACTTAGGCTTAGGCTAAAATTTTATAATGGGCTAAGGGGACGGTATTATTATGGGCTTTATGTTCGTGCCCAAACTTTAACCCAAAAAAAACAATTCATTTTTGTTTGATATAACCAAACCCCTCATCTTCACCCACGCGATCAAAATCAAAAGATCTAGCAAACTCCTCCCATCGAAGAGCCCTAGGGTTTTTCTCGTCGATCTCCCTCTGCGACCTCACCTCTCCTCGAAGGAGCAAAACCGCAGCCTCCTACCCTCGGCTCCCCACTTCCGCTGCCTCTCCTTCTCGCCAACCTTCCTCTCCTTGGCTCCCCACTTCTGCCGCCACTTGTTCGTCGAACTCTAGGGTACTTATCTCTCTCCTTTTTAATCATCAAACTCTAGGGTTTCAATTTTTCCTTTTTATCTATTTAACAATTTTTTTTTAATTTTATAAATTAGGGCTTTGTTGTCTTGGTTGATGTTTGATTTTAAGCACATATATTTAATTTTTTGTATTTTCTTTGGAATCTTTAAAGATAATCTGACTATTCTAGTCCTTTGTAAAATTAAATAAAAATTAGGGCTTCACAGTCAGTATACTGTTTAAGGTTTTCTATGTGAAGAAAATCCAATGCATAGGTTTATCTGAGGCCATGCTCAAATCCTACTCTTGTTGTACCTAAATAATAATCCTAATTGGATTCGTTGTATATCTTTTGCTTTCATATCTATGATTTTGTTTTTTTGGATGATTGGTACTTTTTTTTTTGTGGGGGGGGGGGGGGGAATGTATATATGATTATTAATGTTACGGTGTGAAATATTATAATTCAGTCCACCGGGAGAGACTTTAAAATGTGCGTGGTTTGGTTAGTATATAATATGTGGCAAGATTCTCAAAAGGAGGTGATGCATGCACATTATTGAGGCATGATTTTTTTTTAAGTAATTATCATGAATTATTTTTACAGTTGCTTCCCTCTCTTTCATATGCACATGTATTAGATGTTTATCAGATTTTGCTCAACCAAACTACTGTGTTTTTGGATTTTAAAAATAGGTTAATTACAAAAGATCCCTACGAACTTTTTAAGATTTTAAAAATAGGTTAATTATAGTTGCTTTAATTCCTTCTCGCCGACCTTCTCGCCCTCATACTCGAAAGTCATAAAGTTGTACTTCATGATTCACATTTGAAAACTTATGAAATTAACTAGGTTAGATCATAGATACAGGTGTTGGTTATATATCTTTTTAAGGATTGGTCATACTGTTTCTCAATAGGGAACCCCTTGTTTTTGAGAAGCATGGTTACTCTTCCAATAATGTAAGGATTTTAGCTGACATGGTCATCAAATATATTTTGAAGCTATATTGTCAATTTTTAATTAAGAGATATATGAATTGTTAATAAATTTCCACTCTAATTAGTGGACACATTATCTAATATGACTGCTTTGATGCAATTGCTTCATTATATAATATCATTAATGAAAATGAGTGTTTTATTTCTTTATGAAAAGTTTGTTTCTCTTTTTTATTATTTCTGCCATTTACCTTGATTATATTTTCTAATAATTTTGTATAATGTCCATATATATGGTTAAGATATAAGCATCCGCTAGTACTATGGTTGATTAAGGAAAAAGTGTAAATGTGCAAATATTTCACACCAAAGTTAATGGTGCAAACAAATATTGATGGTATATGCATGTCTTATTAGACATTAATCTTTGATAAATATGGATATCCTCCAATTGAAATGTGTGTATACATAATAATGTCACACGCATGTTGGTAAGGACTAATATCAAAGTATGATTCATCTTCTATCCAAGTTTTAGTTCATCTTATCCAACGTGAACTGAGTTTTGATATCCTTCTCAAAATCACCCTTGACCCTCACATTTCTCAAACGCTATAAATTCCAAAGCAAGCACATCAAAATCATAAACCTTGCATCTTCTCTTCTCATTTTCACCACTTCACCTGCACGCGCTCATACATGGGAGATTACGATCCTAACCTTCAGTCTATTAATACTCGAGATATGTATTTATCCAACATTAGTTAGTTTTTGGTTGAACAATATTATTTCTCTTTTTTATCTTTTTGAGCCACATATATTATATCTCATTTACTTGCTATAATTGCATCCTCACAGTTTTATATTAGCTCTATAATGATAAGTTTATGTTCTCTAAACAAAATATAAAACTAATAAATTTTTATTTTTTTAGATACAAGCATATTTTAGTTTATGTATACTACTATTAAACAAATAGTTATGCTTGAGAGAGACTAGTCATATAAAATAACTTGCAAACTCTTTAGTTGATGGATTCTTATACATTGTTAGTAAGTAGATATATATTACTGATGTATCAATAAATTTACCTTTCTCTAGCAGATGCAAGTTATGGATAAAAATAGAGGTTGGATGTATAACACTTCTCGTGTAAGTGCCGAGTACATTGAAAAAGTGAATGACTTTCTTAATAGAGCATTTGTAAGAGTAGCTAAAGGGAATGAAATATGTTGTCCTTGTCGTGGTTGCTGTAATCGTAGTTGGCATTAGCAAAATACTATCTACAATCACTTGATTGTCAAGAGATTTATAGATAATTATTACAAATGGGTTTTTCATGGTAAGGATTTGCCATCAAGATTGAATGTCTATAGCGAGAGTGATGATGATAATGCACATACTCATGATGATGTAGGTGGATTACTACATGATATTTTTAGAGGCACAATAGAAGAGTTTCCAGATAACGAAGAAGAAGGCATAAAGGAAGGCACAAAGGAATTGACTGAGGATGCTAAGAAATTTTACAAGTTAGTGGAAGAAGGTCAGCAAGAGTTATTCCCAGGATGCAAAACTTTTTCCAAACTCTCTTTTATAATTCGATTATATTTGCATAAGTGAATACATGGACTAAGCAATGAGGCATTTGATGATTCTCTGACCCTATGGAGGGAAGCAATTAGAGACATAAATTTGCCAAAGTCTTTTCATGAAGCCAAAATGATTGTCAAGGACTTGGGTCTTGATTATAAAAAAAATACATGCGTGCCCTAACGATTGCATGCTATTCTATGGAAATGTAAATGAGAAGCTGAATGAGTGTAGTAGTTGTGGTGCTTCTCGGTGGAAGCCAAAGAAGGATGATGTATTTAATGATTCTAATCAACCATCTAAAAAGGTGCATAATGTTCTAGTAAAGATTTTGAGGTACTTTCCTTTAAAACCTAGAGTCAAAGACTATTCATGTGTTCTCAAACTGCTAAATGTATGAGTTGGCATTCAAAGGAGCGCATCCAGGATGGGATTCTAAGGCATCCGGCTGATGGCAAAGCTTGGAAAGACTTTGATGAAAAGCATCCAGAGTTTGCATTAGACCCTTGTAATGTGAGATTAGGGTTGGCTAGTGATGGATTTAATCCCTTTTGAACAATGAGTATCACACATAGTACATGGCCAGTTATCTTAATCAACTATAATTCACCACCATGGATGTGTTTGAAAGCAGAATATTTCATTCTATCTCTACTTATTTTAGGTCCTCAATCCCCTGGCAACAACATCGACATATACTTGCAACCACTGATTGATGAATTGAAAGAGTTGTGAGAAGTTGGATTGCTTACATATCATGCTTCTATCAAACAATCATTTAAATTGCGTGTAGCTTTGCTTTAGACAGTTAGTGATTTTCCAGGATACACAATGTTGTTTGGATAGAGTACTAAAGGCAGATTGGCTTGTCCTTATTGTAATTACAGTACATGCTCAGAGTATTTAAAATATAGCAAGAAGATATGTTATATGGGTCATCACAGATTTTTAAAAGATGATCACCCATGGCGATTTAATAAAAGATCGTTTAATGGTGACATTGAGCTTGGAAGAGAACCAACATCTTTATCTGGGACTGAAATTATAAACGAATTATCTTATTTTGTCAATGAATTTGGAAAAAAATAGAAGAAAAGAGCAGATAGGAATTGCCCGTGGAAGAAAAGGTCGGCATTTTTTGGTTTGCCTTATTGGGAGCATAATAGATGTCGGCACATGCTAGATTTAATGTATATTGAGAAGAATGTTTGTAACAATATTGTTGACATATTTTTAGATATTCCAGGAAAGACAAAGGACCATGTTAAAGCTCGCTTTGACTTACAACAAATGGGCATAAGACAAGATCTTCATCCTATGAAGTCGGCTGATGGTCAGCTTGTTACATTTGCAAAAGCTTGCTTTTCTATGACAACATAGGAGAAAGAAATGTTTTGTAAAGTTTTGGCGGATGCAAAAGTGCCTCATGGTTGTGCATCAAATATCTCAAGATGTATAAATGTGAGGGAGAAGAAAATATCTGGGTATAAGACTCATGATGCACATTTTCTCATGCAATATTTACTTCAAGTTGCATTAAAAAGAAATTTTCCTAGGAGTGTTGCTATTCCTCTCATTAGATTAGGTGCTTTCTTTAAGGGTTTATGCAGCAAAGTTCTCAAGTCAGTTGAACTTAATTCCTTACAGTCTGAGATCGTAGAGATACTATGTCAGCTTGAGAAAATATTTCCACCCAGTTTCTTTGACATCATGGTTCATCTTCCTATTCATTTAGTTTAATAAATTTTGGATTGTGGGCCAGTCAACTACTTCTGGATGTATCCAACAGAAAGATATCTTTGTAGATTAAATTCATATGCGCGTAATAGAAGTGCTCCTGAAGGCTCCATAGCAGAAGGTTATTTCGCTCAAGAGTCTCTGACTTTTTACTCATTATATATGCATGATGGTGTCAAGGTAAGGTTTAATAGATACAAAAGTAGGTATGAGAGAGTTGATGTTGCAGAAGAGAAGGTCGCCAATTTTTCCTAAGATAGGTCATTTTTTGGGTGGAAAGAGGAAAAGAAAGGGCAAAACATTTACATTAGATAATGTTGATTGGGTTAATGCACATCGATATGCCTTGTACAATTGTGATAACAATGAAGTTGATAATTATATTAGGTATGCTTCATTTACTTAATTATTACTTCTTATTTGATGTTGTTGTCCATATTTCACTTTATAAACCCATGCATTTTGTATTGTTATGTAGTGAACATAAACTTTTGATTGCGAATCAGTCAAGAAAAAGAGGCAGAACAAGTAAATGGACGGGAGCTCAAAAGCACATCAAGGACTTCACTGACTGGTTTAAACGATAGTATCTGAGTTGGAAACAACGCCAGATTATCTAAAATGGTTATCAATGGGTCCTAATTTTGTAGCAAAATGATACAGAGGCTATTATGTGAATGGTTGTACTTTCCACATCAAGGCACGTGATGAAACATGTAAAAATCAGAATAGTGGTGTGTCTGTAACTAGTCATGTAGATAGTTATGCAAGTTCCACGGACCATAATCCCAAAACTAGAGATGTTACTTTTTATGGCGTCATACAAGATATCATTGAAATAGACTATTGGAGCAAATTTAGTGTCGTTCTATTCAAATGTGACTGGTTTCATTCAGAAAAAGATGAATATGGGCTTATTCACGTTAATTTTAATAACAAACGCCACACAAATTACCCTTTTGTCATGACATGTCAAGTTCATCAAGTTTTCTATGTGTAGGATCCTGTTGAAGAGGCAAATAAGAATTGGCATTATGTTTTAAAGAAGCTTCCTAGTCACATTTATGATATTGACAGTGATATTGGTGCTACACATGGAGGTGACTATTGGGTTAAAAGTAGTGACATTGTAAGTGATTTAATCCCAACCACTGATGATTACATAGAAGATGTGGGTTGGTGTAGAGATGATATGCCGAGGTCCACTGTTGACATTCCTCCAAATATATATATTGATTCAGATAATGTAATGGAAGATGATGAAGACAATGACTTTGATGAAACAGATTGGGATTGGATGGAGTAAAGACATGATACTATTTGTATGGTTGAAACAAATGAGCTTTGAACTTCTAAGGTACGATTTTCATTTTTAATTGCTATTTTATATTTATTCTTTTCCCTATTATTTATATTAAGTATTTATGATCAAAATTATTTATTGTCAAATTATGTCAACGTAGAAAAAATATAACATTCCGGAGGAAGGAAAAAAATAGACCCTAGAAACTATCAACTGTGCATAGAGGAACTAGAAATCCTTCTTGAAGAAGAAGTGCTTTGACGGGTTCAAAAATAACAAACAAAGAATGAAGACATGACCAGATACTATACCTGAAATAGAATTTAAAGCCTTGATCAAATTCTCGAACACCTAACAATCAAAGGTAAATAAGATGAGACTAGACTTTCAGATTAGGTGCTTTCTAATCAAAATAAATATGACACTTATGTTTAATATAAAAGTATAAGCCAATACTCGAAACTTTGTTCTGTATTGAGTGGTTCTTAGTTGTATAATTATTTGCATGCAAGTTTCTAATGGTCAGGTTGTTTTTTAAATCCACATTCCTTCTGATTGTGTAGACAACAAGTGAGACCAACAAAGCAAATCGTGATGGTCAAGAATATATACACACTATGGGGTCAATAAGTTTTGCCAGGATTCACAAAAAATTGGTATTTCAATTGGTTTTGTTTAATATTATTTATTAACTGTAGCCTTTCTTTTTGTTCATTGTTATTGTATTTATTAATATTTTAACTATCATGTATTTATTATAGGAAAAGGAGTTGGGAAGACCTCCAAGTGAAGCTGAAATGTTTATTGGGACCCGTAAAAGGAAGACAAAACCACAAGGAGAGAAAACAATCAATTTGATAGTGAGTATATGCCATATCAACTAAATATAAATATTAATATATTGCTTTTTAGGTCCTAATTTTCATATAACATGCATATCAACCAAAGTTTAAATTTTGCTAATGCAGGATACTTTAGAAGAACTAAAATCTCAAGATGAAGTTGATGATGCATGTGATTTAGTCAAGAAAGATGAACATCCTGGACGTGTACGTCTTATGGGAAGGGGTGTCACTAACTCCAGAATAAAAATAAAAAGATCGTGGTTCCCTATGAGTAAGTTCCAGAAACTGTTGTTCAAAGTATATCACAAAAAGTTGAACAAGAGTTGACAAAAAAGTTTGAAGTGCAGAAGGCAGATTTGGTTCATGGTTTCGCCGAGCTCTTGACAGAAGCACTTGGGCAAACAATTGATCCGACGACTATTGCAACACTTGTTGCATGCACAAGTTCACCTGAGCAAGCTAATAATGCTTGAAATCATGATCGTCCTCGTTCATTTGGAAGCAGTCATCATCCACAAAATGAGGTAGATTTTTCTATTGTTATATATTTCATTTTCTTTTTTGTGTGTATGAAAACTTGATTTGGACTGGTTGCTTCTTTGGTTTCAAAAGTTAATATCATATACACTCTAGCATATATAAAAGAGAAATTGGTGCCCCACTGATTTTCTTCTTGTGTTCTTGTTATGCTTTTAAGGATAGGTCAATGTAGAATTCTAGTATACCTATCCTTGTGATTTATCATGCCCCCGATTTATGAATATAAAACAGAGCTAATGGGTAAGAAAACTTTGTCATCCAGACGTTTTGGCCATTGGCGATTAGTTCTAAAAATTTTGTCATCATCGAGCCTGAGTTAAGCTTGTATATGATCACCTCGTCGACACCTACATATCTAATTATCTTTTTCTTTAAGTCACGCTACTATAATGCTCTTACTAGTTCTGAAAATCTTCATGAATTTGGTTTTAGACCTAATTTTCTTATCAATGATGAGGATAAATTTATTAATGGTGCATGAAATTTGGATACTCTTGTTTGGTCCTTGGAAACCTTTGCTTTGATGCATCTTCCATGAAATATTTTGTAAAATTTCCTTAATTCAAGAGTTCTCCAATTCAAGTGCCACAAATTACCTAAACTACTCTCTTTAAAGCTGAACTTTTGTTTTGGATTTTAACTGAGAGGACTTTATAAACCAAACAAAGGTTGCTTAATTTCTAAAGGATAGCATGCAAACCGTTACAAAAGGACACAGCTTAATAAATTGGCCAATCAATAGCAATAAGTATTGGTTTGTCCTTGGAAACCTTTGCTATGTCCTTTTGTAATTAAGAATTAAAGACTAACCAATACTTATTGCCATCATGTTCTGTTATAACTGGCCAATTATCTTACTGTCATTTATAAGTCTCTACCTTTCCTAGTTTCTACTAGATATGTATGTTTGTAAATTTTTAACAGCATGTAATAAACAATGCTTATAAAGCTTGGAATCATGTGATATATTATACTAAGGAGGTATAGTTATTATTAGTTGTTTGTGAGGTATGTTTGGTTTTAGATCCTCTTACATTAGGTTGAGGCAGAGACATGTCCAGACCAATGAAGCGTATTGTTATGCGCAGGAAATTACATGAGCTCCAATGGATTATGGCGCAATTGAATGACCCAAGTTTGGGGCGCAATCCCCTAAATTTTGTAGTGAACATTCTAGCAAGTGCCTGTAAGAGAAATAAAAAGGCATTAGCATTACATATGATTGTAAATCCTTATAATTACACATTGTGAGAGCAAGCTGATGAGTTTCACATGCATTATATAGGAGAAACCAGCATACAACATGAAGAACAAGCCTAGCTAGTGAACACATCTCTTTCTTTGTTTTATATTACACCAAATCTATCGGAGACTGTTATTAGTTCTGATCTTGCACGATGACCAGACAAATGATATATCTTAGAGCTTGTTGTTGGTTGAACTTAATGATCTAATAATGTTAATCATATCTAATTACAATTGTTTATGATTGATTGCTTGAAATTACTAGATGCTATGTTCGTATGTGCTAATTGAAATTTTAAAGCATATATTCAAGTGGCATAATCTTGCAATGAATATAATCTCATTTTTATCTTTTTATCTAAATTTATCTAGGAAAATTGATGGTGGCTGAAACAGGTTAATTTGTTCGTGCTTTTCACTTAACTCTGAGATTAGCTCTATCCTGATAATTTACAAATTATGTATACCAATGGAGACCTTTTAGTTAAACAGAAGACACTTTTTGTTTTAATGAAAGAGGAATTTTAGTCATGTATTTTGGACAAAAGAAAAAACTTGTACTAAAGTCATTGTAATGAACTAATGAATTGTTCCTTATGTTTGTTTGTTTGCTTGTAAAATTTGGAGTTTTATTTCTTTGTTTGTGACATGAGCAAGTATAAATCATTGAGTTTTCGTTTTGTTTTGTTCTTTTTTAATTTTGAAACTGCAGGTCAAAAAAAGTGTGATATATCTGGATGATTTGCTTTTGCACGGTCAAAATGGAAAACTGTCCCCTTTGCTATATTTACCCATTCCCATATATTTCTATCTGAAAACCGTCCCCTTAGCTAAACCGTCCCCATTTCTAACCGTCCCCTTTGATGTAAAAACTATCCCCATTGATAAAAAAACAAAACCGTTCCTATAGAAAATAAAACCGTCCTCCTAGATCAAACTCTAAACCATCCCCCTTGGTGCGTAAGCGTCACGGTAGCTTAAAAATATAAACGTTCCCGTTGCTAAATAACAGTTACCATCTGCAAAAATATGAACCGTCCCAATAGTAAAATCGTCCCCAAATGTTATAAACAGGAACAATTCAAGAACCGCTCCACTTGGATCATGAACTGTCACGTTAGACCAAAGACTATGATAGCAAAGGTATCGGATGAATAACCGTTCCCTTAGGCCTATGAGGACGGTTTTATTGTCTAGCATGACGTTTATAAACTGTCCCTGTAGACCCATTATTTGGTAGTGGGTTAAGCTTAGAAGTAGCATTTAAAATTTTAAAATAGTCTCGGGAGAGCCATTTTGAAAATATTTTGATAAATTTAAAAAGTTTCTTATCCAATGTCATTACCACAGTTTAGAAAAGTGACGATTATACCAAATCATCTATGAAGAATTGGACTGCTCTTCAAAAACTTCCTTAGAATCAATGTGTCAAGGGAATTTCATGAAGAAAAACTTTGATGAAACTTGAGAATTTTGAGAGAGTTTATCCAAAGAACCATACAATAGGAACACTGTGATGAAAGAGTTTTATCAGTTCCCCAACACAAATCTAGTGGTTTTACCTTAGAGACAAACATAGCATCTGAAACAAAGAGGATTACAATTTTGCATAGGGTAGACGCCTTAGAAATCAAAGAACGAGCTCCAACTCAAATCAATCAAGTTTCTGTCTCAGGTTATCATAACTATCTTTCTTCAACTCATGTTTCAGAGGAATGTCCTTTCTTAGAAAATAATCATCCACTAACTCAATAAATGCTGTATTCTAGCATCCCATTAATGATCTATTTTCTCCAACCTATAATCTAGGCTAGAGAAACCACCCAAACTTTGCATGGAATCAGGGAAGCTACTCCAGAAATTAAAACTTCACTCCTACTTCAACCTTACAATTTTCTAGAGAAAACAGAGTTTCTTTCAGTCCACAAAATAATATTCAACAACCAAATCTGTCATATTCAAATCAGCCTCCTCACCATCAATTTGTAAATCATAATTTTCTAAATTTTGATCATGATATACATCTCAATGTCGTAGAAAAGAGTTTAGAGACCATACTTAAGACTTCTATATAGACCACCAACTTGTTGACTCAAGCATCCAACACTTTAAATTCCTTCATGCAAACAATAGGATAATTGCTCAATTCTAACACCTAAGTCATATCTAGGTTAGAACCCCTACTTGGTGTGACGCCCCTCGGTTCACACAAGGCTATAGTCCAAGGTAAAATCAGAAATGTCAAACCTGTCATGAACCCACACTGTGCATAAACACGTTTCACCAATCATAACAATATCCTCTAGTGGAACCAAATAGAAGTGCAGGTACAAAACAGGCAAAATAAAGAGAATAAATGTAATAGACATGATATAGAAGAGATATCTCATAAATAAAAAGAATCATATCTCAACTATAAATAGACATGATATAGAAGAGATATCTCATAAATAAAAAGAATCATATCTCAACTATAATACATCTGATATATGAATAATAAAAATGTCTTAACATGAATCAACTAAAAATCATACTAAGGCACACTGCCTTTATAATATAAAAATAAAACTCTAATGTCTGGATCAAACTCAAAACTACAGTGGAGTCTCTACAAGTAAAAATACGTGACGACGACTATGCTAGAACTCCGTCACCCTGCAGCTTTTCGAAACTCCAAACTACCTGAAAAGTAATTTAAAAGAAAAAGAACAATAACAAAAGTGTCAGAGCGCTACAACAAGATTACCTCCATCCGCCCCAAGGGGAAGGGCTACTAGATGGAGTGAATGCTCTATCTATTAAGCATAGTCTACCTAGATTCATTTTCCCCATATCTAATGGTATTAATACTTAGAAATCTACAACACGAGGTGCAGTACATCAAGCAAAAAAATCCAAATAAGGAAACCCTCATGTATATACCATATGTCTCAGACTGTAGATACCTAAATATCAATACCGAACTATGGAAAGAGACATCACTAGAAAATAGAAAATCATAATGGACATCAACATATAGTTTCATGTACTCACAAGAATAAGGTATCTCGGTCACACACACACACACACAAACACACAGATATATATATATATATATATATATATCCATATTATATATATATATATATATATATATATATATATTATATATATATATATATATATATATAATATATAATATATATATATATATATAGAGGAATATAGGTATGCTTGGTACCAGCCACAAATTTTGTGCTTGGTAGTGAGGTGGCATATTATCTCCACTCATTCAAATGGGCGGGACCACATTCACATGGGTTGAATGTGGTCCCCCAATTGAATAAGTGGATGGGAAAAGACACCTCACTACCAAGCACAAAATTTGTGCTTTACCAAGTATACCCATTTTCTCAATATAATATATATATATATATTAATATATATATATATATATATAATATAATATATATATATATATATATATATATATATATATATATATTTATATATAGCAGTGTGACATAAACACTTTTTTTATCCACTAAAAATCAGACTATCAAATAATCGTTTCATATCAACTCTTTGCAAGATTTTGATTTTATCGCATTATCATGCAACACGGACTACCCTGTAGGTATCCTAAAATAATGTACATGGCTCATTAATCTCATCACGATATCAATGCGTAACATGAGTGTGGGACAGCCTACCATATAGGTATCCTAAAAGACGGCTCACAAGCCTCATTGCACCCTCGTGTGTAACAGACTGCTAGACAAAGCATCCAAAACCGACTCATTGGCCTGTACAAATGGAATATCGACGTACTACCTCATGTAGTACTGAACTGAGCTTATCAACGATATGCACCTCTTGTATAAATTGTGTATATCTGGTATGTCGACATACTATCCTATATAGTACTGAGTTGTGCTCATCAACGATATCCAACATGTGTATGAGCGATATCTAATTCGAATATGATCAAATCAAAACTCATTATAATCCCCTTGGGATTCTCAAATGCATAACACAATATATTCATGACTATACGTATAATATCAAGTGGATCAAAACTCCACGAATACATCTCAAAAAGGCGCAACACAGCTCCACAAAACGAGCAAGAAAACAGACAAGACTTTTGTTAGTAAAATGAACATATCTTTCTCTAGGAAAACTATTTTTAGAAATGGTTTTCTTTTTTAATAACTAGATTCACACATATTTGAAAAGGCATAAGTATGATTCAGTTTGGAGTTTATTTGTTATCCCAAATCTCCAGTTAAACATTATACATATGCAGCAGTTTTTCTGCATGACATATTGTTAGTAAAAAGAACATATCTTTATCTATACAAAATCTTTTTAAGAATAGTTTTCTGTTTTAAAAACTAAATACATATAGCTTTTATTTAGAACTAGTTTGGTTAAATTTGGAGTTTATTTGCTATCTCAAAATCTTGTTAAATATTATACAAGTGCTACAATTTTCTGCAGAAAATATATATTTAGTACATCTCTTAAATTTCTCATATATAAACAAAATTATGAATAACCCTAATGATCATGATCATGATACTATCATAAACAGCAAGAAAAGATTACTAATCTAGCATTGGTTTAAGTTTCGAGATTAAAAAAATATGATTTTTAACATCACAAGTTAAGATTTAAACATGAAAACACATATTAAACATCTAAACTAGTTATTTAACTACGTGAATAGGTTTAGATGAAGATAATCTTGCCTCAAATATCATTCTAAGCATCTGAAATAAATAGTAAGCAATTAGAAGTGCAAACAACCCATTTTTCCCTTGCTACACGTCGATGATCTCGCCCTCATGTCGATATTTGCTTCACAAAGCTCTCAAAAGTCTCAACTTTAGGACTAGGGCTTTAGAGAGAGGAAGAATGGTTGCTAGAGTTTGAAACACTAATGTAAGGGTGATAATTTTTATGAAAACATAGGTATATATATATACAAACCCGAAGTAAACCCGTTTGACCTGAACCTGGAAACCTAGTCTGACTAGAAAAATAACCTTCTGTATTTTGGTCATAACTTTCATGTCTGACTTCGGAATGAGGTGATATAAGATTTGTTGGAAATCTACTGAAAAGGTCTACAAATGGTATCTTTTAAGTTTTATCATATTCCAACTGATTAGGTGTGTAAAATGCATATACATTTAACTAGTCGTTTTTTCCTGATTCAGGCCCGTGCACGTGTGCATGATATCACTTATATATTCACATATATACATTGAATTAACCTCAAATCAATTCCTAGCAAACTCAAACATTAATAAATATCATTTTTCATAATGTAACACCTTTATTATCTATTATAAAATATTTAAATTTTTGGGGTTTTACATTCTTCCCCCCTTAAAAGAATTTCGTCCCTGAAATTCCACGAACGTATCTTAGAGATTAATAATACATTACCCTAAATCTTTAGATATAAAATATTAAAATATCTACACTTAATAATCTAGAATGCGAATATTCCTACTTAACCCCTAACTAAACGGAACTAGTACGTCGGGCGAAAAATCCAAACAAGGAACCCCCATATATATACCATGTGTTCCAAGTGATTAGGAGTTAAGTATTAATACCCCCATTCTAGTGTTAAATATAAACATGTTCACATAGATAGTCATGTGTATAAGCAAAGCATAATTAAATCAATCAAATTACCTGCTTAACAGGTGCGGGTAGTCACGACGCATATCCTCCTCATGTTCCCAAGAAGCCTCCTCAGTTCCACTTCGGTTCCACTGAACTTTTACTAAGGGAATCACCTTATTTCTTAGTTTCTTATCCTCTCTCACAAGGATACAAACCGGTACCTCAATGGTAGATAATTCTATCTGAATCTCGATCTCAGGTGTATCAATCACCCTCTGTTGCTCCTCATCATGCAGGTGCTTCTTGAGCATCGACACATGAAATACATCGTGTACACTTGACATCGATGTTGGAAGATCTAATCTATATGACACAACTCTAACATGCTCTAAAATCTTGTATGGTCCAACATATCTCGGGGTAAGTTTTCCCCGTCAGCCGAATCGCTAAACGCCCTTCATTGGCGATACCTTCAACATGACAAAATCTCTAATCTGAAACTCCAAAGGTCGTCGTCTATGATCCGCGTAGCTCTTTTGCCGAGTCTGAGCGGCAAGAATACGTTCCCTAATCAATGTTACCTTCTCATTTGTCTGCCTCACTAGCTATCCTCCGGCTCTGCCCAACAAATCGGGGATCTACAAGGCCTCCTGTATAATGCCTCATATGGAGCCATACCAATCTTCACTTGATAACTATTGTTATAAGCAAACTCGATCAAGGGAATATGGTCCTCCCAGCTGCCCTGGAAGTCTAAAATACAAACCCGTAATATGTCCTCCAACACTTGGTTCACTCTTTCTGTTTGCCCCTCTGTTTATGGGTGGAACACACTGTTATATGATAATCTGCTGCCGAAAGAATCCTGAAAGCTCCTCCAAAAATATGAAGTGAAAACCGAGCCTTGATCCAATACGATCATCTCTGAGACTCCGTGAAGTCGAACTATCTCCCGAATGAAGATCCTCGCATAAGTCTCGGTGGTGTAAGTCGTCTTTACTAGTATGAAATATGCTGACTTTGTCAACCGATCCACTATTACCCAAATTGAATCATTCCCCTTCTTCGATCTTGGTAATCCTATAATAAAGTCCATAGAAATATTTGTCTACTTCCACTTCGGAATGGGTGAAGGCTGTAGGGTTCCTACTGACCTCTGATATTCTGCCTTCACTTGCTGGTAGGTAAATCACTTAGCCACATACTCTGTGATCTCTTTACGCATGCCGCTCCACCAAAAGTGTCTCTTCAGGTCCTTGTACATTTTTGTTGTGCCTGGATGCACAGTGTGCCTAGAACGATGCGCCTCATCAAGTAACTCCTTCTTTAGCTCTACACTAGTTGGCATAACTAATCGGCCCTTCATTCGAAGGCCTCCATCTACTCTAACGGTCCAATTAGATTATTGATTCTTTAAAAATCTCCCCCTTTCGGGTTTGAATCCAAGAGTCCTCTAGCTAAGCTCTGACCACTCTATCACTCTAAGATGGCTGTACTGACATAGCCCCGAAAAGTATGCTTGTCCTGCTCATCTTTGGACTAAAATCAAACTGACTAAGGGTATGAAGATCTCGATACAACGAGCAGCTCAAAGTCATAATCTGATGTCGATGCTTCTTGCTCAAAGCGTCTCCTATGACGTTCGCCTTCCCCGTATGATACTGAATTACGAACTCGTAATCCTTGATAAACTCAACCCATCACCGTTGTCTCTGATTGAGTTCCTTCTGGGAGAATAGATATTTCAGACTCTGGTGGTCTGTGAATAACTCGAACTGCACTCCATACAGGTAATGTCTACATGTTTTTAATGCGAAGACCACTACTACCAACTCTAAGTCGTGTGTGGGGTAGTTCTGCTTATGTGTCCTCAACTACCGTGAGATATATGCCACTACCCTCTGGGTCTACATCAAAACGCCTCCTAGACCTGCTAACGACACATTCGTATAGACAATGAATGTTCTATCACTGCTCGAAATTGTCAACACTGGCGCTGTAGTCAACTTGGCCTTTAATGTCTCAAAGGCCTCCTGGCACTCCGGGATCCAAACAAACTATACACCCTTCTTTGTAAGGCGTGTAAGTGGCGATGCAATCTTTGAGAAGTCTTGAATGAACTTCCTATAATAACCGACCAAACCCAGGAAGCTACGAATCTCTGTAACTGTAGTCGACGGCTCCCAATCAAGTACTGTTGCAACCTTAGTGGGATCCACTGTAATGCCCTCTCTGCTAATAACATGGCCAAGAAATCTAACCTCAGATAGCCAAAATTCGCACTTGCTGAACTTGGCGGATAGCCGGTGCTCCCGTAGAGTCTGCAAAGTTAGTTGAAGATACTGTTCGTGCTCTGCCTTCGATCTTGAATAAATGAGAATGTCATCAATAAACACTATCACAAACTGATCCAAATATAGATGGAAAACCTGATTCATCAGATCCATGAATACCGCGGGTGCATTGGTTAGTCCAAATAGCATGACGAGAATCTCGAAGGACCCATATCGAGTCAGAAAGGCGGTTTTGGGAATATCCATCTCCCTAACCCGTAATTAATGATGACCATAACAAAGATTAATCTTCGAGAAGTGTTGTGCTCCCTGCAGCTGGTCGAACAAGTCATCAATCATCGGTAACAGATACCTATTTTAGATAGTGACCTTGTTCAACTCCGATAATCAATGCACAATCGCATACTACCGTCCTTTTTCTTCATGAAAAAAACTGGTGCACCCCATGGAGAATGGTTCCGTCGAATAAAACCCTAGGATAAAAGCTCATCTAACTGGGTCTATAGCTCCCTCATCTCAGCCGGCGCCATATAATAAGGTGCTTGAGAAATCGGTGCCGTACCATGTTGCAACTCAATACAAAACTCAACCTCTCTCACTAGAGGTAAACTTGGTATATCCTAGAAGACATCTGGATACTCGGAGACTACTCGTGTCTCGCTCAAATTGGTACCTCTATCACGTAACAACACCTCCTCGACGTATGCTAGGAAAGACTCTGCAAACTGGCTGCCCTGTGAGGTCGCTACAATCAACTCCGACCCATCTGATGTCCACTAGATGACTGTTTTAGCAAAATAGTCGATACTAACGTAAAACATGGTAGGATGATAGCTAATCCATACCGAGAATAACATCGAACACTGACGTCTGTAAAATAATTAGATCTATGATAAACTCAGACTCATCTAGACTGATGACACATCTCTTATGGACACTCCCTAATAGGGACACCTCCCCTAAAGGAGTAGAAACGGATAACAGTACATGTAAAGGATGTGCAACTAGCTGAAACCTATCCATAATGTATGAGAGATAAAGAATGAGAAGCTCCTGAATCGAACAAGATCCGAGCTGGAAAGGAATAATCACTAAGAAAGCTCCATTCTCACCATGATCACGCAGTATGATTGTATAAACTCTATCGGTGGCTGGCGACTGTTGTGCTACTGGCAGTAGAATTTATGGGACTATCTATCCCTCAGAAATCTCCTGGATAGTGCGAATCTGACCTGCTGGTCCCTCTATCCTCAGAATAGCAGATGGTGCCTCGATCTTCTGCTACTGGCCGTAACCGTGGCCCTGCGACTGCTGACCCTGACCACTGATTTGCTGGTGGTGATGAAAATCCTTACCCCATTGTTGGCTTCCTCCTGGTCTTGCAAAAGGTTTATTATCGTTGCCTTGGTCTCCGGACAATCCTGCTTCCAAATTAACTCTTAGTACATCTCTCTGCCCTAATCGGGTTAGGTCTAGATGCTTTTCGAAGTAGTAGATGAAATCCTTCTATAAAATTAACATTCGCTGCTCCGGTATAACTAAAATCTGTGCTATCCTCCGGCATCGTCCTTTAAGCTGAATATAACCAATCTCCGCCTATATACTGAGTCGACGTTAAGTAAATTTAAAAGTATTTCCCACATATTTTCTCCATTTATAGGTTGTAACTGAATCCTATGTGCCCTAAAATTTTTGTACTCCCAACTTCTAATATCTTCCTCAATCTTACCGAGCCAAGCTTCCTACTCTACGGCTCTATTAACAGCTAGATGTGGTGATGGTGAAACATTCGGCATTACCTCTTCAATAGGTATGGCTGGGTCAACTGGTGGTGGAACTTCAGAAAGTGAAATCTGGATTGTTACTCACTCCTCAAGTGTTGCTAGTCTCTGCTTTTGCAATCGGTATTACTAAGTTGATCAGATACTATGGAGCATGTTGCGGTTCGGGCTCTACTTGCCCAGCTCTCTGGGTACAAGCATTACCTCGACCACCCTCGTTCCAATGTTTATAATACCAAGAGGAGAGCTTATTTGCCACGGTAAGTGAGATCCCAATCATAAATAACATAACATATACCAATAGGAAAAATCGTATCACTTATTATTCATGCAATTACTTTTCAATCAAAGTAAGGTAGTTGCCACAAAAAAAATTTGTAATTTTTGAATATACGTATAACGTACTCACTCATTCTAGGAATTCCTAGCGGACTCTATACATGATTCCTAGGAAACTCTATCCTAGCTCCATAACTCGACACATGAATGATCCTAGGATGCTGGAACTAGAACTCTGATATCAACTGTGACGTCCCTGGGTTCACATAAGGTTGCAGTCCAAGGTGAAATCAGAGATGTCAAACCTTCCATGCACCCACACTATGCATAAACACGTTTCACCAATCACAACAATATCCTCTAGTGGAACCAAATAGAAGTGCAGGTACAAAACAGGCAAAATAAAGGAAATAAATGTCATAGACATGATATAGAAGAGATATCTCATAAATAAAAAGAATAACGTCTTAACTATAATACATCTGATATCTGAATAATAAAAATATCTCAACATGAATCAACTAAAAATCATACTAAGGTACACTGCCTTTACAATATGAAAATAAAACTCTAATATCTGAATAAAACTCAAAACTACAGTGGAGTTTCTACAAGTAAAAATACGTGACGGTGACTATGCCAGAACTCCATCACCCTACTGCTCTCCGAAACTCCGAACTACCTGAAAAGTAATTTAAAAGAAAAAGAACAATAACAAGAGCGTCATAGCACTACAGCAAGATTACCTTCATCTGCTCCTAGGGAATGCTAGATGGAGTGAAGGCCCTATCTATTAAGCATAGTCTACCAAGTTTCATTTTCCCCGTATCTAATGGTATTAATACTTAGAAATCTACAACATGAGGCATAGTACGTCGAGCGAAATAATCCAAACAAGGAAACCTTCATGTATATACATAAATATCAATACTGAACTATGGAAAGAAACATCACTAGAAAATAAAACACTGTAATGGACATCAACATATAATTTCATGTACTCACAAGAATAAGGTATCTCGGTCATATATATATATATATATATATATATATATATAATACAATAATATATAGTATATAGTATATATATATATAGGGAAAAGTGATTCTAAGGTGACACTTTAGATTCCACCTAAAGGGACGCGGGCCCTAAAATACAATCATTCCGCTAATTGATTTTTCCGATCCGCTCCGTTGAACTTGATCACATGTTCAAACCAGAATACATCAATTTTGGGGTGAGCGCGTCGTGTTTTGCCCTTATCATTGCCCCGCCAATTTAACGTTGCTTTCGAATGAATCAGAACTTATTTCACGTCTCGACTAAAAGGGGGTCAAACACGCGAGTTCATTTCCAAATTTAGTTGTGTTTGGTTTTAAAAGAACGTGTTGTAGAATCAAGTTCCCAACGGGCGGGATCAGAAAAATATTAGGAATGATGTGATTTTAGGGCCGCGTCCTTTAGGGGTGGGATCTAAGGTGTCACCTTAGAATCACTTTTCCCATATATATATCATATAATAATATATATATATAGCAGTATGACATAAATACTTTAGGTATCCACTAAAACTCAGACTATTAAATAATCGTTTCATTTCAACTCTTTGCAAGATTTTGATTTCATCGCATTATCATGCAACACGGACTACCCTGTAGGTATGCTAAAACAATGTACATTGTGTTGGCCTTCTTGTTTTGATGATGTTTAACAAATAATTTACTACTAATATTTTTTGTCTAGTGTTTGTGTTTTCCTATTTATTGTAGATAAATAATAAGTTGGAGGTTGGATGGATTATGCTTCAACGATCAAATCCAATGGAGGTTGGCGGAATTGTGGAGTGAAGCCTATGTAATTCAAATTGAAGATTCAAGTTCTAGCTTCATCCGCAAGTGTACCAAGTTGAGCTACATCGAAGATCAATCAAGCTTGGGTATATTTAGTTTAGGTTTTATATTATGTGTGTTAGTACTTTAAGCTCACACATATTTGGTTTATATATATATAGTTATATATATACACAAGTTTTGGTTTATGGACTTAACAATCATTGTATACATATTTCATTAAGTCTATAAAATTATTTCATAGGGTTTCAAAACATTGTTTATAAAAAAACATTAAATTTTATTTATATCACATTTTCATGTTTTGGACACACTTGCAAAATACATGAGTTTTCACAAATGGGAGACTCAATTTGAGAAATTCTTTTTCTAACATGTTCAATTTCATGTTTATAAATGTTTCCCAAAGTTTTATTAATTTTGTAATTAATTTGTTATGTTTATTTGAATTTACAAAATCAAGTTTTTAATAAGCTCATGTTCGTGCACATGTTCGTGCATGTTTTTACAAAACTGATGCGTTTTCACAATTGAGAAATGCGATTTGAAAATTTATTTGTTTACATGATTATCATCATATATACAAATATTTTCCCATATTTTACTAATTTTGGAGTTATTTTGTTATTTTCAATTGAATTTACAAAACCGAGTTTTCTGCAGTTTTTTTTAGAAACTATATATCTCTGTTAAAATATTTATTTTCTCTCAACTGGGAAGTGATATTTCAGAATTTCTTCCTCTAACATGTTTATATACATGTCTAAAACCTTCCCTCAAATTTTCATGATTTTTAGAGTTGATTTACTATTTTTAATTGATTTTACAAAGTCAGATATACAAAATTCCAGAATCTATCAAAATCAGAAACTGTCCGTGAACAGTACGGTCGACCCTATAGTCGACCATGCTACAGTGTGGTCGATCGCGGTGGTCAACCATCTGCAGTCTAGAGAGTAGTTTTGTAGTTTTTCTTCTCGCGGTCAACCGCCACGGTCGACCGCCGAAGTTACCGTTGCATAGTAATGATAACTTGCTGATTTTTTTTAGTAGGTTTTTGGGTTTTTTGGGTTGTTTTTTTCTTCCCTATATATACCCCTTTGCCAAAACTATTTTTTACAACCAAGAGATGTTTTAAACAAGTTTTTACAAGGGTTTAAGTTTGTTTAAGTGTTTGTTTACAAAATTGGGTTTGTGAAGATTGTTTCACAAGAAGAGGAGATCAACCTGGGTTTGAGCTTTCAATTTCACATCTCCATCTCTCTTGTTCTAGAGAAGTTTTTTTAAACTCAATTCTAGCTTTGCATTTATATTTGTCATTGATTATTATCTTCATTAAGCTTGATTTATATTGAGTTTACATTTGATTTTGTTGTTTCTCATTGTTTCTACACACAACCATTAAGCTTTAGTATTTTACACATATTGTATATTTGGGTTGTGAGGAGTGTATCATTGAGAGTGAGCTACATCAAGTTCTTATATTTTGTAGCGAACAAATCATTTGTTATATTGTGAGATTGTAAAGTTTTCGGTTAGCTAGAAAACCGAGTGTGTAGTGGAGATCTCCTCGAGGTGAGGAGCGGAGACGTAGGTCGTGGGGACCGAACTCCGTGAATAAAATTATGAGGTATAAACGTTATTCAGATGAGCGTAGAAAACCCGGTTGTGATAGTGGATTTCTCCCTGGGAGTGGGGAGCGGAGACGTAGGACGGAAGGTCCGAACTCTGTGATCATATCGTTTGTTTGTGATTGCATTGGCACACCTTTCTTATACTCATATCTTATATCGCATTTGTATATTGCTTGTTATTTATATTGTCCACTATCTAGTTTAGATTGTTTACCTTTGTGGTCATTGTATATCCTCGCATATATCTCATAGTATATATCATTGCTAGGATATTGCTCTTTGTTCATATTGATTATTCTTGCTTATAACATTTTGTATATATCTCTTGAAAGAATAAATTGTTAATTAGTTTTAATTGGCATAAAATCAGATTAGATTAGCATAAGATCCTAATTACCCCCCTCTAGGGTCTAACAATTGGTATCAGAGCTTGGTGCTCTTTGATTTAAGGTCTAATCGTGTCATGCCCCGCTTCCCAAAATACCCGAGAATCGGGACGTGAACAAGCCCGCGACGTATTAGACTGAGAAGAAATATACTCTACCATTTTTTTTCTTTTCTTTTCTTCTCAATCCAATACGCTAAGCGTCTGGAAATAAGTACAATGCGAAGTCACAGGTCCCCGATCACACATAGCAAGAATATAAAGACAACCCAGAATAAAAATAGACATATCATCAATGGTAAATCATCCCAGACATAAAATATGGGTCAAACGTACCCTTATTACAACAACAGTTCAACTAGGAAATAAGAAATACATAATCCATAATAAAAGGAAATAAAATAACTAAATCTATTATCAACTAAAGAAAAATGCGGTAAAAGAGTTTTAATATCCAACTACTACTACAGAAGAAAATCACTACGCTTCAGTTGGTTCTTCTACTCCTTCTGCAAGACACCCCTGCTAAGAATCTTCTGGCTCCTGTACTATCCCGAACTGAGGCTGCTCATCTCCTAAATCTAACGTACATCCAGAAAATAGGAGTACGTCAGCGTGTGGAACACACGACAAGATCCCCCAAGGCAGAAACAAATACAATAACCGTATTGATAATATATGCGTGGTTAATGCGACAACAGAAATAGAAATAGAACATGTGATGATAGTAATAACGATAGAGGCGTGCAACTGGAATACTAATAATCTAAAATGATTTACTACTATAAAATAGAATAATCAGAATAAATCTAAGAAAATCAACCAAGTAACAAGATCATGTAGCTAGCCATCCTATAATCATCTACATAACAAGGTCATACAACTAGATGAAAGTAATATTTAAAGATCTACAACTCGAGACGTAGTACGTCGAGCGAATAATCCAAACAAGGAAACCCTCATGTATATACCATATGTCTCGAATTGTAAATAATTAAATATTAATCCCGATCTATGTATGAAAAGAAACACAACTGATCTACATCTCACAAGAATCCATAAATCCTAAACAAAATGACGACACCGATTCACCTTGATCCAACAACCAACCCCAGTGGCGACACTGATCCACTGGTAACAAGTCATGTAACTGGCCATCCTATAACAGGTCACTGGTTCACACCTCACACAGAGTCACCGCTTATATCATCGGATAACTGACTGTTCACATATCCCTACGTGCATCCCATTCAGGAATCAAAGTAGCGACACCGATCTACATTGACCCAACCAATCAATCCCAGTGGCGACACCGATCCACTGTGACTCAACAAACCAATAAATCCCAGTGGCGACACCCAGTGGCGACCCCGATCCACTGGTACGAACCTAGAAGATATATCAACAGTCTTACCCGATTACATAAACATAGACTTTCCCATCCCAATTCTTCTCATTTTCTAAGTCAACAATCAAGGCCCACAATAGCTCTGGTTCACCACCTAAACTCAGTCAACGCACCCACACATGTCACTAGGTCTGTTCGTGACGCACGAGACCACTAAGTCATGAACTACGGGCTGTCGGGTTTGGGGAGCGGCGAGGACTGTTCAACGACGGTAGCGGGATCTGAGGCGAGCGGCACGACGCTTGGCGATGAGGTGGATCTGTGGGCTGTCGGGTTTGGGGAACTCTGGTCGGCGGCTCAGGAGGTCGGAGGCGGCTGCTGGCTGAGCGGCGGCGAGGCTGGCGGTCAGGGGTGCAAGCGGCGGCTCAGGCGGTGGGTCGAACGAGGGAGTGGGGCGGTGGTGTAGGGGGCGGTCGTGGGTTTCAGATGGGAGGAGCTCGGGCTGGTGTTTTCGGTGATGAAGGCGGAGAGGAGGAGTTCAGCGAGGTGGGGGAACGACGGGAGAGGGTGGTGGTCGAAGGGGAGGCCAACGGGGGATGCTGGGCGGCGTT
>NC_033799.1:63483405-63483862 GCF_001876935.1 Asparagus officinalis | reverse complement strand
TTGTAGGTTAAATATAATAGATATATTTTTGATAGGGGAGTACGGTATGATAAGATTTGTTGTGATTGAGAGAGAGAAAAGATTTGATTATGTTTTTTTTTGAATTTTGAAATGAGAGAAAAAATGGAAAGATTAATTTGTAGCTGGAGAAAATCATGGGGAGTGATTTGGGGTTGATTGGAAAATTGATTAGGGAGATTATGGTAGGAATTCAAATGAGAGCAAAATTAAGGAGAAAAAAATTACGAAATATTTATTTATTTATTCATAATATTTAAAAATAATCATTATAATAATAATTAACCATATAATAATTTTATTTATTTATTCATAATATTTAAAAATAATCATTATAATAATAATTAACCATATAATAATATTAATCAATAGTTAATGTAGGCATATAAAATTGCTTATAGGTCCCTTAGCTCAGCTCGGCACAAACCGACAAACCAAC
>NC_033799.1:63479255-63482405 GCF_001876935.1 Asparagus officinalis | reverse complement strand
CGTAGCGGTCGGGCATGCGATCCTTCAGCTGACTCAACTCATGGTTGGAGGGAAAGTACTCCTCGTATAGCATCTTTCCCATGGGCAAGCCAGAAATCTTGTGCATCTCATGAAGAGCCAAGCCCAACTCTCCGTGCCTGGTCAGAAAAGTGTTGGAATCTGGATTATAAAGCTCGCATAGGGCAAAGAAATGCCTCGCGCTTGTAGGCAAACCATGCATGGTGGCCCGAATGGCTGCATAAAGATCGCAAGCATGTAACTCCTCGCTCCATCGGCTCAAGACGTACTTTGTCATACGAGCCCACCAAAACCTGTCCAAAGAATGGACCCAACCATAGAATCTGTGGCGCGGTGCGGGCATCTCCCGTCCTAAGTTAGCAAGACGATTCCTCAAGGTAGGAGCAGAGGTGAGAAACTCGTTACGAGGCGGAGTATCTAGTCCCAGTATTCTAGGACGCAGTCCAACAATGTGATCCCTGCTCGAACCAGGAACTGCCTGATGAGTAATATAGCCGCAGTGGACGCTCTCATGCTCCTCTGTCAAACGCCACGACATCTCCCGTTTCACAGCCTGACGCCTGAGCTCAGTCAAAGAACGGTGTCGAGGAATCTTCGGCAAATACATAAAACGACTGCCAGTCTGGTAAAGCCACTGCTCAGCTTCAATAAATGCCGCATCGGGATCCCTGGTAGAGTCGCCAAACAAGAAGCCACTGCTCAGCTTCAATAAGTGCTGCATCGGGATCTCTGGTAGAGTCGCCAAACAAGAAGTCAGTCTTCCTGAGAGACTGAACGGAACCGGCATCCTTCACGAGAGGCGCATATGTAATCAGCTGGCGAAGGGCTTGATGTCCACCTTCCCTCACCACTTGAGCAACTTCCGGCGACGTGCCCGGACCAAACTGAGAAGTAAGCGGAATGGGCGAAAAGTCATCAGACGTCGAATAATATTCGTCACGACGTCCATTCACCGCATGCGATGAAAAGGCTCCGGAAGGATATTCCACTGAAAACAAGCAGTTAAGTGTTTGTTAATTTCAGATATAAAAGGAAATTGAACTCATCTTACAAATTGGTAAGATAGAGTCATTACCTTATAAAGGGCGAGACGATTTGGCCACATTGCGCATTTATAAGATAGGGTATATCGACAATATATCCCTGCCTTATAAAGCACGATGCAGCGTCAAAACGCCCCCTTTATTATGAGATGTGGTTTTGACCAAGCAAAACCCATCTTTAAAGCGTCGATCCTCACCAAGGAGAATCAAGGCTTTTCCCGATCGCCTCACCAAGGAGAGCAAAATGGGGTAAAAGGACTAATTTGCAAATTCTCAGAAGAAGAGGGTTAATTTGCAAAATTTCCATAAAGCGTCGATCCTCACCAAGGAGAACCAAGGCCTTTCCCGGTTGCCTCACCAAGGAGAACAACGGGGGGTAAAATGGACCAATTTGCAAATATCCAGAAAAAAGAGGACTAATTTGTAAATTTTCGAAAAAGGTCAAAAAAATTGATCACCAGCATATGAGGGAAGCGCGCCATCAACCGATGCAGCAGGAAAACGACCTCTCGATACTCGCGACATAATGGCCTACAGAAAAAGAATTCAAGAGGTCAGATCTAGAAATAAAAATCACTTTTTTATCCCCTAAAAAGGCGAGCTTGAGGCATCAAATCACTCCCTCAACCCTTATATGCGATCCCGCTATTCCATACACTAGATCAAACATGAAATAGATCAAGATTATGGAGATATACCTGAGGGGAAGCTCGAGGATCCGACAAAAATTAGATCTTGGAAGTGCTCGAACCACGCGCTCGAGGGGCTCGAAGGAAAGTCTAAATATGGAAGTTTCGAGGGATTTCTCAGTCAAGGATCAAAAGGAAGGATGAATCTAAGACGAAGATCGAGTTTTGAGGGAGAACGGAGGCTCGAGGGAAGAGAAATTCAAAAAGGAGGCAAAAGGGGGGGCCGGCCCTAGGGTGAAGAAAAAGAAAAGAAAAAGACCCCCTTTATATAAGGTGGACCGGGTTGAACCAAACCGAACCGAACCGGACCGGACCCAGTTCGAACCAAAATCCAAATTGAAGCCGAACCGAGCATCGAAACGACTTCAAATCGAGCGACGATTCAACCCATCACTTACTCACTCTTCTCCCACATGTTCGGAAGAGTCGGAGGATTTTTTGAACCGATTTACTGCCTTTTTTGGCTCATTTTAAGCCGGTTCAGCTCATTTAGGCACAAAAACACTCCGAAAAGTATACGAGTATAAACTGCTTCTTAATACTCCAATAAGGTATATGAGTATAAACTATTCCCTATTTTTGGTTTGAGAAGTTCCTGGAGAATATTGTTTATAAATATTCTTAAGGATAACTCAACCACACTACGCCGGACAACGCGTTGTGCATAAAGACTCGACGCCACAATCAATGGTCAGCTCAAAGGAATCGACTTCAAGTTCAGAAAATTCCGACAAACGGTCAGACAATAAATGCAGCACCGGAACTCTTACAGACTTTCGACAAAGCACCGAAAAGCCTGGAGAATTGAAGGAGTCAAGAACAGAAGCCATTCCGAGGTCCCGTTATACCGACTGAAGGTAGGGACAATCATATCCAAAGTATCCCAGACTCTTCTATAAAAGAACGAGACTGAAATACTTTGGAGGGGGTATCTGTAGGCATATAAAATTGCTTATAGGTCCCCTAGCATAGCTCGGCACAAACCGACGAACCAACGAGGCGACGAGATCGACGAATCGCACAGAAGCGACGGAATGCATCCACCCGCGTGCAGAATCAAGCTAATGAGTTGAGGAATCAACGAGCCATCCAACCAAGGGGAAACTCGGACGAATCACGATCGAATCAAGATCAATTTCGGACTCGAACTCAGAAGCGGATTTACTGCCAAATCAGGAATCCAACTTACTGCCAAATCAGATCAACCAATCAGAGTCTCAATCAACCGAATCACGGACAGAACCGGAAACAACGGAAAACGACTCGAAAAAGTCGGAAAACACCGCCCGCGGGGGCTCGGCCAAAGCCGAGCCACCTCAAGGCGGCTCGGCCTTAGCCGAGCCACCTTGAGGTGGCTCGGTGGCCGAGCCACCTCAAGGTGGCTCGGCCAAGGCCGAGCC
>NC_033799.1:63419668-63471681 GCF_001876935.1 Asparagus officinalis | reverse complement strand
AAATGCTGCTGGAGATTGGATTTGTAAATGGGCCGGATTTTTATTTTTGAAAATCAAATGCTCATCACTTGAATGGGCCGAAACTCTAAGTGGACTTGATTGCTTCAATTTTTGAAAATGAAATAGCTAAACACTCCATGACCAGACTTGAGGTGGAGTTGAAATCACAGCAAAGAGTTGGGCCGAAATTGTGATCGGACTTGGGCTTGGAATTTGCAAGAAAATTCTTTTGAAAATCAAATGAACATGGGCTCAAGAATTGGATTTTATTTTTCTTTTGAAAATCAAATAAATCAAAGGTGGAGATTGTTGCTTGGGGCTCAAGACAAATCCAATGGCTCATATTCATTGAAGATTACTATAAATAGGGGTAGAGAGTGAGGGGTTAGAGGTGTGAAAATTTTGTAAACTCCTTTTGGAGAGGAGGGCTACTCTTAATTGAGAAGGCCTTCCAAAAATTGTAACTTTAGTTGCAATTAATAAAAATAATTTTTTCCTCTTTAAATTTGTTCTTTCTCCTCTTTGTTGAATGATGAGGATGGAGATGAAGAGCAATTTGAAGGTTTGCATTTCTTTTCTCTTTTATTTCTTTTTAGTAATTTCTTTATTATTGCTTATTAGTTAGATTTAAATTCATGCTTGTAGTATAGATTTACTTTCTTGTCTTTTTTATTTTCTTTTTGCACTTTAATTTGTAGAGTAGATTTATTTTTCTTGCATTTAATTTCTGCAATTTATTTTGTAGTTTAGATTTTTATTTTCTTTGTAATTAGATTTATTTCTTGTTCATAGTTTAGATTTTTCTTTTCTTTTTAATTTTGTAATTAGTCTTCTTTTTCTTGTTTTTATTTCTTAAGATGTGAATTTAATTCTTGTAGGAATCTTAGAATTGTATGAAACTAGTCTAATTTCTTTTATATTGTATGAATTATTCTCTTGTACTTAAAATGTTCATGTTTAGGATAATCAACTAGAGAACTAATCGGTAGAAGAAGAATTTGATAATCTATGCTTATCTTAAATGGTTTGATAGGTTATGCTTATGAATTCTAGGATTATTATCATGTTGTTGTTCTTATCATGAATAGTAATTTTAGCTTAGATGATAATTTGATAGGTTACACTTTCCTTAAATGGTTTGATAATCTATGCTTAATAAATCTAAGTTGAAATATGATAAAAAGAGAATAGTTTATATTTTGTAATTGAAATTGGTTAGTGGATTATATTCTAGATTTCTTACCTCTTTTGAATCCTCCATCTTGACTTTCTTAAATTTTCTTTTCATTCTTAGTTTTATTTCTTGATTTTATTAATTCATATTTCTTGCCTTATGATTTCATTTATTCTTTAATTCTTCCTTCTCTCCTCTAAAATTCAATTTATTATCTTTTGCATATATTCACAACAATCACTCATCATATTCACACTTATTCTTTATTCCTAATTGTCACGCACAAAACATAAGAACCATTTCTAATAATCTTTTAAAATCACCTTCCTCGTGGGATCGATATTTTTATACTCCTTCTTCGTGGGATCGATATCTTTTTATACTATAACTTGATAAATTGTGCACTTGCAATTTTGGTACATAATTATGCCGCATCAAGTTTTTGGCGCCGTTGCCGGGGAAGGTGCTAAAATAGGATTTTATTAACTTGATTCTTTAACTTGTGTATTTTTCTTGTGAAGGAACCACTTGGAGCTTGAAAATATTGGATTGAAGATCAAGAATTTGGAGCATTGCTTTCGGGTAAGTCTTCCTTCTAGTTTTCAATTCCACCCTCTTTAGCTAGCTTCACAATTAGAGACAATTAGGATTTAAAAAAAAAGATTTTATTTTTGTTGACCATAATAAAATTCATCTTTCACTTGGACATTAACTAACAAGATAATAAATTTAAACATGAGCCACCTTCTCACTTTTGATTGTTGTTGACCATAATTAAAAAAAAAAGATTTTCTTTTTATCATCCTTTTTAGTCGCTTTTAATTTCTAGGGTTGCATTTCATATAGTGCAGGAATTCACCAAAGTGATTGTAGCACTTGATTTGGCATACACTTAAAATATTCTTAAGGGCAAAACCCCAATCAAGATAAGGTAAGGGATTTCATCACCCTTTCCTTAGCCCACAAATCACTAATTCCTCACTTCATAAACCCTAGCCTTCTAAAACTCATTAGACGTTGGGCCCTAAGGATTCGAGCTCAATAAGGAACAAGAAATCCTTAAGTGAACCATTAGACGTTGGGCCCTAAGGATTCGAGCTCAATAAGGAACAAGAAATCCTTAAGTGAACGGTTTAAGTCTTCTCAGAATAGTTGGTGTCTAAGGCAAGGTTTAGGGGTTGCGTAAAGCGCTCCGCAAGGAAAGATGTACTTAATTGATCTTTGATCACCCTCTAGTACTATCCTTACCTGGCTAACTACCTGGGTAAAACTTTGATCTCTTCACTGTAGGAGTTTTTGATTAGGAACTGGTCTAGTGGAGTTAGGCTAAACCCTAGAGTTAGAGTTGATTGAAAAGTGATTGCCTTGATTTGTTTTAGTTAGGATTTTTTTTTATCTTCTCATATAAAAAAAAACTAATTTTCTTTCTTTCTTTCCTTAAAAAAAACTAAATTTAAAAAAAAAATTTTGGTGTATGCAATTTTGGGTTTGGGATAATTTTCATCGCTTAATCCGTGTTGAACCAATCCAAGAAATGGCAAATCAACCAGTTCTTCAGGATATATGTTACCCCACCAGAAATACAATTCCATCTTGCATAAGACTCCCCGAAGTAAATGGAGCAAATTTCGAGCTTAGACCGCATTTCATTAACATGCTTCCCAAATTCCTAGGTAATGAAACAGAAGATGCATATATATTTATCTCGGAATTTGAGGAAGTATGTATTATGATTAAAATGAGAGAATTAACCGAAGATGCAATTAAGCTCAGATTTATTCCATTTGCTCTAAAGGACAAAGCTAAAAAATGGCTGTACAGCTTACCGATAAATTCCATCTCAACTTGGGAGGAATTTGTCACCGTTTTTCTCAAGAAATTTTTCCCTATTCACAAAACGGTAAAGCTTAGGAACAGCATTCAGAATTTCAAAATTGTCCCGGGAGAGCCATTCTGGAAATACTTTGACCGATTTAAAGATCTTTTAATCCAATGTCCTCATCACGGTCTAGAAAAATGGCGATTGTGCCAAGTCATATATGAAGGATTGGACTATTCTTCAAAAACATCTTTAGAATCGATGTGTCAGGGAGATTTTATGAGAAAAAACGCCGATGAAGCTTGGGAATTCCTAGAGAGTCTATCTGAGAAAACAATACAGTGGGAAAACTGTGATGACAGGGTTTCATCTGTTTCCCAATCTAAGTCTAGTGGTTTCTCCTTGGAGTCAAACATTGCGTCTAAAGCGAAGATGGCGACGATTATGCGGAGGTTAGAAGCCTTAGAAGTTAAGGAACGAGCTCCGGCTCAAATCAATCATATTTCTGCCCCGGGATATCATAACTGTCAGTCACCTACCCACGTTTCAGAGGAATGTCCTCTTCTAGGAAACAACCATGCTTTAGAACAGATGAACGTTGCAACCCACGTTTCAGAGGAATGTCCTCTTCTAGGAAACAACCATGCTTTAGAACAGATGAACGTTGCATTTCAACACCCTAGAAATGATCCATTCTCTCCAACCTACAATCCAGGTTGGAGAAATTATCCTAACTTTGCTTGGAACCAAGGAAACTCTCCCGAAAATTAAAACTTCATTCCCGCGTCAAACCCACAATTCCCTAGGGGAAACACTGTCCCGTTCAATGCACCGAACAATTTTTCTAACCCATCTTTTCCAAACCAACATCCTAATCCTCACCAGCCTACAAATCCTTCAAATTCTGATCATGACAAACGTTTAAGTGTCTTAGAAAAGGGTTTAGAAGCTATGATCAAAGCTTCTACACAAACTACCAATATGTTGACCCAATCATCCACCACTTTAAATTCATTCATGCAAACCACCGGCCAAGTGCTCAACTCAAACACACAAGCCATAGCCCGGTTAGAAACCCAACTTGGGCAACTAGCCGCTGCCGTGAGTGAGAGAGAAAAAGGAAAATTCCCTAGTCAACCTGTTGCAAACCCTAAAGACACTGGATCCAATTCCAACAATCCAGCTCAATTGAATGCAATTCACACTCTGAGATCAGGAAAACAAATAGACAATCAGGTTAGAATGCCACCGGATCAAACCCCTCCTCCCATTCAAAACACTCCTTCCGATGAAATAATTCCTTCTGATGACCAAAATGCTGAACTTGAGATTGAGCCTGATCTAGATAGGTATAGGCCCGTTGTCCCCTTTCCAGATAGACTCAAACCTAGGAAAAACTCCCCGCAGGTTGAGAAAATCCTAGAAACGTTTAAACAGGTCAAGATCAACATCCCTCTCCTAGATGCAATCGAACAAATCCCTTCTTATGCAAAGTTCTTGGAGGACTTATGCACTAAGAAAAGAACCACCAATGTCCCTAAGAAAGTCTTCTTAGCTGCCAACCTCAGTGAAATTTTGTCAAAACCTATGCCGTTGAAATACAAAGACCCTGGTTGTCCTACAATTCCATGCGTCATAGGTAACACTCACATTGATAAGGCACTTCTAGACTTGGGAGCCAGCGTCAACCTCCTTCCTTATTCGGTCTATCAACAGCTAGGTGTAGGAGAACTTAAACCTACAAGATGCACTCTACAAAATGCATCTGATTTAATGATTGAGGAGCTTTCTGATGACGAACTTGAGATAGAACCGCTGGTCAATCATGTTTTTGCTGTTGGCTGGCAACGAGAACCTTTAGAGATAGAACCCCGAGTCCAGCTTCGCCCATCTGTGGAGGAACCCCCTAAGTTAGAGCTCAAACCTCTACCCGAAAATCTAGAGTATGCCTACTTAGGGGAGAACGAGTCTTTACCAGTTATCATTTCTTCTGAGTTGACTACCGGTCAAAAGGAAGCTCTCTTAGCTGTTTTAAGAGAGAATAGGGAAGCCATTGGATGGACCATGGCTGATATCAAAGGGATTAGTCCAACCATTGTTCAACACCGAATCCATTTGATAGATGATGCCAAACCTACTAGAGATGCTCAACGTAGGTTAAACCCAGTGATGAAAGAAGCCGTTAGGAAAGACATTCTGAAATGTCTCGATCATGGGATCATTTATCCCATTTCTGATAGTTCATGGGTGAGTCCAGTCCAAGTTGTTCCAAAGAAATCTGGGATCACCGTGATCCAAAATGAGGCTAATGAGCTGATTCCCACTCGAATCCAAACTGGATGGCGAGTCTGTATTGACTACCGAAAGCTCAACTTAGCCACTCGGAAAGATCACTTCCCTCTTCCTTTCATTGACCAAATGTTAGAGCGTTTAGCAGGACACGAGTTTTACTGTTTCCTAGATGGATATTCAGGTTACAATCAAATCCCTATCACTCCAGAAGATCAGGAGAAAACCACCTTTACTTGCCCGTATGGAACATTCGCATACTGACGCATGCCTTTTGGCCTGTGCAATGCACCGGCCACATTCCAACGTTGCATGATCAGTATTTTTTCCGACATGGTAGAGCGATTTCTCGAAATTTTCATGGATGAATTTTCCATTTTGGTGACACATTTTCTCAATGTTTGCATCATCTTAAACTGGTCCTAGAACGGTGTAGGGAGAAAAATCTAACTCTCAATTGGGAGAAATATCATTTTATGGTCAAACAAGGCATTGTCTTAGGACATGTAGTTTCCAATAGGGGAATCGAAGTGGACAAAGCTAAGGTAGATCTCATTTCCAATCTCCCTCCTCCCAAAACTGTCAAAGATGTCAGATCGTTTCTTGGTCATGCTGGTTTTTACCGACGTTTCATCAAGGATTTTAGTAAAATTGCTAGACCCTTGACCAATCTTTTAGCCAAGGATACATCATTTGTCTTCTCCTCCGACTGCCTCAAATCTTTCGAATATCTGAAAAATAAGCTAACCACAGCTCCTATCATTCATGCACCGGACTGGACCTTACCATTCGAACTGATGTGTGATGCATCTGATTCTGCAATCGGTGCTGTTTTAGGACAACGGTTTGATGGAAAACCGCATGTGATCTACTACGCCAGTAGGACTCTGAATGATGCCCAGCAAAACTACTCTGTCACAGAGAAAGAGTTTTTAGCTGTAGTCTTTGCCTTAGAAAAATTCAGGTCCTACCTCATCGGTTCCTTAACCAAAGTTTTCACTGATCATGCCGCACTAAAGTATCTTTTGACCAAAAAGGGTGCTAAAGCACAGCTCATTAGATGGATTCTCCTTCTTCAAGAGTTTGACATTCAAATTCTTGACAGGAGGGGAACAGAGAACGCCGTAGCAGATCACCTCTCTCGACTCCCAAATGCACCAACATCAACCGTCCCAATCAATGAATATTTTCCAGATGAGCAACACCGAGAATTCCAATCTGTTCTCTGGTTCGCTGACATTGTGAATTACATAGTCATGAACCAGATCCCTTCTCATTGGTCCAAACAGGATAGATCCCGTTTTCTCTCCCAAGTAAAATACTTTTACTGGGATGATCCATATCTGTTCAAATACTGTCCTGATCAGATCTTTAGGAGGTGTGTTCCCACTGAAGAAACTAGGAGTGTTCTATCCTTCTGTCATGAGCAAGCCTGTGGGGGTCACTTTGGCCCGAGAAAAACAGCTAAAAAAGTTCTCCAATCTGGGCTGTATTGGCCCACTCTCTTTAAGGATTCATTCGAGTTTTGCAAAACCTGTAACCGCTGTCAGCTTTTAGGGAAGGGCACTAGGAGAAATATGATGCCTTTACACCCCATCTTATCTGTTGAACTTTTGATCTGTGGGGTATCGATTTCATGGGACCATTTCCAAATTCCTTTGGAAATGTCTACATTCTAGTAGCCGTTGAATACATGTCAAAATGGGTTGAGGCGGTAGCTTGCAAAACTAATGACAACAAGGTCGTTGTCAAGTTTTTGAAAGAGAACATTTTTGCCCGGTTTGGAGTACCTCGAGCGATCATCAGTGATAACGGTACACATTTCTGTAACCGTTCTTTCGAGGCTTTGATGAGGAAATATTCAATCACACACAAATTGTCAACTCCTTATCACCCCCAAACCAGTGGACAAGTAGAGGTCACAAACAGGCAGATCAAACAAATCTTAGAAAAAACAGTTAATCATAACAGAAAAGATTGGTCTGTAAAATTGTGTGATGCTCTGTGGGCATATAGAACAGCTTTTAAGGCCAATTTAGGGATGTCACCATACAGACTGGTATTCGGGAAAGCTTGCCACCTACCAGTAGAATTGGAACATCGAGCAATGTGGGCAATAAAACAGTTAAATTTTGACTCAGACTCGGCAGGTAAAAACAGATTGCTCCAAATAAATGAGTTGGAAGAAATTCGGAATGATGCATACATAAACTCAAAAATTTACAAAGAGAAAACAAAAATTTTTCATGACAAATCAATTTTGCGAAAAAATTTCTCTCCAGGACAGAAAGTTTTATTGTACAATTCGAAATTGCATCTTTTTCCGGGAAAATTAAGATCAAGATGGACTGGTCCATTTTTTGTTAAACAAGTTTTTCCACATGGAGCTGTCGAGATAGAAAATCCTAAAAATGGTAATATTTTTAAAATAAATGGTCAACGTCTGAAACCATTTTTAGAATTTTCTACGCTCGGAGAGGAAGAGGTGTTGGTTCTTCATGAACCTCATTATCTATAAAAAAAAAAAAAAAACTAATTTTTCTTTTGTTTCTAAAAAAAAAAAAGTTCTTTTGTTTCTTAAAAAAAAAACAAATTTTTTTTAATAAGTAACATAACATATTTCCTTATTTTGCTTTTCACATATAAAAAAAAAGGAATATTTCGAATAGTTTCAAAAAATAATAATAATAAAAATAATAATAATAATACATAAATAGATATATACATTAAAAATATATATATACATATTTTCTCACCTTTTTGTTTTTCACTTGAAAAAAAACAACAACAACAACAAAATTTTAATAAGTAACATAGGCCTAAAAAGAAAAAAAAAACAAATAAGTGTTGGCCCAAAATCGGAGGCCCAGAATTGAAAAAAAAAACAAAGAAAAAAAAAGAAGAAAAAAAAAGCGTGTTGGGTGGGCCGCCTGGCCCAAAAGCTATCGGTTGTGGCATCGATGCCCGCATCGATGCCAGCATCGATGCCCGCATCGATGCCAGCATCGATGCTGGTATCGATGCCCATAACCTGCAACTCTTAAAACCGCAACCCAAGCCCCTTTCTCCTCTTTTCTTTCAACTCATCTCCCCAAACCCGAATTTCTCATCCCCTCTCAAACCCTAATTCACCCACATAAATCAAAAAATTTTGGAGGGTTGTTTCTGTAATCTTTAGGGCTTCATCCTCATCTTCCCAAGGTATGATTTCTAAACTTGATCTTGTAATTTTTTTTCTCATGGATGAATTGGTGAATGAATCTTGGGTAGTTATGAATGATTATCATATTTTGTGAGTTTTATGATCAATTTAACAAATTTAGGATCTACATTGGGGATTTTTGTTCAAAATCCGAAAATTGGAGGGGTTAAATAAAATCCGAAAAGTTAGGGGGTGTTTGCAAATCCAAAAATTTCTTGGGGGTTTGAACTTAGGATATCTTGTTCAAAAATCTGGAAAAAAAAAGAAAGAAAATTTTTTTAGGGGTATTTTGTGCAACATCGAAAATTTCAAAAAAAAAGGAGTGTTTCATGCAAAATCCGAAAATTCTTAGGGTTTTTGTGTAAAAACAAATAATTGGGTACGTGATTTCAAATTGAAAAAAAAAGAAAAAAAAACAAATTGGGTGTTTTATGCAAATCCAAACTTCTTGGGGGTTTCATGAAAAAAATACGAAATTGGACTGTGGGATGTTTTGTGCCAAACCATAAACTTTCAGACCTCCAACTTGGGTGCAGAACGATTGATTTACAAATTTGAATTTGGGGGTGCTTTATGCAATATATGAAACTTGAATTTGGGGTGTTTTGTGCAAATTTCGAAAATTTAAATATTCAAAGTTCAATGAAATGTGAGTAATTGGTCGGATAAAAGTTTAATTGGATATTTCTCACATTCGGAAATTTGTACTGGATATTTTATTCAACAATTATAAGGTTTAGCTTATAATTGTCATTTCAACATGTATGTTTCACCGATCAAGTTATCAAAATTTTAACATTTTTTGTTCTCAAAGAATAATTTTGAGGGAATTTATTGTCAAAAGAAATTCTAATAACTTGAAATTAACTCATGTTGAACAATTTGTAGCTAAATAAAAAAAATAAATAAATAAATAAATTTTTCCTTTTTCTTTTCTTTTCTTTTTCTGTAGATGCCTCCCAGAAAGAAATCTCGAGCAAGTTCATCATCCTCAGATCCATCTGATACCGACATAGATAGACCCACTATTTTAGCTAGAATTGTGGGTCTTAACATTCATTTTGAGAGGGGATTTCAGATGAGTGCACTGCATACATATCATTCCACAGTCACCATATTATCTGCAGTAGGTCTTAGGAGCATGATGACTAAACCCTTAGAAAAACCCAACATTTCATTAGTGCATGAGTTCTATTCTGGATGAGAGATTGATCCAGATAGAGAATATTCAGCTTTTTCTATCGTGAGGGGTGTTAGATTTATTTTCAATCTTTCCACTATTCGTGCTACCCTTGACCTTGCAGAGCCACCCACTGATGTACCAGATTACTTCCATTTAGCCTCCACTTTACAGCCTGGTACACCAGAATACAACAACATGTCTGCAACCTTGTGTGGGAGGGTCTTTACATCTAGTTTCGGTTCAGGAAATCTCAAACCAGAATATAGATTACTTAATCTTTTCCTGAACTTTGATTTGAAACCCACCACTGCATACTCCGTCATTACCCCACACGATATTCTCCTTCTCTTTTGGATAGCCACTGGTCAGCGATTTGATATAGCGAGGATTATATTTATATGGATGCGCTCATCAGTGGAGAATGTGTTAGATTGGGTCAGGACATAGTCTGCATCACGTACTCAGCTCATTTACCCCTATTTCATCACTAGACTCTGCCATAGATTTCATGTTCCAGTATTCGCAGAGGATAGGTTAGAAGCAGGGAAGGGGTTACTAAATGATCAGACTGTGAGGAGGAGCATTTCAAGGCGAGATCAGTCCGGTAGAGAGCCTCCTCAGCACTAGCCAGCTACACATGACCCCACTCGAGAGGAGATGGATACGATGCGGAGTCGCATGGACAGGATGCAGATACAGATACACAGGATGCAGCGGCATATACACGAGATGCATGGTCAGATCAGCTACTCTACCGATACCCTGGCATATTTGGCGAGAGGATGGCAGAGAGAACATGGAGATACAGATGGACCTCCACCTAAACTTCATAGTTATATCACACCATTTCAGCCAGATGATTTCCCAGGAGAGGATGAGGCGGGACCGAGTTCAGCAGCTGCCGCTGATGATGTGGATGACGATATATCAGGAGATGAGCAGTGAGGGATGTTCTTTCTACTTTACCCAGTCTTTGATTTTTTTTGGCATGTACTTATTAAACTGTGATATTTTGGATATTATGTGCATTGAGGACATTGCAAAGTCTGGGTATGGGGGTGTAAGCTAGTTAAGCTTTTGTTTTGCTAGTTAGTATTTTGTTTTAGTATTTTTTTTTTCTCTCTCTCTCTCTCTCTCAACATTTATCTTTTGTTAGTAAAAAAAAAATCACTTGCCATATTAATAGAGTTAAGTAATAATTGATCAAATTGATAGATTTTAAATTTTCTAATTCTTAGTTAGTGACATATTCAAGTTCACCTTTTATGATAACTCCAAATAAAATTCTTAAGAAATGATTTTTCAACTAGTATACTTTACTTAAGTCTTACCTTAGATTTTTAATTAAAAATAATGAAATTTTTGCATGCTTAACTTAGAGTTGAAAATATTTTTTCAAGTTATCTTGATTTACACAATTTTTTTTAAGACTATATATACTTACACATATATATATTAAAAAAAAACTAACCTTATAAAAGAAGAGTGCGAAAAATGGACACCAAAAAAAAAAAACTCTTAAATTCAAGGTGATTCTATCTTATAAAGCCTAAGTTGACTGAGCAATTAAGCCCAAGGAGTATCTCTATACTTAATGACCTAAGCCCAATTGGGTTGGGATTCATTGGCCCAAAACTCGTTAAATGGTCACTTAGAAAGCCCGTTAAAATAGAAAACAATCACCAAGAATTAGAGAGTGAAAAAAAATATATATACATATATATAACACTAACAATTGTTTTTATATATTGTTGTTTTGTATATATGGTCTTGAAAAATAATTTTTGATCAAGAAACTTGAAATTTATTTAAAACAAAGAGTTTATATCAAGCAAAATCTTTTATTTACTGACTTTTTTTTAACTTGGCAAGTTGACCGAATTTTGTGGGTATATTCACTGCAAACCCTCACGAGACTACAACTCGTCCACTAGGGTAACCTAGGGGTTTAAAGGCTTGTTGTATGCGCTAAATACAACCGCGATTCCTGCGAAAGTGAGTTAGGATTTTCTTTTTATTTTCTTTGCTAGAGGACTAGCAAAAGTTTAGGTGTGGGGGTATTTGATAATCACATTTTATTACAATTTTATACCCTCATTATCTATTTTATATGAATAAATATACCACTAATAATTGTTTTTATCTTTAAATTGCAGGTTAATGATGAATAAATCTCAAACTCCAATATCTCAACAAAAACCCCTTGATTTAATGAAGAAATGAAGCCCATGAAGCCAAAGAAATTCTTTCAAATAATTCAAAGCCCAATGGAAAATCAAGAGAAAATGCTTGGGCTTAATTACTCGGTCAGCTTAGGCTTTATAAGATAGAATCACCTAGAAATTTAAGAGTTTTTTTTTTCGGTGCCCATTTTTCGCACTCTTCTTTTATAAGGTTAGTTTTATTTTTTAAATATATATATGTGTAAGTATATATAGTCTTTAAAAAAATAAAACTAACCTTATAAAAGAAGAGTGCGAAAAATGGGCACCGAAAAAAAAAACTCTTAAATTCAAGGTGATTCTATCTTATAAAGCCTAAGTTGACTGAGCAATTAAGCCCAATGAGTATCTCTATACTTAATGACCTAAGCCCAATTGGGTTGGGATTCATTGGCCCAAAACTCGTTAAATGGTCACTTAGAAAGCCCGTTAAAATAGAAAACAATCACCAAGAATTAGAGAGTGAAAAAAAATATATATGAAAAACAATTTTTGATCAAGAGACTTGAAAGTTATTTAAAACAAAGAGTTGGCATGTTCTTTTCAAAACTTTTTAATTAAATTTCTAAGATTTGACTTGGTTTTGTATTGCTATAATGAAAAAGATTTTCTAGGGGATTTACATTGGAGTTATATATAAAAACGTTTTCTTGATTATTAACTAGCTTCAATTAGAATGTTTAAATATATCAAGGAAAATCTGTTATTTACTGACTTATTTAACTTGGCAAGTTGACCGAATTTTGTGGGTATATTCACTGCAAACCCTCACGAGACTACAACTCGTCCACTAGGGTAACCTAGGGGTTTAAAGGCTTGTTGTATGCGCTAAATACAACCGCGATTCCTGCGAAAGTGAGTTAGGGTTTTCTTTTTATTTTCTTTGCTAGAGGACTAGCAAAAGTTTAGGTGTGGGGGTATTTGATAATCACATTTTATTATAATTTTTATACCCTCATTATCTATTTTATATGAATAAATATACTACTAATAATTGTTTTTATCTTTAATTGCAGGTTAATGAAGAATAAATCTCAAAACCCTCATCTCTCAACAAAAAGCCCATAATTTAATGAAGAAATGAAGCCATGAAGCCCAATGAATTCTTTCAAGTATTTAATGAAGAGATGAATCAAAGCCCAAGTCCAAGAGTCCAAGAAAAGCCCAATGTCCAAAGCCCAAAAGCAAACAACAAGAAGAAGCTGCGGACAGCAAAAGGAGAAGGGCAGGCATCGATGCCTGCATCGATGGCGGCATCGATACCGACATCGATGTCTGCATCGATGCATGTATCGATGCCTGCATCGATACGCTGAGCAGTTTGTTACGAATTTAAGGCTGAAATTTGTTGTTTTTGGATAAGATTTCAATCCAATGGCTCTCATTCACTGATGTTTACTATAAATAGGGGTAGAGAGTGAGGGGTTAGAGGTGTGAAAATTTTGTAAACTCCTTTTGGAGAGGAGGGCTACTCTTAATTGAGAAGGCCTTCCAAAAATTGTAACTTTAGTTGCAATTAATAAAAATAATTTTTTCCTCTTTAAATTTGTTCTTTCTCCTCTTGTTGAATGATGAGGATGGAGATGAAGAGCAATTTGAAGGTTTGCATTTCTTTTCTCTTTTATTTCTTTTTAGTAATTTCTTTATTATTGCTTATTAGTTAGATTTAAATTCATGCTTGTAGTGTAGATTTACTTTCTTGTCTCTTTTTTATTTTCTTTTTGCACTTTAATTTGTAGAGTAGATTTATTTTTCTTGCATTTAATTTCTGCAATTTATTTTGTAGTTTAGATTTTTATTTTCTTTGGAATTAGATTTATTTCTTGTTCATAGTTTAGAATTTTCTTTTCGTTTTAATTTTGTAATTAGTCTTCTTTTTCTTGTTTTTAATTCTTAAGATGTGAATTTAATTCTTGTAGGAATCTTAGAATTGTATGAAACTAGTCTAATTTCTTTTATATTGTATGAATTATTCTCTTGCACTTAAAATGTTCATGTTTAGGATAATCAACTAGAGAACTAATCGGTAGAAGAAGAATTTGATAATCTATGCTTTCCTTAAATGGTTTCATAGGTTATGCTTATGAATTCTAGGATTAATATCATGTTGTTGTTCTTATCATGAATAGTAATTTTGACTTAGATGATAATTTGATAGGTTACACTTTCCTTAAATGGTTTGATAATCTATGTTTAATAAATCTAAGTTGAAATATGATAAAAAGAGAATAGATGGTTTGATAATCTATGTTTAATAAATCTAAGTTGAAATATGATAAAAAGAGAATAGTTTATATTTTGGTAATTGAAATTTGGTTAATTGATTATATTCTAGATTTCTTACCTCTTTTGAATCCTCCATCTTGACTTTCTTAAATTTTCTTTTCATTCTTGGTTTTATTTCTTGATTTTATTAATTCATATTTCTTGCCTCGTGATTTTATTTTTTCTTTAATTCTTCCTTCTCTCCTGTAAAAATCAATTTATTATCTTTTGCAAATATTCACAACAATCACTCATCACATTCACACTTATTCTTTATTCCTAATTGTCACGCACAAGATATAAGAACCAAGTTTAATAATCTCTTAAAATCACCTTCTTCGTGGGATCGATATCTTTTTATACTATAACTTGATAAATTGTGCACTTGTAATTTTTGGTACATAATTATGCCGCATCATTTTGCCCTTTTCTTTTGGATAGGACTTTGAAGAAAGCCTTATGTGCGTCTTCTACTCCTTCATCTGAAGCGAAGGATGACTCGATTGGCAATGTGAGTGATGCCTCTGTGCATAGTGCGTGCCATGGGTTGGTACCTGCATTAGGATCATTCTCTATTTGTTTATTTTTAAAGGACACATCAGAAAAGTACGCCAAAATAAAATCTTCATTAATGCACCACTCACCCTCACTCGATGCATTATTATTACTCTTGTACTGACCCATTACATTTAGATTCAATTCCCATGGACAATCTTCTTCAGGATCCGGTTCAATGTCGGCTTCGTTGCCGCTGTCCACATCTTCTTTCTCCTGGGATTCTAGGTAGAAGACGGAGTCGGTGTGAAAGTTTTCCACTCCTCGAAAAGGGTATTTTTCCGCAATTATGGTTCGAACTTCTCCCTCATCATTGGCATACTTCATGACCTAATGTAGGGTAGATGGGACAATGCGGTTTGCATGTATCCATGGTCGTCCTAGCAAAAGATTGTAGGATGTGTCCGCATCTATGATGTAACAAGTCACTTCAGACTTAAGGTCTCCGATTTGACACCTGAGTTTGATATTCCCCAGGGGCCGAGTGCTGTTTGCATTGAACCCGAAGATGGTAGTCTGAGTAGTGTTCAGTCGATGCATGGGAATCCCTAAGACCTGCATGATCCTGTAGGGCATGATGCTGAGCGCTGAGCCCGGATCAACTTGGACACGACTGATTTCTGACAACCCAATATACCCTGTGTAGTATAGAGGTCTGTCATGTTTGTGTTTAACCTGCATATCTTCCTGAGTAAATGATATGCAAGGTAAACTCCTTGCTGCTTGCAGACATTGCAGGCAAGATTGGTCTTCAGAAGCTTCGGAAATTGGAGTGACTTGAGTGATAAAGCTCTCCGTGTTCTTTAAGGCTTCGATTAGAGCTTCCTTAGTGGTTTTCGATAACCTTAGGAGCTCATATAGAGTAATTCTGGCTAGTATGTTGGCCAGCTGCACCATGACATTGAATTAGAAAGGAGCGCTCAATTCCCCAAATTCCTGGGGGAGATTTTTGTTGAACCGGAGCTCTTTTTGTTTTCCTTTATCGACCAGCTTCTTTGGTACAGAACCCCCAGCGTCTTGGGGCTGTTCTTCAGCTTCTTGAGCGTTTTGGTTGTAGTCTCTCAAGTAAGCCTTTCCTAACCGAGTGCTAGGGTTGTCTCCTAGGTATGCTGCTAGGGCAATCCTCTCTTCTTCTGAATCGATAAGAGGTTTGAGGTGGTCATCATTCTCAGTAACGGAGGGGCTAATCATATTGGAAGACTTAGCCTTGCCTCCCTTCTTTTTGGACGAGGTGTGTGTCCACAGTTGGTCTCCTAGCAGATCAGGGTGGACCCACATGATTTTCCCTTTTGGGGTAGTGAGGGGTACCAACCCCCTGTCTTTCTGACTGTGCAAGTCAGCATTCTTCAGGTGCATTTCTCCTTTGCGAATAGGGACAATGCCATCTATAGTCGCTATCGGAGGGAAGTCACCGAATTGGACTACTATCATATTGGTGGATACGGTCTTCTGCTCGGGTTTTAAAGTGAGCACATTAGTATTCACCAAATTTTGCAGGATGTCTTTGAAGACATAGCACTTTCTGGTAGGATGCCCTAGGAACCTATGATAACGGTAATAATTAGGGTCATCCACCTTTCCTGCTTCATCCGGCTTCCTGATTTCGGGCAGCTGCAGCTTGTTGTTCTTCCGAAGCAATTGGAACAATGTGTCTACATACTCCTTTTTAAATGAATACTGCTTGAGCACTCTTTGTTGATTTGGCACCTTGCCTTGCTTAGCGGGAGGTGGTGCTTGCGTGCTGGCGTCAGCCGCCAAAGTCTCTTTTCCCTTAGACCGCTGGGCATTGTGCTGATTGTGTTGCTGTTGCGGCTTGGGTTGCATCACATCTTCGGCTTTAACTCGAGCAACAATCTCTTCGGCTTGTTCTCCTTGCGAAACCAATTGTCTCCAGGAGCGACACTCCGCTACCCCCATCTGAGCAAGGAGATGGGTCTGCAAGTTATGCCTGCAAGTTTTAACCAAAGTTGATTGGGTCATACCTGAAGGACATCGCAATGCCATGCTGCGGAATCTCTTCACATATGTCTTGATAGATTCTCCTTTCCTCTGCTTGGTGGCGAGAAGAGTCAGGACCGAAGCTTCCGTATCGTGCTCGAAGAACCTGGCTAAGAAAAGCCTTTTCCAAATCTACCCATTTTTAAATAGATCCAGTAGGCAGTTTCATAAACCATTCGAAGGTGACTCCTTTAAGAGTGCCGATGAACAAGCGGGTAAGGATGGCGTCATTTGCTACCACGTCTCCAGTCTGTGACTTGAAGTAGTAGATGTGCTGATTCGGCGATCCTGTGCCATCGAACGGTTGTAAGGTAGGGGCCTTAAACTTCGGTGGGTAGGGAGCTGTGTCCCACTCAGCAGGATAAGGTCGTACCACTCCTTCTTCGTGGAGCTCGCTTTTGTTGGCGATTGCATTGAGTCGAGCCTCCAGTTCGTCCACTTTAGCGGACTGAGGATGCAATTCTCTTTCTATCTCCTTCTCGTTTTCAGAGGATGATTCCAAGTTGTGAGTTTCACGATCCGAATATTCGTGTGCCTTCTGCTTTCCCTTTGACGTTGTCTTCCGGGACGACTCAGGTTTTTGGTCTTTTTCAGCAAGGAGCTGGGCCAACATGTCCTTCATTTGCAGGAGTATTTCTTGCTGTGCTTGGAGCATGACATGATGTTCATCTACTCTCTTAGCTAGGTCTTCAGGGTTTCCTGCCATGTAAGCAAAAACCTCTCGTGCCACAACAGAGCTTGAAGATTGAGATTCGGCAATTGTCGATTGTTCATCATTAGAAACGATCCCTTTGGCCAATCTTTGGTAGTTAACCGAGCAAATGGTTCCTATTCGAGTCCGAGTATGACGGTACACTCCTTCGAACTCATCATAAATTTCCCGAACAGTCGGGGAATGACTCCTTTGTGACTCCTCAGAATTGGGATCTGAAGCCTTCCCTCTACCTATCACATTTATAGTGACTTCGGGGTATTCAGTTTTGGCAGTCTTCTTTTTGTATCGACGTTGTCATTTGGTAGGTCTAACAACGTTCGTCAACCTGTTAAACACAGACTGTCGAGGTATGGATGCGCAACAATAGTATTCTGACAGGACTGCAGAGATAAGCCGCTCACATTGGCATGAGTGAGCTGCTTGCTGCGCTGGTTTTCCTCTTGACAATAATTCTCACAAATCAGGAACTTGGGAGGAATCTTTCCCTGGGCGTGGAGACGGAGATGGAACCCCCTGCCCTTGAGAGGGTAAGATTGATTCTCGTCGAACGTGGATTTTAAACCCATGTTGACTTTTCCGAACTTGGCAGACCACTTGAGGATCGCATTCTTGAAGAACAACGCTAGGGTCGCGTTCTTGAAGAACAACGCGAGGGTCGCGTTTGGATTTGTAAACATTAGGCCGAGGCCTACATTTAAATGATGAAACAGACCCCTAAGGGTCCTGTTTTGGTTGAACGCACCTCTGAGGGACGCGTTTGGTTGGTGAAACAGACTCTTGAGGGTCATGTTTCGTTTGAACGCGCACGTGAGGTGTACGTTTATCTTCGGCAGCGCCTTTCTGAGGGCTGCGTTTTGAAAGAACAACACGCCATTGAGAGTCGTGTTTCAACTGTATCAGCCAAGGCTTGTAGTTGGGCTCATTGCCGCAAAGCGTGCGTTCCGTGATGGAAACGCTATGCTCGGGTAAAGCTTTAAGAATGTGATCCTCGCGTTGGACCAGCATTCGGCTTTCGGGCAGATGTGCTCGTCGTATGGATCTTCTCCGTCTTCGAGCGGTGTTCTTCTTGGCTTGTTTCAAAGCCTTGGCAGCAGCGTCATTGGTGTTTATGGAGCTCGTCTCCTCTATAAGTCGTTTATGGCCTGAAGCGCGTCGTGTTGATGCGGATGTGGGATATTCAACTCGCTGGATGAGTTCAGCAGAGTCTAAGCCCGCTCCTGAAGCGGAGGGGCTGTTCAACGAATTTTGGCCAAAGGAGAGGATTTTATTTGGCGTTTTAGCAACAGGTTTGATCTCCTTGGAGATCTTGCGGACATCGCGCCTAGCCTTGGGGCTAAGCAATCCAGAGGAGAGGCTTCCTCGTACTTTGCTTGGTCAAACTTCACGATGAGAGTTTTAACAGTCATTCCCATGAGGTGGACATCGGATTGCACCACCACTTCTTCGTCAGAAAAGCTAGTCCCCAACGGAGTCGCCATCTTTTATTTGTGGAAAAATTTGTAAAAAAAGAATTGAAAGAAAATTAACTTGTATTGTTTCGGATTACAATTCGATTATAAAAGAGAGGAGAATGAATTTGATTCTCCCCTTTGTTTAAAATTGGGTTCTTCTCGGTAGCGATAGAATGCCTCCTTTGATTGCTTGCGTCGTATTTGCTCTCCATTGACGATCCGACCATCTTTTATCTCGTGGGAACAATAAACTTTTATGGTAAGTTTGAAGAATAACTCTTAACGAGTTTTAGAACTTAGAACGAGTTAAAACTCTGTGAAAAGAGTTGTTAAAACCAAAAATCCGGTTCATGACCAAGCAGATTTTCTGTTGTTGCTGAAAGATCCTCCTCAATTTGATCTTCAGAATCCGAATTAAATCCTCTATCTCCAAAGAATCCGCCTCTACTATCTCCAGAGAAAAAAAAAATCCCTATCTCCCCGCCTCCACGTGTGGTTTAGATGCTAAAAGATCCAACCTCTTGTGGTTTTGATTGCCAAATCTTCAACCAATCAGCCAAAAAACCGACCTCTCTACTCAGTTGAGTTTGTTGAGTTTTTATAGGTGGATAAGAGGTTATAACTGCCCTCTAAATCCGCTCCTAGGTGGACGTGATTTTCTCAGATCGTGGGGAAAACGGTTTTGAAACCGTTCGACTCATATTTGAATGAGTCAAACGCCCAATTTGGCGTTCAGAACCCTAACTTCGCGTCTTGGAATTGAGACGCGAGGTTGGGTGTTGACTGAACGTTAAAAACACGAGGGCCGCTCGCGTTTTGCTTGTTGCAGCTTGGAAACACAGGGGTCGCCTGCATTTCAAGAATTATAACGTGAAGATGAGTTCCGCGTTTTAGAAGGAGCTAGTTGATTTGTAACTTCTTCTGTAAAGCGTTGCAAGGACCATTGTTCAGTAATCCTCGCATTAGCTGTTGTGGAGGTATGAAAATCGTCAGATTGTAACTTTCACTGTAGATTATGAAGACTGCTGAATAGAGTTTTCGTCAATTGTCGGAAGTGTCGTTGAATTGTAACTCTTCTCGCTCTATGTGAAAATTCCTCCATTTGCAGCTTTCGTTTGTTGGCATGAAAGCTATCTGATTGTAACTTTCATTGTTGGAGCTTGATGGGGATCAACTATCCATTGTGATTTTTAGACAGCCTACAATCCTCAACCTTCAACTAATTTGACGTGCTTTTACCGATTACCGTTTGAATCGGGCTTGCATGCAGATTGTTTAAGTCTGTTCCGCATGTGACGTTGTGCTAAGAGAGTCAACTCACTTAGTGTTACGATATTGAATACATAGAATTTATCTTTCTTACGGGAATAGACTACCCGACAACGCGTGTTAGGTGCTGACTTATCCCTACTTAGGATTCAAGATAAAGCTCCCCGTACGTGTGAAGCATGGATTTTGGCGTTATGAATAACAACCTGCCACAATGTTGAATATGTGGGCTTTTTTGTCCTTTTTACGGTCAAGAATTAATCGGCAACGCGTGTTAGGTGTTGACTTATCCTTACTTAGGCTTCGGGATAAACTTCCCCAGACTTGGATTCTGGTGTCTTCTTCAATCGGTGAAAGACTAAACCGGCAACGCACATTAGGCTTTGACTTATCCCTACTTAGGATTCGGGATAAAATCCCCCGCGCATGTAAGGCACAGATTTTAGGAGTTAAAAAAATAGTGTCTTCTCTTGGGGCAAAGACGAACCCGATGCAGGAGAGGAAGAATTTTATATTCTATCTCCCAAAGCTGAAGAGGAAGAATTTTATATTCTATCTCTAGTTACAAAAGGAAACTCAAAGTAGGATTTCCACTTTAAGAATCCGGGAAGGTAAAACTAAGAGTGAGATCTCCACTTCGAGAATCAAAAAGATTCAGATAACCCTAACTGTCGGAAGGTTTGATTATCGAACTAAAGATGAATTTCTCGTTTATCGAGAGTGAATTATGGTTTTGGTCCTTACTGTAGGAAGGTTTGACCAAGCGGGAGTTTGAGGTGATCCTAACTGTAGGAATGTTTGATCACTCGATTTGAAAGTAGACCTCTCATTCATGGAAGGTATCAAGAGGAGATTTTGGTTTTGGCTCTAATTGTAGGAAGGTTTGACCAAGTAAACAGTGAGAGTGGGAGTACAAATTACAATGGGAGTGTTGATTTGTACAAATCACTCAAAGGGAGTTTTTAGTGTTAAGTGACAAATACCTTACACGGATGGGTTTGACAATTGTCAACAATCAGGAGATTAAAATTCTGAGTACTATGTCCGGACTCTAACAATGGGAGTGTTGAGTGCACAGACGTAGTGGAAGTTTAAGTGGATTCAATCGAAAGGAATTTTGGTGGTCTTATTGTCAATTGGTCTGATCGGTGGGGGATTTTATGGTGGAAGACTGTGAGTCGTCAAACACCAATGAGAGTTTTGTAAGGGAAAATTGATCCAAGGAAGTGATCGAACCTCGTCTTAGCAAAAGAGTGTTTGGAAATTACAGTGAGAGTTTAGTGTTTATCACTTTGTTCGTAATGATCAGGTTATCCCTTAGAAAATTACATGTAGCATTCTTCCGGGAACTTCCCGTTACATGAATCATCTACCCCCAGCTTCCTTTGTGGAACTGGGTCTGACATTGTTCTCAGTTACATGACTGGGTTATTCTTAAGAATATTACGTATAAAAATTCTTCAGGAACTTCCCGTCAAAGGTAGGAAACAGTTTAGACCCATATACTTATTAGAACATTGAGAAGCAGTTTATACTCGTATACTTGTCGGAGTCTTCATTCGACTTAATTGAGCGTTATGACGTCGGCTTCAACCAAGGTTTGGATGTTATTCTTGAGAGCGAAGCAAGCCTTGGTAGGATGAAGGATCCTCCTATGGTATGCATAGTACTTCGGATCTACAGCATTGTCAGCTTCCTCCTGATCTACGATAGGTGGTAGCTTGATCTTGTCATTTTCAAGGAGGGACTCGAAAATGGCTGGAACATCTTTGTCCTTGAAGGAGTACTCTTTTTAAAGTCTTGGATCCGAAGTATTTTGCTGTCTTCGGAGTTATTGTTGTGATGTTTGATTAACGTCAACAACTGCTACAGGTGCCTTGCTCTTACCACGGGAGGCGAAGTTCAAGTTCGGAGGATTAGCCGTTGATTGGCTCCTCTCGACCTTCTTCCTTCGGAGGAAGCGTTTGGCCCGCTCTCCGTGCATCTTCAACTCTTTCCAAGTGTTGGACTGTGCTAGTCCCATAACCTCCAACACGTCTAAAGAGAGGTTGTTATGACAGGTTTGGAGGATGAAGTCCTCCGTGATCGGATCTCGACAGTTCATCTCCTTATTCCGAAAGCGCTTGACAAAGCCGTCGACTGTCTCATCGTCTTCTTGTTTCTCATCGAAGAGTGTTCTGATTGACACCTCGGTGTCATCATCAAAGAAGTGAGTGAGAAACAGATTCTCCAGGTCATCCCAGCTGTTGATGCTTGCAGACTTAAGACGGCGGTACCAATCGAATGTTGGCCCGCGAAGGGTGCCAACGAACGACCGAACTATCAAGGCTTCATTACCGGAGATCGTACCCAAGTGGGACTTAAAGTAGATCAGATATTGAGTGGGTGAACCATTCCCATCAAACGGCATGAAGTTAATCAAGTTGAACTTCGCCGGGTATGCTATTGAATCCCACTCTCTTGAATAGGGACATGGAATACTGGTCCTTTTTACCTCTCGATCAGACATCAGAGCATTGACTTTTCTCTCGAGGTCCTTCATCTTTTCGTCCTCGTCTGTATCATGCTTCGGATGATTTGTGAGAGGAACAATGGGGCCACCCCCAGTGTTGTCATCATTGGCGGGACCACCTCCGGTGTTGTTGTCTTCAGTAGGGACACCCCCCAGTGTTCTGATCACTGGGAGGGTTCTCAGCATTAAGACGTTCATCCATATCTGAATCGCTTCCTGCTTGGTCAGCAAGGTTGTGACGGCTAGATTCACCGAACTGGTTGGACAGAGCCCGAATTTGTTGGTCATGCTCTTCCTTCATTCGTAGCATAGCCATTTCCATTTCAATCTTGAATGCCTCTTTCTGCTTGGTTAGAGCATCCTTGAGAATTTTGGCGATTTGCTCGGTGTTGATCATGAATGCCTCGTTGGATTGTCCTGGGCTGGACACCGTTTTGTTAGAAGCGACTGCAGAGTTAGCATCTGATGCTTTATCATTCGAGGATAACATCCTCTGCATTCTCTGATAATCTCTTTGTCTAATAGTTCCCGATCACAACCTGGTTAGACGATGCGATATGAGCGGGTCAGAACTAGAAGGTCAAGTTGACTTTCCTTTATCGACCATATTAACTGTGACTTCTGGAAGTTTGGTTGATCGTTTCTTGTGGAAAAGCCTCGGCTTGGATTTAGCCGTTCCGTTGGAGATCCTTTCGAATACCGAGACCCTCTGTGAAACGGTCTTAGGGCAGCTACACGCTGATAACACTGCGCTGATAATCTTGGTACACAGACAGTGACAATCCATCTTCCGCATATCTCTCTTTCGAGATCTGTTCGTACCCCCAGCTCGATAGTACAACTCATCGGCATGATGACCGGAGCAATCTATCGTGTATTGGCACGACTTCTCAGGTATAACGTCATTGTCAGACAAATATGTTTCCTTCTGAGGACTTGCTGCCATGATGACGTTCTCAAGAGTCGCACGTTTGGAGCCATGCTTTCGTGAGTGCGGGACCTAAACGGGCTCTTGGATACTGGCTTGCAGTCCGAGGCGGTCAGTTATAAGAGTTTTCTCTTTACGAGAAGGCTCAGACTTGTTGCGAGGGCGTGTACGACCCCCAGCTCGAGTAGTTGCTCGGGGTTCAATCACCGTACACAAGCGTTCTTTGATCAGAATTTTGCCTTGATCCTCGTGCAAAGGACCCAGGTGATCAGTCATCCTTATCTTGGATTGGGACAAATTTACGTTGTTACGAGGCTCCACTGGAGGTACGGAGCTCAAAAGGATCGACGAAACAGGTGCAGAACATCTTCTATCTTAACCCTGACGCGGGTCAGACCTAAGTGACCCACGGGTTAGAGGGTCGGACCTAAGTGACCAGCGGACTGGAGGGTCGGATCTGGGTGACCCGCGAGCTGGAGGGTCGGATTGAAGTGTCCTACGGGCTGAAGGGCCGGATCCAAGTGTCTCGCGGGCTGGAGGGTCGGATCCAAGTGTCTCGCGGGCTGGAGGGTCGGATCCAAGTGTCTCATGGGCTGGAGGGTCGGATCCAAGTATCTCGCGGGCTGGAGGGTCGGATTCAAGTGACCCATGTTTTTTGATATTTTCGGCCGTCGTGTTGGCCTTCATACTTTATGCAGTCTTTGTGGCTTCTTTTCCACTTCTTCCTTCTGTAATTTTTTAGCTTCTTGCACAAGGATTCTCGCGTGCGCAAGCAAGGCACGACGCTACTGGATGCACTCCTTGAGGGTTGAGCGGGTCCATTTGAATTGGATCCACTCATTCGCTGTTGGTTTGGAGGAGAGGCCATTTGCTCGTTGCTGGAACGCTTGGCGCATTCTGAGTTTCAGATCTGCATCGCAGCAGATTCTGTCAAAAGGATCCAAAGCCTTGGTTAATTAGCATGCGAGGCGTTGACGTTGCCTTTGGCGTGCCCTCTTCGACAGGATTGGCGCGCCTTCAGTACTCAATTCCCTAATTAAGGAGGAGTTCAGATCTGTAGATCCGGCCTTATTGGAGGCCGGAGGGGTGTTGAGAGGTGCAGCTATCACAGCAACGGGGGTGCTGATCTTCCTGCGCTTGCGAAGGGTGGAGGATCTGGAGGAGGAGGACGACAGATACTCCTCGAACTTCAGTTGATCGAACTCGTATTCGACCACTTCTTCAACCGGGATGCAGATCCGAGGTTATAACACGACAATTTTAATAGCGAAGCTGTTGGCTCCCACTATGATCGCCAGCTTGTTTGGTTTAAAAGTTAATGTTTTCATTACCTTGAATCTATTACAACTTTAATCGCTACAATAAACTCAAATGAATAAAAAAAAGTCGATCTTTTTATAAGATCTCATTTTATAATAAAAACAAAAATTACAACTCTCATCAAAACAAACACAACGGGCGTTTATCACCCGTTGCTTGTGCAGATCTTTGCTTGTGATGGAGATTTTGATATCCGTGGACCGTCTTAGATCTGGATCCGGTTGATTAAAAATTAGGCAGAGCTTTGCCTTCACCGAGGGAGTATTTGATTTGAAGCACTGAGATCGACCAAGCGAAATCAGTACTCTTCTCGAGATTAAGACCAAGCCTAATCTCAAGGAACGGTGGGATCAGGCTTCAGATCCTTCGAATAGCTCCTTCTTTATGCTGGAGTTCGCCGGGATCTCGCTAACCCTCGCCAAAATTCGTGGCTCTTGGCTCTGGAGTTTGACAGCACCTCCTCGTCTTGATAATAAATCGCCCCCTCTGAAATGAGCCCCTAGGCCTGTATTTATAAGGCTCCGGTACGGCGTACGTAGATTGACGAAGAGTGATTTTGGCTTTATCTCTTAGTCAATAACGGTCTCACCAAGTTGTGATGATATCTATGGTAGTTAATGACCCCTAAAACAGATAAATCCTGAGAAAACCATTCAAGAACCGTCGAAAACACACAGGGGTCAAAACAGCGCGAGCGGGGGCCTGCCTGACTGCGTCGGGCGCGGCGCGTCGACGGTGGTCCATCCAGGCGGCGGGTGGTGTGGCATTTTTGCGGCAGGGTGGGGGGGTGGAGGTGCGGGGTTTGTGGGGGTGTGGGTCAGCATCGGTCGACCCTCTGGCTGCCCGCGCGGGGTGACGTGCCCGACCGCGCGGGCGGCAAGCTCGACGCGGGGACCGCCCGTACGGGTCGGGGGGCGCGCCACGGGCGGGGCAGTCCGGTCGCGGCTGCGTGTCTGGGTAGCGACCGGGGGCTCGGGGTCTCGGGTGGCGGCGTCGGATCGCAAGTTCGAGCTGTACTGCTCGGGCGTAGTGGGTTTTTCTTTTTCTGTTTGGTGTTTTTTGACTTTTCCAGGACTTGTATTTTTCACCGTTTTGCGTATTTGACCATCTCGCTGACTTGTACGCTTCGTTGCGGGACTGACCGTCAAATGCGCACGAACTGATTGATGCGCGCGTGTTGACCGATGCGCGTGAGCTGATTAACGCGCGCGTGTTGACCGACACGCATGAACTGATTGACGCTTGCGTGTTGACCGACGCGCGTGAACTGATTGACGCGCACCTTCTCGATTCGTCCACTCTTTGCTTCGAGTTTCGTGCGGGCTCTCATAGGTAATTTTAGATGCCTACAGTCTAAAATTGCTCATGAGTTCCCGCACGACTGTAGCTCCGAAACGAAGAAGTGGACGTCGCATCCGAGGTCCAAGTAAGGATTATTCCAATGGCTGCTTCTCCTCGTCGGTCAGCTCGCCCCACAAGTTAAGTCCAGCTCGCGCACGTCAGTCAGCTCACGCACGTCAGTCATCTCGCGCACGTCAGTCAGCCATAAGTGACCAAGTGCGCTTATCAGGCAGCTTCAAGTGACCAAATGCACTCGCCAGTCAATTCGCGCGCGTCAGTCAGCCCCAAGTGACCGACGCATTCGTCGGTCAGTCCCTCAGCGAAATGTACAAGTTAACGAGACAACCAAATACGCAGAACGGTGGAAAATATGAGCCCAGGAAAGTAGGGAAACACCAAAAAGCAAAGAGAGAGAGAGAGAGAGAGACTCAGAACTCACGTGGAGGCACGGGTCGCCACTTAGTGACCCACGCGCATGCGGGTCAACCAATAGGTGACCCACGCCCACGTGGGTCGCCCATAGGTGACCCGAGCTCACACAGCTCACCAAGGGGTGACCTGCGTCCACGCGGGTCACCAGTGTCCGTCGCACAGCTCCGAGCCCCAAACACATTTTTGATGGTTATTTAAATGGTTTTTGTAGGATATATCTATTTCAGGGGTTCCCAACTAATTTGATATCATCTCTACACGTGGATAGGCTGTTATTAACTAAAGATAAGGCCAAACCTCTCATTCCCATCCAAATACCTGCATTCGAGGCCCTATAAATATAAGCTCAAGGCCTCCATTCTACAGATCTGGAATTTTATCAAGAGGACGAGGTGCTGATGGATTACGGAGTCAAGGAGCATGAAATTTACAGCGAAAGCAAGTCAGATCCCGGTGAACTTCAGCATAAAGAGGAAGTCTTTCGAAGGATCTGAACCTGTATTTTCTCCCGTCTGCTTCTTGAGATTAGGCTTGGTCTTAATCTTGAGAAGAGCTACTAATTTTGCTTAGTTGATTTCAGTGCTTCAAGCGAATACTTCCTTGGTGAAGTAGGAGCTCTGTCAATTTTTCAACAACCGGATCTGATCCGCGGCTGTCCACGTATATCAACATCTCCGGCACAGGCGAAGACCCCACGCAAGCAAGAGCTGATAAACAGTTCTTGTGTTTATTTTCTAGAAAGTTGTAATCTTTATTTTTGTTATTTGAATTCATTGTATGTGTTTATTTTCTAGAAAGTTGTAATCTTTATTTTTGTTATTTGAATTCATTGTAAACGATCAAAGTTATAATGAACTTTTCTAGAAAGTTGTAATCTTTATTTTTGTTATTTGAATTCATTGTAAACGATCAAAGTTATAATGAACTCGATAATGAAAACTACTTTTGACGAAAACAGTTTTGTTAGGACAAACTTTCATTCATGTGGAACCTAAGCTTAAATATAAGACTAGCATTATGATTGGCTGGCATAAAAAAATCAAGATGCATGATAAATTTGAATTGATAGATTACCCTCTACCAACCTATAATATTAAATGCTATAGACATTACTAAAAACCTCGGATAATACATAATTCAAGCATACTATAGAGTTTATCATGTTAGACTTCCTAAAATTTGGAGGTAGAGTTTTCAACAACAATATATGAACTGATGTAGAACGTTAGCTTTTTATTTCCAATCCGTTATTCTACATCTTTATTCTGGATTGCATCAAGGATATTGGAAAAAATAATAATAATAAGAAGAAGAAGGATAAGGATAAGAATAATTAAAAAATTTACTATTCCCCTATTTGGCGAGCTTTTTTTTTATTTTGCTAAAAAATGAAAAAAAGAATAAAATTAAGGAAAAAAGAAGAAGGGAAAAAAAGAGGGGAGAGAGAATTTTTGGTTTACATCCTCCTATCCAAAATTATAGATTTTATCATTTTATCTTTGGTTAAGCTTGACTTAACAAATATAAGTGCTTTATTTCATATTTTTTTTATTTTTCGCATCATATAATTTGCATTAAGGGAAATGTAAAATTTAAGTGTAGGGGTGGGATCTAGTCATCTTTTCTCTTTATCTTTTCTTTTCTTTTTTTATTTTATCCATTCTTTTATTCTCTTTTTTCCCTTAAAATAATATGTCACTTGTGAACTTAATAAAGTTTATTATAATTAATTTACTTGATGAAAATTTTAAACTTTATAGTTCTTAGTTAGTTTTATACTTGATTTGGCATTTTTATGATAACTCTAAATAATCTTTTTAGAAATAATTTTTAAAGTATTATATTTTACTATAGATCTAACTAGAACTTTATTTAAGAAAATAAATTTTTTTTCATGCTTAACTTAGAGTGGATAACAATTTCTTAAGTCTTTTTTATGCAAATCAATGCCAAAACATATATTAAAAATAACTCAAAAGAGTGCAAACAAGGGGTACCAATAAAAATTTTAAATTTCAAAGTGATTCTATATTTACAACCAAAAATGACTGAACAATTAAGCCCAAGGAGTATCTCTATACTTAATGACTTAACCTAGTTGGGTTGCAATCCATTGGCCCAAAGCTCATTACATAGTCACTTGGAAAAGCTCTATAAAGTAGAAAAAAATCACCGAGGAATGAAAATGTATCTATTAAACAAGAAGAGAAATATATATTCATGGCAAATAAAAGTTATCAAGAGACTAGGAAATTGATTGAAGTGAAAAGTTAGCACGTTCTTTTTAAAATTTTGAATAAAAACTTCTAAGTTAGACTTAGCTTTGTATAACTCCAATGAAATGATTTTCTAAGAAATTGACATTAGAGTTTTCATAGAATTACTTTTTTAAAGTAAAAGACTAGTTTTAATTAGATTGTTTAAAGGTATCAAGTGAATTACTTCTATAATAAATTCTTCAAATTGACAAGTTGAACAAATTTTGTAGATATAGACATTGTAAACCCAACAAGACTGAAACACTCCCTCTAGGTAAGCGTAGGGATTTAAAGGCTTGTTGTATGTGCTAAATACAATCGCGAAAGCTACGAAAGTGAGTTAGAACTTTTCTTTCTTTCTTTTTATTTTTTTATTTGCTAAGAGACTAGCAAAGTTTAGATGGGGTATTTGATTATTATGTTTTATTATATTTTATACCCCTATTTCAAAAAAATTCTATGCAAATAAATGATTAATACTATATTTTTATCCTGATTTGTAGGAAAAACGAGGAAAATAAATAAAAGCCTAAATTAAGATATCTTAAGCCTAATTGAAATCTAATGAAGCTCAAGAAAAGTCTAAGTAAAATCGAAGCAAAAATGGTCACGATAGCTCATCATTGGAGGTCTTGTAATGTGTTTTTAGGGGAAGTGAGCAAGATAGTTTATTTTATCCATCTAAGAATGATATTAGATTGTCTATCTTTCAATTACAAATCCAACGAATCAGTCTTAAGTCAAATTAGAATTGTAGAACTCAAGATATAGTCATTTTACTGAACTCGAGGCAGAACCATAAATATACTAAAATTCTATGCAAAATTTTCTAGCTTGCATCCTATGGCCGAAGTTATTTATTGGAGGCCAAGTTTCATCCAAAGGCTCATATATTGTTTAATCTATAAATAGGGGTAGAGAGTGAGGGTGAGAGGGTGAAAATTTTTATAAATCCTCATTTAGGAATAGGAGAGGCTTCTTTTAGTTGCCCTCTAAATATTGTAAAACTTCAGTTTTACAATAAAAATAAAATAATTCACTTTTAATTTTTTTTCTCATAGAGACTTGAAGAAATTTAGGTCTACACAAGGAGCCAACCCCTTTCAATGTGAGTTTTCGGCCTTTAATTTTTCTTGTTTAACTATAATTTTATATTTAGGAAATACTTTACATTTAATTCATGCTTTGCTTTGCTTTGATCATTTACTTTGCTAGTTTTTCTTGATTTATTTAGTAGTAGATTTTTTCATGCTTAGATTTTTTGTTTATTTTCTTATTTTTATTTGCTTTTTATAGTTAGTTTCTTTTTTTTGCCTTTTTATTTGTTCTTTTTTTATTTTCTTCTAATTTAGGATTTAATAAAATGTGTGGCTAAAATTCTTAAGATGATTAGAATAAGAGTAAACTAATATAACTTATTTATTAGAATTAGATTTTCTCTCTTTTATGCCTTAATTATTAATGTCAATATTAATTACTCAAAATAATAGTTGACACAATATTCTAATTTGATAGCTTATACTTTTCTTAACTAGTATGCTAAGCTATACTTATTAGTATTCTACAATTATTATTCTTAATTATTTTTAATGTATTGTCTATGTATGAATTTTAATTTTATTTTTAGAATCTATCTTGATAATATATACTTTCTTTAATTAGATTGTTAGGTTATTCTTGTTAATTCTAAAAATCAATCAAAAAAAGTAGTAATTTTTGGATATAATTAATAGTGAACCTTCCTAAAAAAACTAGTTTAATTCTCTTGCTCTCTCTTTTATTTCCTCTTTCTTAGTTTTGTTAGTTGTCATCTTTTCCTTCATCTTCTATTTCTTTTTATTCTTGTATTTTCTTTCTATTTTTTTACCTCTCCATTTTCTTTGCACTTTTTCCCTTGTTTTTATTTTTCTCTCTTTTGTTGTACTTTTCTATTGTCTCTTTTCGTGTTTGTATTTATATTCTTTCCTCTCTCCCTCTTTCTACTTTTCATTTTCTTTTCCTCAACCCAAAACCATAAATTCACTGTCAATCCTTTTTATAAAAACCTCTTTTTAAATAACTTTCAACAAGAAAAATCTCCAATTTAAAAATTTTCCATTACCCCTCCTTGTGGTTTGACATTTTCTATACTATAACTTGATTGTGCATTTGCAACGTAACACATTTTCTCACACACCAATGTACTCTCTACAAGATATATATCTTTGTCATTAATCTTGGATCCTGCAAGAGATTGGGAAATATCTATATTTTCTTCATTAGAAACAAAATAAAATATAGTAAAAAAATATTAAAATGAAATAGAAGAAAATATTATATATTGAATTCTGTATCAATATCATAATTAAAAAGAAAATGCTTATCATAAAAAACATTGGAAATAACTTCGAGTTATTTTGGACATTCTCATCTTTAATCAAATGTTCATTTTTTTCTTATAGAATTTTTAAATAGATCAACCACATCTAGATATGTTATATAGATAAGATCATTCTCAAGTGCATCATTTTGATAGGCAAAATTTGCCTCCCTATTCTTCTTATCCTTCTTTGATGCATGATAAAATTTAACTAGATTTTTGACGTCAGACAGGAATGTGAACAATGTCCTTTTATGCAACATCACTAATATATATTCTTAGAACACTTTGAATATTCATTTTGTCCATTTTGTCTTTTACTGCATTGTTATTCCGCTCCCAGGGAAAAGATGTGTTCTTATAACGGTTATATTACCATAATCCTGATAATTATTTCGTCGCTCACGACCATGACCACCATGTTGTGCGCGGCGCGGAAGCGGTCGAATCACACAATCCAAACAAGAGAGATCACAATCAAATAAACAAGCACAATCACTAAATAGCACAAGAGATTTACGTGGTTTGACAAGTTGCCTACGTCCACGGGGCAAGAAGGGGATAGAGTTTTCACTAATAGAGAAAGAGTACAAACTGATATTACAAATCACTCGAAGGAACAAAGTAATCTCACCAACAAGCTCTTAATCTCTCCAAACAAAACCCTAAACAAATAGCTCAGAAAATACCTCTTTTCTGTGCTCCAAATATCCCAAATTTGTTTCTCAATTCTCTCTTCCAATTGTTTCATATATATAGAAATCCTAAAATCATAAACATACTAGGAATTCTAAACCAAAAGCCAAAAACAAATTAGGAATTCTAATAACCTATTACCAAAATAGATTAGGAATCCTAATAACCTCATGTTACTAAAATAGATTAGGAATCCGCTATCCAACAATTCTCCACCTCGGCGAAGTTTTCCCAAAACTGAGCCGACACCGACCAAACCAAATGTCTCACTTGTTGCGTCCAGTACGAAGTGGAACAAATCCACGACAACGGACTAATGCATAACAAGTCAAGAACTCAAACGAGAATGCGAACAAACTCCAAATGTCGGTATCAACTCACCAAATCGGCTGCATCATAAAGACTGCTACGTATCCTCTTGTCCAATGAATCAAGCCTTCACGTAGTTCACCCAAACGGCCTCCAAAGGCCCTCAATCAAATATAAAAGTCTGCAACTCTTCACCAATATCATCTGCATCTAAAACCAAATGATCCTCAATCTATGTCACCTCAGCTAGAATCCCAAACGATACAAAATGATCTGGAGTATGTGGAGTAAACTCCACCCAACGTGGAGTAGCATCACCCTCCACCTGCTGCGATATCCAAACGACCTGATCAACACTCTCTACCTGCTGAGAGTCCAATGTGACATACCTGCTCAGAATAAAATCAGAAGCTCCCAACCGATAATCAAATAAACCTCTGAATCCCAAACGCGCAATCGGATCAAATCTCACATCCTTGATGTGACCAAATGCTGGGTAACCAAATATCCGACACCAACTAAAATCTGAAGCAGCTCTACCAGATCCATTAACTCCTAATGCAGCAGTCGGCGACCTATGACTAAGATGACCCAAATATATCGAACCTCCAAAACTAGAACCAATGCTCGACAACCAACGCCGATCCTCCTCCAGAAAGGAACGACCCATCGAAACTGTCATCTCATCTCGTCGTCCCAATGTTTCCTCTCCAATGAAGTATCTCAAACTGCCATGAGCTCGGCACAAATACAGTAGGTCCCTCTTGTACCTCCCTCTACAACCAGAATGAAGTACCTTCACCTTACTGCCAATACACTTCTTCAACTGTTGTTGACTACTAGGACTTTAAAACCAACGGGACTTGGTTGTAACCCATAAATGCCTAGTATAATCCCCAATAAAGAAAACCAAAATACCAATTACCTTCCAATGATGCCTCCTTGGAAGGCCCCCGAATGCCTGAGTGAACACCAAATAGAAGACCCTTCAATCATCAAATAGAAGTGCCAAACTCCACCTCGGTCTCCTTGCTCATAACAACGTGCTCAAAGGACTTCAATATGCAGGTCAATGGCACTTCTCAGTAATCCAATGTACCGTATCAACAAACAAATAACCCAGCCTCAAATCCTTCTATCTCGGCCAACTATCTCAAAGCACCAACAAATGAAGAATAGATCCAAACTGATAAAGAAAAGAATTTTACCTCCAATTGAAACCCTAACAAGAGTCCCCAAACGATCTCACCCCGTATGACAAATAGGAAAAATCCCACCTTTATCTCCAAACGAAGCCCTCAAAGAGCCTCCAAAGCGATCTACTCCTCCAAATAGCCCAAGCGCCAATAAACCAATGAAGAACAAATGAAGAATAGATCCAAACTGAAAAAGATAGAGTCTTAACCAAAAAGATCCCACATTTCTCAACAAACGAAGCCCTAGCCGAACATCCAAATTGATCTACTCCTCCAACCAAGACAAAACCCTAGATCTGGAATCTGGAGCTCTGATATCACTTGTTGTGCGTGGCGCGGAAGCGGTCGAATCACACAATCCAAACAAGAGAGATCACAACCAAATAAACAAGCACATCACCAAATAACACAAGAGATTTACGTGGTTTGGCAAGTTGCCTACGTCCATGGGGTAAGAAGGGGATGAGGTTTTCACTAATAGAGAAAGAGTACAAACTGAGATTACAAATCACTCGAAGGAACAAAGTAATCTCACCAACAAGCTCTTAATCTCTCCAAACAAAACCCTAAACAAATAGCTCAGAAAATACCTCTTTTCTGTGCTCCAAAAATCCCAAATTTGCTTCTCAATTCTCTCTTCCAATTGTTCCATATATATAGAAATCCTAAAATCATAAACATACTAGGAATTCTAAACCAAAAGCCAAAACAAATTAGGAATCCTAATAACCTATTACCAAAATAGATTAGGAATCCTAATAACCTCATGTTACCAAAATAGATTAGGAATCCTCTATCAAACACACTACCTTGTCCATATCCGTTATTATTAAATATCGTAGCATTATCTTTAGGGAATGCAATATAATCAATTGGATTTTCATGATTTTTCATAAATAACTCGTTATTTAGTTAGGTCGAAAAAGGGAATGAAATAGATTTGGAGGATCATTATTTTTTTAACTTTGCTACTATAGGAGCATTATGCCCTAGAAATGCTCAATCTAACCATTTTTATAGGAAAATCATATTATAGGGTAATGTGGTGCTTGATTTCTTCTTTGATTATGTCTTCGCGACTAATCAAACTATCCAAGATAGATAATTCTTAGCTTTTCATGTATACTTGATTTTCTTCGTTGGTGGTGTTGGGCAAAACCCGTGTCGAGGAACCAAATCAATCGCCGATCAAAGAAGACAAAATCCAACCAAAATCAATGCACAAACACTGAACACCAGTTTTAACGTGGGCAATTGCCTACGTCCACGGGGCAAGAAGGGGATGGGGTTTTCACTAATAAAGAAGAAGAGTACAAATTGAGGTTACAAATCACTCGAAGGAACAAACTAATCTCACCACAAAGTTCTTAATCTCTCCAAATAAACCCTAAACAAATAGCTCAGAAAATACCTCTTTTTTATGCTCCAAATATCCCAAACTCTAGCCTTAAGAAACCCTAGAACATATATTGGTATTTCTACAAATACCAAAATCCAAATCAGAACAGGAAACTCAAACTGGGCCTGACCCGATACGCGGTCGACAGCCACGGTCGACCGCACTCAACGACAGAGCCTGTAAATGAGTTACAGGGTCTGGCGGTCGACCATGACAAATGACAGATCCTAAAAATCTCCTACAGGGTCACACGGTCGACCGCACCAAGTCCAGGCTCATGCCTGAGCCTGTGCACGTTCGCGGTCGACCGGCCTTGCAACGCGGTCGACCGTGCAGCTCCAAAATAGTTCCTTGTGTCCCAAAAGTCTATTCTTCTCCAAAATTCTTCGTGGTTTCTTTAATTCTCCACCTCGGTGAAGTTTCTTCCAAAAAACTAAGCCGACACCAACCAAACCAAATGCCTCACTTGTTGCGGCCAGTATGAAGTGAAACGATTCATGATAATGGACTCAATCCACAACAAGTTGAGACCCAAACAGGAGTGCGAACATTCACCCAAACGTCGATGTCTCTCACTAAATTGACTGCATCAAAGCTGACTGCCTACGTATCCTCTTGCCCAAGGAATCAAGCCTTCACGTAGTTCATCCAAATGGCATCCAAAGGTCCTCAATCCAATAGAAGAGCATGCAACCCTCCACCATCATCACCAAATCTGCGACTGATAGAACCTCTAATGACCTCAAACTGAAATGATCCAAACACCTCCACCTGAGGTGAACCAATGGCCATGTCTAAACTACTCCTATCAGCTGCACTCAAAACAATCAACACGTTGTTGGCCTTCTTGTTTTGATGATGTTTAACAAACAATTTACCACTAATGTTGTTTGTCTAGTATTTGTGTTTTTTTATTTATTATAGACAAACAACGTTGTTGGAGGATGGATGGAATAGAGCTTCAACGATCATATCCAAAGGAGATTGGCGGAATGTCGGTGAAGCCTTACATACATAGTTTTTGAGTTTTCATGTTTATAATATGAAATCACATATTTCATATTTACTATTGTGTTTTTGAAAACATTGCATAGAATATACAATTTTGTGAAATATTGTATTCTTAGTTTATAGACTTCAATATCAGTTTATACATGTTTTACTAAGTCTATAAAATCATTTTGTAAAGTTTTAAAAGTTGGTTTAGGTCAAAACATCAAACTCATGTGTTTACATTTTTATGTTTTGGACTATTTTGTAAAATGATGATATTTTTCATTTGGGAAGTCCTTTTTCGAAACCAGTCATTGTAGCATGTTTATTATCATGTCTACAATCATTCCCCAAAGTTTTACATTTTTTGGAATTTATTTGATATTTTTAAACAGCATTTTAAAATCAGCAAAACAGTTTTTGAATATGTCAGTTTTCGGTCGACCGAACCTATGCTCTCGTGCTCAGTAGCCGACAGAGAGTTCGTCGGTCAACCGGTCCGGTCGACCGAGAGCTCATCAGTCGACCGCACCGGTCGACCGAAGATGTCTGTTTATTTTCTTTGGTTTTCGACCTGGATAGCGGTCGACCGAAATTTCCGTCGGTCGACCGAATGATTTCATCGGTCGACCGCCGTTCGTTCTGACTGCTTCCAACGGCTATTTTTGTTACCGTTGCTGGGGGGTTTTTGGTCTTTTGTTTTGGGAGTTTTGGCTGAGTTTTGAGAGGGTATAAATACCCAATAAGTTTTTAAACAAGGATTTAGGGTTTTACTGTTTGTTTAAAAGATTGGGTTTCTGTTTACAAAGGAGGAAGTTTTCACTGCAGATTGAGGGATTCATTCTCAATCCTCCTCATCCTCTTCTTTGTGTTTATAGAGAAGTTTTCTAACTCTTTTCTCTAGCAATTTCGGTATTGATTTTCATATTCTTACTATTGTTAGTTTGCTATTTGAGTTAGATTTTATTTTACTCATTGTTACACACACCCACATTGAGCTTATTGTATCTTTCATACATAGTATAGTTGGGTAGTGAGAGATTGTAACTTTGAGTTGTGCTTAATTGAGTTCTCACCTATTATAGAGAACAAATTTATATTATATTGTGCTTATTGAGAGATTCACTTTGTAATACACTTGTACACCGAGTGAGGAGTGTGTGGTGAGAGTCGGGGATCGTCCCAAGAGGAGTGGCGTCGGTTGACGTGCCTAGGGAGAGGTTATAACCGAGCACTTGAGGGAGACACGGCTAGGTCCAACACTTAGTGGGTGTAGAGTGTGATTGCAAGAGTGTGAGTTGTAGAGTTTTCGGTTAGCTAGAAAACCGAGTGTGTAGAAGAAGTTCCGGCTTCCAAACCGGATTGTGTTAGTGGATTTCTCCCCGGGAGTGGGGAGCGGAGACGTAGGACGGAAGGTCCGAACTCCGTGATCATATTGCTTGTTTGAGTTTGTCTTTGGCGTAGTTGTTTTTGCATTTATCTTATATCGCCAATTGTGCATTACTCATCCTTTTTATGATCCACTATCTAGTTTATATTGTTTACCCTTGTGTTAGTTTATATATCCTTGCATATATATTTTGCTATATATCTCTTTGCTAGGATATATCATATTGTATATTGCTTATCCTAGCTCATATATATTATTGCATTTCATACTTGCTAGGATAACTTGTTAATTAGTTTTAATTGGCATTTAATCGGATTAGATTAGCATAAGACCCTAATCACCCCCCCTCTAGGGTCTAACAATTGGTATCAGAGCTTGGTGCTCTTTGATTTAAGGTCTAATCGCCTTGAGTTAAAGATCCAAGTTAGCTTATTGTGCTAATCTAATTTTGAGCTTTATTTGTATCTTGCTTGCCTTTTATATTATGGATATGCATGGTTTAGGTTATGCCATCAATATTGCTCCTAGATTAGATAATTTCCCCTATGCCCAATGGTGTGTTAGATTTAAACTTTTTGTTCAATCTAAACACTTTGATTTATGGGAAATTATAGATGATGCTTATATTGTGCCCATTTTGGAGAAATCCAAGTGGAACAGAAATGATCATCGCATGTTTACCATGAACAACATTTTGTTAGAATATTTGTTAAATGCTTTTAACTCATCTATGTCTAACAAGTTTGTTCATTTTGATAGTGCTTACACCTTATGGATATTTATAGAAGCACATCAAGGAGACTTGGAGGCGATCCGACAAGCTTTGGAGGATCCCGCTTCAAGTTCATGTGGAGCATCATGCACACGGCCACTAGGCGATAGCCCTAGTGAGGTTTGCGAGTTCAAATCTATTAATGATTTACCTAATGATGAACTTGCTTGTGCTAGTGAAAAATTATTACATGCCTTTAACAAATTGCAAAATGATTTCATTAATTTACAAAGCAAGCATGAAATTTTGAAATCCGATCATGAGTTGTTAGCATCTAAGTTTGAAACTATTTCTAATGAAAATGTGATCCTTAAAGAAAACAATGAAAAATTAAAATTGGATCATGTTTCTTTAACTTCAAACGTTGCTAGTTTAACTCATGAAAGAGATAATGCCATGTTAGAAGTAAAGAACATACAAAATAACACTGCTTCTTTTATAAATGACTACTTATGTTCTACTTCTAAAAGTGCATATGTGCCTAAAAATGAAGACTTGAATCTTATGAAAAATTGCATTTCATCTTTAGATTCAACTTTGAAAATATGCATTGATAACCATAAGAAACTTATGGACAAGTGTGCTAAATCTAGTGCTACAAAATCACCCACACACTATGCACACTTGTATAGCAAAGTTTACAAGTGCTCCATTTGTGGTCGTAAAGGCCATTTAGCTAAATTTTGCTATGATGCACAAAAACATAAGAATATTAATCCTTCTTGTGCATCTCATCAAGTTTCTTCATCACATGTACACACACATGCACCCATTGCTCATCATAAGCATGCTCATGTGTATAGATGTGATCATTGTGGTAGATTTGGTCATTTGGCCAAATTTTGTTTTGATTTAAAGAGAGTTTCACATTTGCAAAATAATTTTAAAAGATCATCCATGTTTGCAAATGTTTCTAAAGTTTCCCGTGCACAACCGTTTGGTCAACATAAGCAAATGCTTCCTTTCCTTGCAAAATAATTTTAAAAGAAAATCTTTGTTTGCAAATGATTCTCGTGCACGAGCTAATGGTCCACAAAAACAAATGGATCTCTTTCATTGCACAAATTGCAATCGGAAGGGTCATTTGAATGAATATTATTCTGACCATGTTAGTGCACCATATGTGCCTAAGAGGGTTCATAACCCTAAGGCTTTGAGCTTAAATAATAGGGGTCATGTCCCTAAATCTTTTGGTACCAAGAGTTCTTGGGTACCAAAACAAATTTAAATTTTAAACCAAGAATTGTAGTATTCTTATTCTTAAACCAAGATTTTTAGTGTTCTTATTTCTTCTTTTCTTGGTTTTGAAAATTTTGTCTTAAAATCTTTTTGTTATGAAAACAAATTTTCTTTGATCAATTCTTTTTTGTTTTCATGATTATTGATCTTGTTTTGATGAGAGGTTTTGTACTTATATAACCCTCCGGATTTATTGGGTGTTTATTCCCAAATCATGTTTACCGGATGCTAAAATGTTCATATGGGTTAATACTAGCTCAAGAGCTAGATAGAGTTGCCTCTCTTGATTTTTGAAAATCAATGATGATTTGGTTTTATGATTTAAACTTTGATTTATGATTTCAATTGGTTGATTTGTTTTCATTTGAAAACTTTTTACATGATTCTCATGTTTCTCTTCTTTTGATTTCATAAATCTATTTTATACATTGGCTTTTATGATATGAGACAATATGTTCATCTTGATATATTTATATGTTCTCATTATCTCTTGAATGTGAGTGATTTTTGGCATATTATTTACGCTTGCTCACATGTTTGCCATGATCTTTTATTGCTTATATTTCATATGGCTTTTTGATAGGGGGAGCTATTCCCTATAGTTGCTTTGAACTCACCTATGCTTATTCATAGGGGGAGCTTTCGCTCTCTTAGTTCTTTTGTCCCCTTTTTGATGTTGTCAAAGGGGGAGAAATATTGTGAGTATATTCCTTCTTGTTTATATGCATGTGAATTATAAATTATATATTCATTTCCTTCATGCATATATCTCTTTTTGTAAATTGTTTGTCATCATCAAAAAGGGGAAGATTGTTGGCCTTCTTGTTTTGATGATGTTTAACAAACAATTTACCACTAATGTTGTTTGTCTAGTATTTGTGTTTTCTTATTTATTATAGACAAACAACGTAGTTGGAGGATGGATGGAATAGAGCTTCAACGATCATATCCAAAGGAGGTTGGCGGAATGTCGGTGAAGCCTTGCAATTCAAAGTTCAAGATCCAAGTTCAAGCTTCATCCGTGAGATTACCAAGTCAAGCTTATTGAAGATCAAGATCATTGCTTGGGTAATTTAGTTTAGAAATTTATATTATGTGTGTTAGTACTTTAAGCTCAATCATATACACACATACACGTTTTGGTTTTTGTATATATATAGTTATATATATACAAATATATTTTGGTTTGATAGTTTTCAAGTTTTACTATGAAGCAATTGAATATAATTAGAAAACATATTTTTGTTTCATACTCATATGCATATATATGATTTTATCAATATCAATTTTAGTTAGTTAAATGAAATCATGTTTTAGTGCATTATATGTGTATTTTGATAAAATACTACATTCATTGTTTATAGACTTCATAACAATAGTTTACATCTTTCTTCAAGTCTATAAAATCATTTTGTAAAGTTTCAAAAGTTGGTTTAGCCAAAATGTCAAAATTCACATGTTTACATTTTCGTGTTTTGGACTATCTTGCAAAATGATGATATTTTTATTTGGGAAGTCCTTTCTGATAACCAGTCACTGTAGCATGTTTATTATCATGTCTACAATCATTCCCCAAAGTTTTACATTTTTTGAAATTTATTTGATATTTTCGGTCGACCGAAATTTCCGTCGGTCGACCGAAAGTTTTCATCGGTCGACCGCACCGGTCGACCGACGATGGCCCAGAGCCATTCTTCGTGTTGTTGCTCTCTGTCGGTCGACCGACGAAATTTCCGGTCGACCGACAATAGATCCGTTGCACTCCAACGGCTATTTTCTGAGCTGATTTTTCTGGGGCTTTTTGGACTTTTGCTTGGGGGTTTGGCTGAGATTTTGAGTGGGTATAAATACCCTATTGCTGCTCTCTTTCAACCAACTAAGAGAATAGTTTAAACAAGTTTAAGGGTGTTTTGTGTTTGTTTAAAAGAGTGTTTAAGAGTTTTGTTTGTGAAGCAAATTTTACAAGAGCAAGTGGAGATCATCCTTTGGTGTTTGAGCATTCACTCTTCTCCCTCTCTCTTGTCATATATAGAGAAGTTTTCTTAAACTCAATTCTAGCATTTTATAAGTTTGCTCTTAATTTCATAAGCTAGATTTCATATTGAGTTTATATTGTTTTATCTCTTTGTTCACACACAACCTATTGAGCTTATTGTATTTACATTCATAGTATAATTTGGGGTTGTGGGTTTGTGACCAAGAGTTGTGCTTAATTGAGTTCTCATCTTGTTAGAGAGAACAATCATTTGTTTGTGAGGTGTAAACGTTATTCGGGTGAACGTAGAAAACCCGGTTGATAGTGGATTTCTCCCCGGGAGTGGGGAGCGGAGACGTAGGACGGAAGGTCCGAACTCCGTGATCATATTGCTTGTTTTGAGTGTGCTTTGGCGTTCTTTCATATTTATGTTTTTATCTTATATCGCCATTGTCATTAGCTCATTATCTATATCATCCACTATCTTGTTTAGATTGCTTACCCCTTGTGTTAGTTTATATATCCTTGCATATATTTCACTATATGCCTCTTTGCTAGGATATATCATATTGTATATTGCTTATCCTAGCTCATATATATTGTTGTATTTTATACTTGCTAGGATAACTTGTTAACAAGTTTTAATTGGCATAAAATTGGATTAGATTAGCATAAGACCCTAATCACCCCCTCTCTAGGGTCTAACACACGTCATCTGCATCCGAAACCGAATGACCCCCATGCTGTGTCACCTCAGCTGAAGTCCCAAATAATACAGAATGACCTGGAGTATGTGAAGTAATATCCAGTCAATATGGAGTAGCATCACCCTCCACCCGCTGTAATATCCAACTGATCTGATCAACACTCTCCACCTGCCGAGAGTTTAATGTGACATACTTGCTCAGAAAGAAATCAGAAGCTCCCAAATGATAGTCAAACGAGCCTCTGAATCCCAAACGCGCAATCGGATCAAATTTTACATCCTCGATGTGACTAAGTGCTAGGTAACCAAATATCCGACGCCAACCAAAATCTGAAGCAGCTTCACCAGATCCAAAATCACTAAATGCAGCGGTCGACAACCTATGTATAAGATGACTCAAACGTGTCGAAGCCCGAATACCAAGTCCAATGCTCGACAACCAACTCTGATCCTCCTCCAGAAAGGAATAGCTCATCAAATCTATCATCTCATATCGTTGCTTTAATGTCTCCTCTCCAATGAAGTGTCTCTAACTGCCATGAGCTCGACACAAATGCAAGAAAGGACCCCTACTCAAGCTAGTACGACGGATAACTTTTTTACCAACACACTTCTTCTAACTGTTACGGACTGCTAGGACTTCAAACCAATGGGGATTGGTTGCGACCCATAAATGCTTAGTACAATCCCCAACTACAGCTACCAAAAAACGATTACCTCCTAATGATGCCTCCTTGGAAGGCCCCCCAAAAGCCTAACTGAACACCTCCTAAAAGACCCCCCCGATCGATAGATAGAAGTGCCAAACTCCACCATGGTCTTCTCGCTCATCTCAATGTGCTCAAAGGACTTCCATTTGCAGGTCAACGCACTCCTCAACAACCTATGCACGGCATCCCCAATCAAATACTCCAGCGTCAAACAACACCATAGTCTAGCCAAATCCAATGAAGTCGTCAGCGCTCTATCAATCACCGTGCTCCCAAGCAAATAGTACAAGTTACTCCTTCTGACGCCCTTCATCACAATCATGGACCCAAATGTAACCTTCAAACGTGCATCCGCTAAGGTCACCCTATAGTCTGCTGTCTCCAAAACTCCAAGTGAAATAATGTTCTTCTTCAATTGAGGAACGAACCTTACTTCTACCAACTCCCGAATCACCCCGTCACTCATCTGAATACGAACGGTACATATATCATCAATAGGGTATTTGTGATCATTACCCATGAGCACAATATCCCCTCTTTCTAACTCTTGAAAGATGGAGAACTAATCCCTCCTAGTGCAAATATAGTATGAGGCACCCGAATCCAACATCCACTCAGTGGAGTCAGCAACACAAACTGACAGAAGTGCTGGGCATGAATAGTCCGAAGAATCTGAATCTGAAATATTGCCACTAGCCTTGGCAACATTCACCTCTGAAGCTTCAATCGCTTTCCCCTTATTCTTCCCAGCTCGATCATTCAATTTTGGGCATTCGTCTTTTCAATGTCCATCTTCTTTTCAAAAAGCACACTGATTCCTACGAATTCCAAGATGTGCCCCTCTAGACTGCGACCTTCTACCTCGGTTTGGACTCTTTGCTCTTGCAACTAATGCCCCCGCTACCGGCTCAATAGAAGTCTCCTTATCATTTTTCCTAAGTTGATAATTCACAAGTGCAGCGGTGACCTCACTATATGAAAGAGATGTCTTCCCATTAATAAGAGTAAGGACAAAGGTCTCATATTCCTCGTCGGGCAAGGAACTCAACAATAACAACGCCTTGTCCTCATCTTCAACAATAACATCTACATTCGTCAAATCTGCAAGAAGCTTCGTGGGTGGTTCATGTGATCACCAATGGATGTCCCATTCTTCAATTGGAAGCGATAAAGCCTCCTCTTCAAATGCAAGCAATTTTCAGTACTTGCTCTCTAGGACTTCCCAAATCTTCTTAGCTGAAGTCTCATTCATCACATCATATTTTAGATCTTGAGTGAGACAAGACCTAATCACACCACACGTCGTTCTATTCATTTTCTTCCAAACCTTCTCATCAATATCGTTCGGTTTCCCGTCCAACTCCAACGTATCTTCCAAATTCTGCGCATTGAGTGCATCCAAGACTTCGCATCGTCAAAGTCCAAAATTGTTAGTGCCATTGAACTTCTCCACGTCAATCTTCATCGAGTGGATATTCAAACTTCAACTTTGGACAGTCTTCACGCCTGAAGAACCACCCTCAACACCTTCTTTCCCAGCCATAATCCTCAACACACCAACAAACAATTGCAGAAACGAACAAGAAATAGATCCAAACTTGAAAAAGATAGAGTCTTTACCAAAAAGATTTCACTTTTATCACTAACTGAAACCCTAGACGAGCTTTCAAATCGATCTACTTCTTCAAATAGCCCAAGCGTAGCCCAAGCTCTGATACCAATTGTTGGGCAAAACCCGTGTCGAGGAACCAAACCAATCGCCGATCAAAGAAGACAAAATCCAACCAAAATCAATGCACAAACACTGAACACCAGTTTTAACGTGGTTTGGCAATTGCCTACGTCCACGGGGTAAGAAGGGGATGAGGTTTTCACTAATAGAGAAGAAGAGTACAAATTAAGATTACAAATCACTCGAAGGAACAAACTAATCTCACCACAAAGCTCTTAATCTCTCCAAATAAACCCTAAACAAAGAACTCAGAAAATACCTCTTTTCTATGCTCCAAATATCCCAAACTCTAGTCTTAAGAAACCCTAGAACGTATATTAATATTTATACAAACACCAAAATCTAAATCAGAACAGGAAACTCAAATTGGGCCTGACCCGATACGCGGTCGACCGCCACGGTCGACCGCGATGCTTACAGGGTCTGGCGGTCGACCGCGACGGTCGACCATACCAAGTCCAGGCTCATGCCTGAGCCTGTGCATGTTCGCGGTCGACCGGCCTTGCGCCGCGGTCGAGCGTGTAGCTCCAGAACAGTTCTCTGTGTCCCAAAAGTCTGTTCTTCTCCAAAATTCTTCGCGGTTTCTTCAGGTGGTGTCTTCATGAGTCATCAAATTTTAACTTTGCTACTATAGGAGCATTATGCCTTAGAAATGCTGAATCTAACATTTTTTATAAGAAAATCATTGTAGTGTGACGTGATGCTTGATTTCTTCTTTGATTATGTCTTCGAGACTAATCAAACTATCCAAGAGAGATAATTCTTAGCTTTTCACTTATGCTTGATTTTCTTCGTTGGTGGTGTCTTTGGGCGTCATCAAATTTTAACTTTGCTACTATATGAGCATTATGCCTTAGAAATGCTGAATCTAACAGTTTATTTTTACAGGAAAATCATTATAGTGTGACGTGAGGCTTGATTTCTTCTTTGATTATGTCTCCGAGACTAATCAAACTATCAAAGATAGATAATTCTTGGCTTTTCACTTAGGGGCTGTTCGTTTCGCAAAAAAAATTAGGAAATCAAAGAATAGGAAACCTATTTCCTATAATAATTGTTTTGAGGTTGTTTGGTTGGCTTAAAAAAGAAGAAAACTATAGAATAGGAGATGAGATGAGATGAGTTGTCACCTTATTATTGGATGATATGAGTTATTTTTTAAAAAAACTTGTTTTGAGGTTGTTTGGTTGGTTAAAAAAATAAGGAAATGAATTGGAGGTATATTATTGGATGATGTTTTGAGGTTGTTTATGTTTGGTTCATTTTAAAAATAAGAAAATAGATGAGATAAGATGAGTTGGAGGTATATTATTGAATGATGTGACACATTCTTAAGGAAATTAATTTCTTGTTTTTTTTTAGGAAATGGATGGAAATGAAGATTTAATGAGATGAGATGAGTTGTCACAATATTATTGGATGATGTGTGTGCTTTTTAAAAATGAGATAAGATGAGATGTGATGAGTTGGATGATATGACACATTTCTTGTATTTGGTTTATTTTTAAAGGTAAGAAATGAGATGAAATGAGATGAGCTGGAGGATAAAAATATTATTTTATTAGATGTTGTGGGTGACTTTTAGGAATGGAAATGGATAAAAATATTATTTTATTGGTTTCCTTGTACCGATTTCTTTTTCCTAGTTTTTAGGAAACCAACCAAACGGCCCCTTATGCTTGATTTTCTTCGTTGGTGGTGTCTTCAGGACTCATCAAATATCCAAGATAAGTAATTCTTAGTTTTCCATTGATGCTTGATTTTCTTCTTTGATTGTGTCTTCGAGACATCAAATATTAAAAATAGGTAATTCATAGTTTCTCATTGTTACTTAATTTTCCTCGTTAATGGTGTCTTCGAGACCCATCAAATATTCATAAACAATTCTTGCCCATAATATGAAGGGTGATAAATTTAAACATCATGAGATTTGTCATATTGACAAGTATTATAAGTAAAAACATAGAAATCATGTTAGATAATAAAATTAGTCCATCTTTATAAGTAATAAACAAAATAGCAATAAAGAATGGAAATTAAATGAGAGCTATTAGAAATCAATCTTGATATACTTCTTACCCATGGGAAAACTTTCAACCAAATTATAAGGAACTTCTAACTTGAAGAACAAATTCATGCTGAGAACGTGCTAGCTTTTAAATAATCAAAAGAAAAAATAAAACTACTATAAAGAGAGAGGAGAATTGAGAGATGAAATTAGAGAGAAAATTTCTCTTATTTTCTTATGTGTTTTGTTGTGCAATTGCATTTTTATTTATACACAACTTTGGAACAAGGTATGCATGCATGACAATAATCAAGGCATTAATTAGAGAATCAATTCAGGGTCAAAATCATGTGCAAAATGCTATGAGAAGGGGTTAATCAAGGTGTTATGACAAATATCAAAATGATATAATATTGCTGTATGAGTATTGGATATTCATTTCATAACAACCATCAAATTGAAAGGAAAAAAGTAACCTGTTTTCCTCTTAGGGGCTGTTTAGTTGGTTTCCTGATTATAGGAAACTCATTTCCAAGCATCGATATTGCTTTTCATGTGTTTTTAAAGGTTTCTTAAAGTTTGTTTGGTTCATCACAAAATAGGGTTGGAAATAGATTTCCTCACACATCCATTGTTTGTTTCACAACTAAAAAAAGGAAACTAAGTATAGGAAATATCACTTCTCATTTTCTCCAGTTTGGATAGAAGAAGTGCACAATGAGAAAAACTAGATGTGCTCACCATCGTGAGGTTACCACCAAAAAGAGACATGCACATAATAAAATTTCATACTCATTTCAACAACCAAATTCTAACAGCTATAAAAATTTTCCCCATCAAAACTTCAAAACAAAAATGGCATGCACATAATATATCAACTCCACCACAGTTCAAGATGTTTTTTTTTCACTTGAACCTAGTATTTCAACAACCAAATCTTCACTGCTTTATCTTCTAAGAAAAATGAGCATAGAATCTCATTAAATTTTGCTCAACAAAGTAGCAAATTAGAAATTGAAAATTTCCCGTATGCTAAAAACTATGTTAACAAAACCAGGCAGGTGCACAGAACCCCCAGCCAGTATGCCTACTTTTTCTTGAACTTCAAATCAAGTCAGTGAATCAAGGTATAAAATGATTTGTTTCTGAAATATCTTTATTCAGCTCAATTATGAAACTGATAAACGTGACACTGAGTCCATGCCTTGAGCTTGAAATAGTAAGCTGGGGGTAGTATCAATGTCTTCATTAGCTGCCAAACACAAAAAGCATATTAACCACGCATATGATGTGTTATATAAGGGCAATATGTGATTATATGAAGAGAAGGCGCCTTTCATGGAATTTAGTGTTGACTATGAGCGTCACTATTAATGTTGCCAAATTTGTAACATGTTAGCTTATATATTAAGTTGACACATGACCTCTCAATATTAAGTTTACTTAAGTTGTCGTGTTAATACCTGTTATGATATCAAATGTTCATGCGTAACCCTAGTCCAACAGCAACCAGCCAGCACTACTATAAGACATAAAGTGAAGAATCTTAAAGCACTCAGAGTCTGGAATCAGAAGTAAGAAAAGGATAAGGAAACCATTTTAATCTGAGAAGCAGAACCGATGCCTGTACTTTTGAACTTCAAGGTAAATTGATCTATTTAATCGAGAATAAAGGGCGCCAGGTTATTGTCCGACAATAGGAACATAACAAAGTCACAAAGTATCCTCAAAAGCAATTATAGTCATGGAGAACTATTTCTTCACCAGGTTTGCAAACATATTGAGAGCTAGATAAGCCCATACTTCGACAGGTAGAGATAAAGGAGGACACCATTTAAAAACCTTTTGTGGGAGTTATTACTGACATAGAAATTTATCTTTTTTGTCGGTATTCTCGACTAATAAATAAATCTTTGCAATCTTCTTAAAAGCTCAGACAACTTCTATCTTCTAGTCACAATTTGGTCATCAAAGCAAGATATTTCAAGAAAATTACAAAAGATCTGCACTTTAGCCTTCATTTTCTTTTATCCTTTTTAACACAAGGTTTTCTGATGTAGGACGCTTAATCTGAGTTGGAGTCTATTTAGATTAGGAAATAAATTCAATTTTAAAGTCAAATTAGATTAGGAAACAAAATCAATTTTGATTCATGATTTGTTTCCTCTATTATAAGGAGTTTTTATTAGATTAGGAAACAAAATCAATTTTGATTCATGATTTGTTTCCTCTATTATAAGGAGTTTTTTTAGGATAGAATTTGAAAATCAATTTTGATTCATGATTTGTTTCCTCTATTATAAGGAGTTTTTTTAGGATAGAATTTGACACTTTCTTTTTTTTGTAATTCTAGTCTTATTAGGAGTCTTATTTGATACTTTCTATTTTTGTAATTCTAGTCTTAATAGGAGCCTTATTTGTTTTTCTATTTAAAAAGAGTCATGTAACCCCAAAGAAAAATAACTTTTCATCAATAAAATTTCTTGTTTCAATATTTTCTTCATGTATTCGAAGTTCTTCGTGGATTCGAAGATCGTTCTTTGTGGATTCAAAGAACACCCTTGGTGGATTCCGAGGTTATCACTTCCGCGCTGTGTCAATTGGTATCAGAGCATTGTTCCTCCGATCTGATGGCAGGTGATGAAGCCCCTATTTCTCGAACTGAGTTCGACGTGCTAAAAACCGATGTTAATCAGATGCAGACTGTCATGGAGCGACTTGCGACAGCAGTTGAGCGTCTGAACACGGTGAGAGTTCAAAATCGCGTTGATGGTCGCCAACGACGTGATCTGACTCCACAAGATAAATTCTACAGGGATGATCATAGTGGCTACCGAAGAAAGGAGAACTATGATGCTGGAGGATTAAAAATATCATCCTTCAATGAAAAGCTTCATGCTGATGATTTTCTTGATTGGATTGACAAAGTGGATAAGTATTTTGAGTATAATATAATCTCAGAAGATTAGAAAGTTAAATTAGTGGTCTACATGCTTAATGAAAAAACATATGCATAGTGGGATGAAGTACTGATAAATCGATACTATCAAGGAAAGGATCTGATTCGAACGTGGGTAAAGATGAAGAAATTATTGAGAGATCGTTTCTTACCTTCTAACTACAAGCAATGGCGGGTGTCTCTAGTGGCAAAAAACAAGACGCTCACCCCCGGAAAGGAAGATTTTGCCACCATCAAGATTCATCCTGAAGTTCCTGATGTTGATGATGATATGTTAATGAAGATGAATATTCTAATGATATTGTGAGTGATGTTACACATTGATATTGTCCCGATGGAGGAGAAAGATAAATAGAGAGTGAGACAATTGATGATATGTGTGCATTGCTTGGTGGAGAGCTTGAGATAAAGGAGATAAAAGAATTGTGTATGAAGTATGAGGAAGAAAATTATTTTTTTAAAAGCAATAATCATCAATAATTTTAACAATGGTGAAATGATACCGTCGACACTAGAATATGAGAAGCAACAAGAAAAATATTTGGAGGAGTTTTTCATGTCAACTACAGAGCCACATGCTGTCAGTTACATACACTTGTCATGAAAAAGATTCATACACAAGTTTGATACCAAAGAAGTCCTAACAGAGGAGGTAAAAGAACAAATAGAGAAAATCAATACTAAATACAAGGCGGATGCTGATCATTGCAAGAGAAGAAAATTATTTATCAATGAAGCTACTATTCTAACAAATATAAGTTCGGGGTCGAGCTTCTTTCAACAAAGGGAGACTGATGTAGGACGCTTAATCTGAGTTGGAGCCTATTTAGATTAAGAAATATAGATTAGAAAATAAATTCAATTTTAGAGTTAAACTAGATTAGGAAACAAAATCAATTTTGATTCATGATTTGTTTCCTTTATTATAAGGAGTCTTTTTAGGATAGAATTTGATACTTTTTTTTTTGTAATTCTAGTCTTACTAGGAGTCTTATTTGATGCTTTATATTTTTATAATTCTAATCTTACTAGGAGTCTTATTTGTTTTTTTATTTAAGAAAAGTCATGTAACCCCAAAGGAAAATAACTTTTCATCAATAAAATTTCTCTTTTCAATATTTTCTTCGTGGATTCGAAGTTCTTCGTGGATTCGAAAATCGTTCTTTGTGGATTTAGAGAACACCCTTGGTGGATTCCGAGGTTATCACTTCCGCGCTGTGTCATTTTCATAATGATTCTTACTAGTCCCTATTCAAGCATGGGTTTGAGTATTACAACATTGTTATAACAATCATATTCCATATTATGATTTTGGTAGTTGTACGTTGCTTTCACTCTAAAAGTTATCATAGAACTTAGAATATTATCAAAATAAAATTAAAAACTAATAATTTGGTGTTCCTTGCAATGAATGAGAGGGAGGGAGAAGACGAAAGTAAGTTGTAGAAAAATCAATAAATAATTATACATGGAAGTTCAGACGTCAATTGCTGAATCTCTTAAGAACGTATGTTTTAGTACATAATATAGTGATAGATGGATACTCACATACTGCGAAAAATTGGTCTTGAACTTATGTGAATTTATAGAACTTTAGCTTTAATGGTTCTTAATGCTAAACTAATACTTCTAAAAGCTAACCCATCCAAGTTGAATCAAATTCTAGACAATTTAATGGGAACTGAACCCACAAATGATGCGAGAAAACCAGGTTTATCTAACTTACCAAATTACAAAAGTACATGTTAACTATCAAATGTGCATTTTCAATCAATTAAATGTATTAAAGTTAATTTCTCTCTGATGTCATTCTACAAAAGAAAACCCTTGAAAAGAAATGAAATTGAAATAACAAAAGGAAAACAAAAATTAGAATAAATACCTCAATAAGCAAGCAGTCAAAATTATGCTTGCTATCAACAATCCGATGCAGGGCCTCCCTAAAAGGCCCCCTCACATCACAGCAACCACACCCTAACAAACCAAACCCACCTCATATTATAAGGAAAAGGCTAATTAGCACTTAAATATCCTATAGCTTCCCCTAGTTTGCACTCATATACCCGCATTGGTGTTTGTAAAAGTTGCACTTTACTACCTTCTATTATGCAAATGTGATAACTTTTTTCTCCGAGATTTCTCATTTGACACTCATAAGATAATTTTTAGAACAATTTAGCCCTTAATTTTTGTTGAATTTACAGTTAAATATACCATAATTCTATCTTAAACATGCCCAATTTATATTTTAAAATATAATTATGGTGTATTTAACAGGACTAAAAACTTTTAAAAATTAGCTTGTGCAAAAAAATTAGCTTGTGACTGTCACATGGAAAAACTCTGGAGAAAATTCTCACCTCAGCATAACACAAAGGTATTAAGTGCAAATTTTAGAAACGTTAGGGTACATAAGTGTGGACAAAAGCAAGCGAGGGTACACAAGTGCAAATTAGGGGAAACTATAGGGTGCTTCAAGTACTGATTAGCAAAAAAGAGTTTCCTTTACCATGGGTGAGCTCGACGGTGGGGAGATTTGAACGCGGAGTTGAACCTGCGAGAGTCGAGGAGGAGAGAATCGACGTCGGTGGAGGAGAACTCGTCCACGAGGACAGCAAGGCGGAGGTCGCGGCGGCT
>NC_033799.1:63395618-63419643 GCF_001876935.1 Asparagus officinalis | reverse complement strand
CCGCCGGGGAGGCCGAGGCGGCGGTTGAAGACGTGATCCTCGAAGGAGATCGACATCTCGTTGCCCTCCATTTTCGATGGTTTCAAGATTCTCTGCAGCTACAATGGATCTTTTGAGTTGGGTTTAAGGAGAGAGATAAAGGCGGTGACAATAACAACGACGCTTTTGTTCCCGCTGTTTCCCAGATCGTTCCCGCGGTCGAGCTGTAAAAAATAAAAAAAAAGAAAAAAAGAAAAAAATGCTTTCATTCCCCAAAAGTCAAGAAAACGTGCTTCCCACTCTTAAAACTTTGTCAACAGGTGTTTTGCCCTTAAAAATAAAGATTTTATTCTTTAAGCCCCCAAAACATAAAACCCAAGAGATTAAAATATATGAAGACCATAATACTATTCTCTCTTTTTTTTTATCATGATGTACTAAGATGATAGTTGAAATGATTGATAAGGATTATTTTATTATTTTTATTTTTTATTATTTTCGTTATTTGTATTAAAAGATTGTTAAAGTTACGGGTTAATTGTTAAGGTTACGAGTTAATTGTTAAGGTTACAGGTCAATTGTTGTTTAATTGTTAAGGTTACGGGTCAATTATTAAGGTTACGGGTTTAATTGTTAAGGTTACGGGTTTAATTGTTAAGGTTACGGGTCAATTATTAAGGTTACGGATTTAATTTTTACGGTTACGGGTTTAATTGTTAATGTTACGGGTTTAATTGTTAAGGTTACAGGTGTAATTGTTAAGGTTACGGGTCAATTGTTAAGGTTATGGATCTCCTCTCTCTCTCTCTCGTAACCTTAACAATTAAACCCGTAACCTTAACAATTAAACCATTAACTTTAACAATTAACCCGTAACCTACACAACAAACACATAACCTTAACAACCAACCCGTAACCTTCACAACCAATGCATAACCTTTACAACCAACTAACCTGTAACCTTCACAATCAATGCATAACCTTTACAACCAACCATTATCCTTAACAATTAACAATTACACCCGTAACCTTAATAATTAAACCCGTAACATTAACAAAAAACCCGTAACCTATACAACAAACCCATAACCTTAACAACAAACCCGTAACCTTAACAACCAACCCGTAACCTTAACAATCAATGCATGACCTTTACAACCAATCATTATCCTTAACAACGAATATTCTAAAAATACGAAAATAATAAAAACAAAAAGTAATAAAATAATAAAATAATAATCTTCTTCAATCATTTCAATATTATCACAGTAACATCATGATAGAGAGAGAGAGTGTGTGTGTGAGAGAGAGGATCAATAACCTTAATAATTGACCTGTAACCTTAACAATTAACTCGTAACATTAACAATTAACCCGTAACTTTAACAATCTTCCAATACAAACAACGAAAATAATAAAAAACAAAAATAATAAAATAATTCTTATTAATCATTTCAACTATCATCTCAGTACATCATGATAAAGAGAGAGAAAGAGAGAGAAGGGTATTATGGTCTTCACATATTTTAATCTCTTGGGATTTGTGTTTTGGGGGCTGTTTGTTGGAAATTTGCAGTAAAAAGACAATGAAAGAAAAATTAACTTGTATTCCTCTCAAAATCAATTACAATTTGGATTCCGATTACAAAAGAGAGGAGAACGAATTTGACTCTCCCCTTTGTTTAAAACTGGGTTCTTCACGGTAGCGATGAGATGTCTCCCTCGAATGCTCGTTGATAACTCTGAACGAGTTTTAGAAGAACTCGTAGAGTAAGTTTTGAACTCTGATCGAGTTGATAACTCTGACGAGTTTTAGAAGAACTTGCAGAGCAAGTTTTGAACTCTGATCGAGTTGATAACTCTGACGAGTTTTAGAAGAACTTGCAGAGCAAGTTTTGAACTCTGATCGAGTTGATAACTCTGACGAGTTTGAACTCTTGAAAAAGAGTTGATTTGAACCGAAAGTCGGTTATAAGCCAAGGGAATGCTCCTGTGGTCGATCGTTGCTGAGGATGAACGTCGATCTCCCCCTTGCTGCCAAGCCAAAGATCTCCTCTTTGTTGCCCAAAAAAGAAGGATCCAAGAGCCTCGAACTCAGTTGAGTTTCCCACTATTTATAGGGGATTAAGGGTGGTAACTACCCCCTTAATCCACTCCTCAATGGGCTGAGTGGGGTGTAACCGCCCTCTCTTAAACAGCTCCCTAAATAGTGGGGAAAACAGTTTTGAAACCGTTCTGTTAATGTTTTGAACGAGTCAAAACGCTGAAAACAGCGTTCTGGGCCTTAACTCTGCGTCTTATTGATGAGACGCAGAGTTGGGCGCTTGTTGGGAGTTGAAAACGCAAGGGCCGCTTGCGTTCGGACCTTAACTCTGCGTCTTAAAGATGAGACGCAGAGTTGGGCGCTCGCTGGGAGTCGAAACGCACAGGCCGCATGCGTTTTAGAGATGAACTCTGCGTTTTAGGCTAAAAACGCAGAGTTGGGCCTGTTTAAAGGCTGAAAACGCACAGTTCGTGCTGTTTTAGAGATTAACTCTGCGTTTTGATGTTAAAAACACAGAGTTAAGCCTGTTCTAGGCTGAAAACGCACAGTTTGTGCTGTTTTAGAGATTAACTCTGCGTTTTGATGTTAAAAACACAGAGTTAAGCCTGTTCTAGGCTGAAAACGCACAGTTCGTGCTGTTTTAGAGATTAACTCTGCGTTTTGATGTTAAAAACGCAGAGTTGAGCGATTGAAAACGCAGAGTTGAGCCTGTTTAAAGGCTGAAAACGCACAGTTGTGCTGTTTTAGCGATTAACTCTGCGTTTTGATGTTGAAAACGCAGAGTTGAGCATGTGCGCTTTGACTCTGTAATGCAGAGGCGAACCTTAGGCGGGCTTGGCGGGCTTCAGGCTAAGTCCAATGTTCTGATGAAGTCCAGTCTTGCAGACGGACCTCAGAACATAATTTGCTGCGAAGAACAGGTCATAACTTTCAAACCGTAAGTCGGAATTAGACGAATTATATATGAAAATCGGCTATCTCGACGAGACGGGGCCATCCGAACCAAGCCGAAGACTTCGGTTCGCTTCCTCCGTTTCGCCAAATTCCTCACGGTTTGAGAGATATTTGCATTCTAATATGAAGAGACCGTCAATTTGTAGTCTCTTTTGCTAGAGCTTTGCACAGATCGTCCTCTTGTAATCTTCGTCTTGGCTCCTTGAAAATATGAGAGTCGTCAGGTTGTAACTCCCGATGTTGATTGTGAATGCTGTTGAATTGGGGCCTTCATTAGTTGTTGTGAAGGTCGTCAGATTGTAACCTTCTACGTGAAAGTCCTCAAATTGTAGCCTTCTGGAAGTCGTCAGATTATAACTTCCATCATCGGTGTTTGATGAGGGATTAACTATCTATTGTGATTTTTAGACAGCCTACAGAACCCCCTCCAAAGTTTTCGAAAGTTCGCGGTTGACTGGGACGAATTTTCGGAATACTTTGGATCTCAACTCTGATCTTGGAGCTGTTGATTCCTTGTCACAAAGGAGTTGTTCTCTGCACTCGCTTCAAAGGCAGCTTGGTTGAAGGAATTTTCCATGCAGGACCTGTGTGAAGGTATGCGCCATAATCCTGCTTCTGGAATGTGGGGGTGGACCCTGCATTTTAAACTTGAGATGCGGGTTTCACCCTTGCATGTTGAATTTGGAATGCGGGTGTGACCTCGGCGTTCGGTTTTTGCATCGTGGGTCTGACCTTAACGTTTTGACTTAAGACATAGGAGCGGCTTCCGTGCATTTTTGACTAAGTCTTTGAGACTTGTCTTTGGCGCATCTGTTTTAAGTCTCGACTCACATCCATTAAGCTGATGGGCCTGCAAACGTGCGTAGGATTTTTGGCAAACCCTCAGCCATCAACGGATTTGATAAGCCTTTACCGATTACCGTTTGAGTCGGGCTAGCATGTGAATTATCTAGGTCCGTTCCACATGTAACGTTGTGCTAAGAGAATGAACTCTCTTAGTCTTGATGCTATGATTTTGAATACATAGACTTTGTCATTTTGACGGGAAAAGACTAACCGGCAACGCGTGTTAGGCGTAGACTTATCTCTATTTAGGGATCAAGATAAAGTCCCCCATGCGTGTGAGGCATGGATTTTGATGTCCTTTTCACGGTAAAAGACTAACCGGCAACGTGTGTTAGACATTGACTTATCCTTACTTAGGATTCAGGATAAAATTCCCCATGCGTGTAAGGCATGGATTTTGGCGTTATTAATAACGACCTGCTACGATATTGAATACGTAGGCTTTGCTATTATTGCGGGAATAGGCTACCCGGCAGCATGTGTTAGATGCAGACTTATCTCTAATTAGGGATCGAGATAAAGTCCCCCATGCGTGTGAGGCATGGATTTTGATGTCCTTTTCACGGTAAAAGACTAACCGGCAACGTGTGTTAGACATTGACTTATCCCTACTTAGGATTCAGGATAAAATTCCCCATGCGTGTAAGGCATGGATTTTGGCGTTATTAATAACGACCTGCTACGATATTGAATACGTAGGCTTTGCTATTATTGCGGGAATAGGCTACCCGGCAGCATGTGTTAGATGCAGACTTATCTCTAATTAGGGATCGAGATAAAGTCCCCCATGCGTGTGAGGCATGGATTTTGATGTCCTTTTCACGGTAAAAGACTAACCGGCAATGTGTGTTAGACATTGACTTATCCCTACTTAGGATTCAGGATAAAATTCCCCATGCGTGTAAGACATGGATTTTGGCGTTATTAATAACGACCTGTTACGATATTGAATACGTAGGCTTTGCTATTATTACGGGAATAGGCTACCCGGCAACATGTGTTAGATGCTGACTTATCCCTACTTAGGATTCAGGATAAAATTCCCCATGCGTGCGAGGCATGGATTTTGGTGTTATTAATAACGACCTGCTACGATATTGAATACGTAGGCTTTGCTATTATTACGGAAATAGGCTACCCGGTAACATGTGTTAGATGCAGACTTATCTCTAATTAGGGATCGAGATAAAGTCCCCCAGGCATGAATCCTGGTGTCTTTTTCACGGCGAAAGATTAACCGGCAACGCGTGTTAGGTGTAGACTTATCTCTAATTAGGGATCGAGATAAAGTCTCCCATGCGTGAAGGCATGGATTTTTGGTGTCGTTTTTTCCTGTGTGGCTTGAAACACCGAAAGAAAGTTGGAAGTGCCAGAGGTATAGTATTAACTTGGCATGAATTTTCGCCTAAAGTGAAATTCAAAAATTTTCTTTATTATCACTGGGATAATTCTAGAAAATATTTAATCCTCTGGGGATTTTATAATGAAAACTTGTTATTCTTGTTGAGAAAGAATTAACAAGTTTATTGGGGGGGGTTTGACTGTTAGAGGTGTGATGTTAACCTAACAGTATTTTATGGACTTATCATCCTATTGACGAGGATTAATAAGTGGGTTTTGTCAGAGGTGTATTGTTAACGTGACAATTGATAAGTGGGTTTTGTCAGAGGTGTAGTGTTAACGTGACATGATTTGTGTTACGATTGGAGCAACTTTGGGGACTTATCATCCTATTGACGAGGATTGATAAGTGAATTTGTCAGAGGTGTATTGTTAACGTGATAAGAATTTGTGTTGCGATTGGAGCAACTTTGGGGACTTATCATCCTATTGACGGGGATTGATAAGTGGGTTTTGTCAGAGGTGTATTGTTAACGTGACAAGAATTTGTGTTGCGATTTGAGCAACTTTGGGGACTTATCATCCTATTGACGAGGATTGATAAGTGGGTTTTGCCAGAGGTGTATTGTTAACCGTGACAAGATTTGTGTTGCGATTGGAGCAACTTTGGGGACTTATCATCCTATTGATGAGGATTGATAAGTGGATTTTGTCAGAGGTGTATTGTTAACGTGACAAGATTTGTGTTACGATTGGAGCAACTTTGGGGACTTATCATCCTATTGACGAGCATTGATAAGTGGGTTTTGTCAGAGGTGTATTGTTAACGTGACAAGATTTGTGTTGCGATTGGAGCAACTTTGAGGACTTATCGTTCTATTGACGAGAGTCGATAAGTTGATTTTGTCAGAGGTGTATTGTTAACGTGACAAGATTTGTGTTGCGATTGGAGCAACTTTGAGGACTTATCATCCTATTGACGAGGATTGATAAGTGAATTTGTCAGAGGTATAGTGTTAACGTGACAGGAGGAGCTGCATTCATACTCTGTGGGGTGATGATCGTCAGAAGTGTAATGTTATCTTGACGATGTGAAAGATTCGTTACTCTTAATCCAGTGGATTCCAAGTAATCAACCCCCAGTCTTGATTAAGAATTAGCAGGGGAATAAAAAGAGGTAGACAAGGCACATCACCTAGTGGGGCACTATCCATAAAGTCGGAATAGAGTCACATCACCAGGTAGACCATTATCTGATGAGTTTGACTATCAGAGGTAACTGTTAACGTGATAGTTGTTGGGCCCGCCATCCTACTGAAGAGGATTGACTTCAGTGGCCGTAGTATTTTTCCCTTCTGACTGGGAAGAGTGAGCCTGGTCCAGTTGCTCAGGAGAAGATTGGGCTTGGTCTGATTGCTCGGGCTGATCCTGCCTACTTTGTTCTTCAGCTTTGATCCTGGCAATGATTTTTTGAGCTTGCTCGCCTTGAGAGATTAGTTGTCTCCAAGAACGGCATTCTGCAACTCCTATTCGGGCTAGGAGGTCAGTTTGCAAGTTGTGTCGACAGGTCTCTACTAAGGTAGACTGTGTCATACCTGACGAACACCGGAGGGCCATGGTTCGGAACCTTTTGACGAAGATTTTGACGGACTCCCTCTTTTTCTGCTTGGTAGCGAGAAGGGTATGGATGGAGACTTCTGTATCCTCTTCAAAGAATCTTGATAGGAAGAGTCTCTCTAAATCCGCCCACTTTTGGATACATCCAGCAGGCAGTTTCCTGAACCATTCGAAGGTAACTCCTTTGAGGGTGCCAATGAACAATCGAGCCAGTATGGCATCGTTTGATATTATATTTCCAGTCTGTGACTTGAAATGATAAATATGTTGGTTCGGTGATCCCGTGCCGTCAAAAATTTGTAGCGTCGGGACCACGAACTTTGGAGGATATGGGGCTGCATCCCATTCGTTAGGATAGGGCCTGATAACTCCCTCATCTTGGAGCTCGCTTTTGTTAGCAATGGCTTTAAGGCGGGCTTCAAATTCTTCCATTTTGGCAGACTGAAGATTCTGCTCGTTCTCAGTCTCTCTTCCTTCATCAGAAGAAGACTCCAGGCTGTGGGCTTCTTGGTCAGAAGCCGCATCATCAACCACTTTTCCCTTCCCTTTGCTTGTGTGAGGTCGGGATGAAGATGCTTTTCCTCTCCGGGAAGATTCTTGCCTAAGCGGCGAATCTGTCTCCTGAGATTTGGCCTTGTCTGCGACGATTTGAGTCAACATGGCCATGAGTTCATTGATGGCCTCCTGCTGAGATTTGAGCATGGTCTCCTGTTCATCAAGTCTCTTTGAAAGGTCTTCAGAATGTTCTGCCATGTGGGCGAAGCTCTCATGCCCAACGAAAGAGCTTGATGATTGGGACTCCGCAATGGCTGAGTGTTCGTCATCGGAATTAGTTCCTCTGGCTAAACTCCGATAGTTGACAAGGGGAATGGCTCCTGTTCGAGTCCGAGTATGTTGGTAGATTCCTTCAAACTCGTTAGTGATTTCTCTGACGCTTGGAGAATGATCTGTCTCTGACTCGTCAGAACTAAAGGTTGATGATCTTCCTCTACCAACCATGTTAGAAGTGACTCCAATGTATTCATCCTCTAAAGTCTTCTTCCTGTGAGGATGTCGTCGATTATTGAGCAAAACGATATTCGTCGGTATCGACAGTAATTCCCGCAAGTCAGAGACTTGGGATGAACCTCTCACGGAGCGTGAGGGTAAAGATGGAACCCCCTGTCCGTTAAAGGATGGGACTGGTTCTTGGCAAACATGAATTTTAAATCCATGTTGATCATTTTGAACACGACGAATCACATCGTGTTCCAAAGAAGGAACACGAGGGTCGTGTTTAGCTTGATTAACGCAAGACTAAAGTCTGCGTTTTGCTAGTGAAACGCAGTCCTGCGATCTGCGTTCGGATTCTAAAACGCACTCCTGAGAGTTGCGTTCAGTTTGTGAAACGCACTCCTGAGAGTTGCGTTTTGGTTCTGGGACGCACTCTTGAGAGTTGCGTTCAGGTTCTGGGACGCACTCTTGAGAGTTGTGTTCAGCCAGATCAACGCAGGTTTGATGTCTGCGTTTAAATGTTGGAACGCACTCCTGAGAGTTGTGTTTTGGTTCTGGGACACACTCTTGAGAGTTGTGCCGAAATCGAGTCTTCTCCTTTAGAGAGGGGACTGTATGAACAGTGCAACCCCCATGGGAGATAGTCTTTAGATGAGTTGGCTACAACTGGAGCTTTTGTCTCCTCGGAAACTTTGTGGATCTTGCGCATAGCCTTGGGGCTAAGAGATCCGGAGGAGATGACCTCCTCGTACTTGGTTTGATCAAACTCGATAATCAGAGTTCGAATGGTCGTTCCAGTGAGATGAACGTCGGATTACACCACCACTTCTTCATCAGAGAAGCTAGTCCCCAGCGGAGTCGCCATCTTTTGTTTGTTGGAAATTTGCAGTAAAAAGACAATGAAAAAAAATTGACTTGTATTCCTCTCAAAATCAATTACAATTTGGATTCCGATTACAAAAGAGAGGAGAACGAATTTGACTCTCCCCTTTGTTTAAAACTGGGTTCTTCACGGTAGCGATGAGATGTCTCCCTCGAATGCTCGCGTTGAGTTTGCTTCTCGTTGACGATCCGAACGTCTTGATTCACTGGAACATGATCTTCTCATCACGATTTGACGCTGTGGAGAACTTGCGTGGCAAGTTTGAAAATAACTCTTAATGAGTTGATAACTCTGAACGAGTTTTAGAAGAACTTGCAGAGCAAGTTTTGAACTCTGATCGAGTTGATAATTCTGAACGAGTTTGAACTCTTGAAAAAGAGTTGATTTGAACCGAAAGTCGGTTATAAGCCAAGGGAATGCTCCTGTGGTCGATCGTTGCTGAGGATGAACGTCGATCTCCCCCTTGCTGCCAAGCCAAAGATCTCCTCTTTGTTGCCCAAAAAAGAAGGATCCAAGAGCCTCGAACTCAGTTGAGTTTCCCACTATTTATAGGGGATTAAGGGTGGTAACTACCCCCTTAATCCACTCCTCAATGGGCTGAGTGGGGTGTAACTGCCCTCTCTTAAACAACTCCCTAAATAGTGGGGAAAACGGTTTTGAAACCGTTCTGTTAATGTTTTGAACGAGTCAAAACGCTGAAAACAGCGTTCTGGGCCTTAACTCTGCATCTTATTGATGAGACGCAGAGTTGGGCGCTTGTTGGGAGTTGAAAACACAAGGGCCGCTTGCGTTCGGACCTTAACTCTGCGTCTTAAAGATGAGACGCAGAGTTGGGCGCTCGCTGGGAGTCGAAACGCACAGGCCGCATGCGTTTTAGAGATGAACTCTGCGTTTTAGGCTAAAAACGCAGAGTTGGGCCTGTTTAAAGGCTGAAAACGCACAGTTGTGCTGTTTTAGAGATTAACTCTGCGTTTCTAGACTGAAAACGCAGAGTTGAGCCTGTTTAAAGGCTGAAAACGCACAGTTGTGCTGTTTTAGAGATTAACTCTGCGTTTCTAGACTGAAAACGCAGAGTTGAGCCTGTTTAAAGGCTGAAAACGCACAGTTGTGCTGTTTTAGCGATTAACTCTGCGTTTTGATGTTGAAAACGCAGAGTTTGAGGCCTGTTTTAGGCTGAAAACGCACAGTTGGGCCGTTTTAGAGGTGAACTCTGCGTTTTAGGCTGAAAACGCAGAGTTGGGCCTGTTTAAAGGCTGAAAACGCACAGGTTGTGCTGTTTTAGAGATGAACTCTGCGTTTTAGGCTGAAAACGCAGAGTTGAGCCTGTTTTAGGCTGAAAACGCAGAGTTGGGCCGTAACTCTGCGTTTTGATGTTATATCACAAGGATATCTCTGCGTTTTGAGGTTATAACGCTGGTTCCACCTGTGCGTTTTGACTCTGTAATGCAGAGGCGAACCTTAGGCGGGCTTGGCGAGTTCCACCTGTGCGTTTTGACTCTGTAATGCAGAGGCGAACCTTAGGCGGGCTTGGCGAGCTTCAGGCTAAGTCCAATGTTCTGACGAAGTCCAGTCTTGCAGACGGACTTCAGAACATAGCTTGCTACGAAGAACATGTCATAACTTTCAAACCGCAAGTCGGAATTGGACGAATTATATATAAAAATCGGCTATCTCGACGAGACGGGGCCATCCAAACTAAGCCGAAGACTTCGGTTCGCTTCCTCCATTTCGCCAAATTCCTTACGGTTTGAGAGATATCTGCATTCTAATATGAAGAGACCGTCAATTTGTAGTCTCTTTTGCTAGAGCTTTGCAAAGATCGTCACCTTGTAATCTCCGTCTTGGCTCCTTGAAAATATGAGAGTCGTCAGATTATAACTCCCGATGTTGATTGTGAAGGCTGTTGAATTGGGGGCTTTCATTAGTTGTTGTGAAGGTCGTCAGATTGTAACCTTCTACATGAATGTCCTTAAATTGTAGCCTTCTGGAAGTCGTCAGATTGTAACTTCCATCATCGGTGTTTGATGGGGGATCAACTATCTATTGTGATTTTTAGACAGCCTACAGGGGCTCAGAGAATAAAATCTTTATTTTAGGAGGCAAAACACCCGTTGACAAAGTCTTAGGGGTGGGAAGCACGTTTTCTTGGCTTTTGGGGGCTGGAAGCATTTTTTCCCCAAAAAAATGATAATCTAGTTCTCCTCGGTCCCATTTCCGAGCTTATTAATTGGAAAATGGGGTTATTCGTTTTTCTGAGCTGGCAGCTGATTTTTCTAATAATTTTTTTTTATTTTAGGTTGTGCTAGACCAAAGATTAGAAAATCTAATTGGACCTAGATTTCCTACTATCACCATGTGAAACCTATTTCATCATATTATTTTTGCCAACTAAACAGCCCTTACATAAGATGGTAAGCTGAAGGTGGTACTACTCAGATCTCCAGGTCTCTAACTCCTTTATCATAACAAAAGAAATAAGGAGTTGAGAAAAGTATCTAAATACTAGAAATATATCTTATAACTTGTAGAAATATTACAATTTTAGTCATACCATTACATATGCTCGTCTTTTCACATGTTACAACATCAAAAACACATTCCTCGTGAAAATTCATCCTCTCGTCCTGATAATTGTGATAGTACCCCTCCCCTGAGTCTGAATCCTGGTGAGCGCCACCACCGCCTTGCCGGAGAGCCCTGGTCTATCGATGGATACACATGGGCCAATGGCAAACTCACCCACTGGATGCTTAACAGGTCGGGTGGGCCTCTTGAGGATTCTCTCATTGATATCTGCTAGTGTCACATTCCCCTCAAGCCCTATAGGCTTTAGCACTCTAAAAGGATACACAAACATTTTCTTCTTCCTTCTCTTTTCCTGCTCTTGTTGCTCAAGCTCCATATCTACCATCGTCGTCAAGATATAAGGAAATAATAAAGAATTAAAAGTTTTTTTCGAGGAACTAAAGGGATGCTCTAAAATGTCCGCATAAAAAAAATTTCCTGTATAGGTCCCGTCCAATGAAAAACATATGCTTAGGAAGTAAGAAGATTGTCACAAGCGTCCAAATACATTTTTAAAGTTGAAAGGTACTGATAAAGCAACGAGTTTGTTTTCGTTGGTAGGATGAAATATTGGTTATAAAATTCATATATTATTCTGATTATGTTAATACCATATAATAATTATATATTGATACCTGTATTATTTATCATCTTCAGAGGACTCTATAAAATTATTTATATATCCTCTAATGAAAATACGGATACAAAAGATTAGAAAGTACCTCTGAGAGGATGATGGCCGTTTTGAATGCCTAAGGAGTCTCTTGAATTTAGGGGGTCCGTTTTATCTGATAAGAAGCAATTCAGAATGTTTTCACCTAATAAATGGAAAAGAAATATTAGTGAGAAGTTTTGTTGAATAAAATATCATTTTATTTGTGTAAAATCGTGAAAACGAGTACTGAGCCAAGGGTATTATTGTCCATTTGAGTGAAATGATCTTGTGTTGTGCCTATGTTTTGAATTATGATTATGCTCTAAATTGTATAAATTATGTCCGGCTGATTAGTGATTATACAGTCGCTACAGTGCACAGCTGTTTTTTTCAAAAGTGGGCCAGAATGCTCCTTCTCTATAGTTTGCTTCATACAATCACACTTCTTCCTCATGCGGTATTAATTATTGATGGGATGGATCCTTGTTCAAATATATAAAAGTAAGATGACAATTTTAGAACTTTTTTGATGCAATAAGAAGCCCAATTTTATAAACACAACGGATTTAAATTTTCTTTATATCTGTAGTTTACGTAGGACTCAAATTCTCTCCAATTACATATCCTTTACCATTCAAAAATTTCTCAATTCGTTTATATATATATATATATATATAGAGCAAGACTCCTATCAACTTAAGTTGATGTCCACCAAAGTTCCTAGCCACACATTTATTAATATTTATTAGCTTATCATCAAGCTTGGCTCAAAAGTAAAGATAAAGATTGAGTGAGACGAGACATTAGCTTCAAAATCGTGCTATGTTCTTTGCTTAAGGGGTTGTTTGGTTCAAATTCTAAAATTTTAGGATTTGTAATTTTGTAGAGAATTTTAAATCCATAGGGTTTTATACATGCTTTGGGATTTTTAATATTTTGTATGGTTCAACATTATTCTAGAAAAGTAAATCCTACAATTTGTAACATCTTGTTGGAACAGAATTTTCTGCAAAACTTTGTCGGTTTACCTGAATTGTTGCTGTTATCTTCAACCAAGCAATTCAAACCCCACAAGGGATCTCCGTAACAACTTGAATCCCAAAATCCCTGCCACTAAAACTACATGGTAAGCACTAATGTACCAAATATTTTAGAGAAAGAAATGCTTAACAAAAAGAATTACATGAAGAAGCTCATGGATATTTTCACTTGTGAACTTTGCATCGTATGTGCTTGAAATCAACCGTCTCCTCTTGCACCGGTCACTCCACTGCACCACCGCATCTTGCAAATATCCCGTAGATGACTCTGACGACATCGGAGATTCAATATTTATCATAAAAATTGGAAGTACAACTACAATTCACATACACAAAAAGAGAAGACGGAATGCGAGGGGTTAGTCTTAATTAAAGTACTGGATAGATATGTACCAAGGGGCTTAATATTATTGAACTCATGCACATCTTCACGCCCGAGTCCAGAGGAATGTGAATCCCAATCAAGATGCAAAGATGGTTGTGGAGAGAAGAGGAGATAGTAATTGTCTAGGGCCATCATGTCTCCATGCTTCGAAGGCTTGCTCTCTTCCGTATGCTTTGTTTGTCTCTTCAATGATCAATATTTGTGTGCTTAAATAGGAGGACGCCTTTTGGACAGAAAGGGCTCTTAGATAATTAGAAGCACTCACTCTCAGTCAAATGCAAGAGTGAAGATGGGTAAGCTAAAGATAAAAGTGGATTGCTTTGCTTCTTTCTCGTGATTCGCTATGTTGATATATACTTTGGCTATACCTTCTATTTTTTAAATAATGATAATTATTGTATTGGCCTTTTTGGTTGGTGATCTTCTTTTTTACTGATTCTTGAGTACTATAATAGAGAAAAAATGTCACAATTTTCTTTTGCGTGAGGGGACTGAATAATTGCACGTCATGATGTGCGTTAGTAATAAGGGTAGGCAAGTGAAGAGATCGATTGGAGTGGGCTCCACAAAAGAAATTTGAAGTGGGGTTGTTAACTTGTTATTGACAAATGCAAAGACAGCTCCACATGGATGGGACCAAATTAGGCCTGGCCCATATAAGTGAAGAAAATGATGCCATGAAGGGGTCATAAAGGCATTCAAATTAAGTGGCATTCATTTTTTGTAGAGTAGAACTGTCTCCATGCGCGCGCGCAATAATCTATTTGATATATATGAAAACACATGGGTTACTCTCCCTTTTTGTGTCTTAGAATCAGTGTTGTAAAAGACAGCCTAGCCGGACATCTAGGCATAGGCGGAGCCTTGGCTACCTAGATTTGGCCGGAACGACCAATCTAGACGGCTGCTCCTCCTAGGCAACGCCTAGGGCTAGGCGGCCCGCTTAAGCGGTAGCCTAGCTTTTAAAACTAAAAAAAGAAATAAACCTTAAAACCTAGCCCAAACCCGAACCCGAACACATAAGCCAAACCCAAATATAATCCTACCTCTCTCTAACTCCATCTACCCCTCCAGAAACAAAATCTCGATGCCTCCTCTTCTCAATCTCCCCTTGCCCCTCCTCTGCTCCCGTCGCCCCTCTCCCACTGCCTCCTCCTGTCATGCCGCCTCCTCTCCTGCCACCTCCTCTTCTCCCGCCGCCTCATTTTTGTTTTCTCCCGTTCCTCTGCACTTACTCGTTGTTGCTCCCGATGAATCCATCATCCCTTGACCGTTGCCTCTGACGCCCTGACAACGAGCTCTGCAGCTTCCAACCAGTCCAACACGTGGTGAGCCCTGCTCTCGTGGTCCCTCTTCCTCCATCTCACTGTTGTCGTCCCTCTCACCTCCCACTTCGTTAACCTCATCTCCTCCTCTTCGCTGAGTCTTCATCGCCAGCCCTCCTCTTCTCTTTTCAAGGTAACTTTTTCATCCTTGTTTCATTATTTTATTTTTTTACCGTGATTGACTAGTCGGTAAACATATTTTTGTGAATTATTATAACTAAGTAAATTAAAAAATAAGCAAACACCTAGGCGCTAGGCCCCGACTCAAATGCCTAGTCCGCCTAGCGCCTTCTGTAACATTACTTAGAATAACACATGCGGATTATAAAGAAGGTAGATGTCTGACTGAGTGTTATTACATATTCCCACTATATTCACTAACACTCAACTTTCTTGTTTCATTTCAATCCCTTTAAGATTGATACTTAATTTTTTCACATCACATATGTGAGGGTCATGTAGTGCAATAGAGTAATCTGGGTGAATATTGACACCAAGAATTCTGTTGGCTAGATTGGACTTATATCCTCCTATTAGGGCATCCAATGGATTTAAAATTATTCTTTGATCCATACAGAGTACCATAATAGGCATATTAATACCAGACTTGAATTATTCCAGAATTTTGAATTGGGTGAGTCTAAGATGAAGATATTTGATATCTTTATATTTTTCTCTTAATTCGTTTATTTTCCCCTAATTGAGGAGTGCAATGCTTTTAAAATTTTTAGAGCAATATGTTCATATTTCAGGATCTAATTGGATGATCTTCGCCTTCGAACCGGGATCTTATACCAACTTGAAGTGCAAATATTTTGACAGAAATACAAATAAGATTCATACCCAATATGTATCTAAAGCATTAGTTTGTATCACTGTGTATCTCTAGATTGTGGTTGATAAAGGATTTTTTTTGTTCTTTAATTTTTTTTGATGTTACAATTTCTTGTAATTGTTCATCATTGAGTGTACTTTTAATTTTTTTCAGTATCCAAGCTTGTTATTCCTTTGTAATTTCTGTCTTTATATTTCTTCTACTCTTCACTAAGTTTGTTGTGAAGTTGATGTAGCACACATTTAATAAAAACAAGTTCCTCATTCTTATTATTAGTTTTCTATTTTCTGAAATTATTTTCTAAGTTTCCTAATTTCATGTTTTCTATTCTAAGTTTTCTAATTTCATTTCCTATTCTTTGTATTATGTATTCTATTTAAGGCTTTGAGTTGTATCTAGGAAAAACAATCTGAATAATATTTGTATTCTATTTAAGGCTTTGAGTTGTATCTAGGAAAAACAATCTGAATAATATTTTGGAAGAAAAGTTATCATTAGTTTTTTAGGCTTTGAGTTGTATCTAGGAAAAACAATCTGAATAATATTTTGGAAGAAAAGTTATCATTAGTTTTTTTTTTATCAATTTGGGTTCTCGATTATTTCTTTGAAACACCTATTCCGTTGCACCAAATTGGTAGCAGAGCCTGGATTTTCACCTAGACCTGATGGCTGAGGACGATTCTAGTGGGAAACAACCCGCTGACGACAAACGACGACTCGGAAGAGTCGAACAACGACTCGATGGCTTTGCTGAAACACTTCGCAATATGACACAAATGATGTCTGTGTTGACTACCGAAGCGAGGCATGAAAGAAGGGAGAGGCTACCAGATCGAGTAGGGGACCGGTCGGGGAATGGCAACCCCGGTGGCGATGGCGGCAAAGTGATTGGTGGCCGGCAGAGCCCCGAGCGAACAAATCTAGATGCGTAGAATCCTAGGGTTCAAAATCTCGACAACCCAGGCTTGGGTAACCCACGTCGACCCTTGGGGGGGTTACGATTGACCCCTGGTGACCCTAAATTGGAGCCGATCTGGGCGGTGGTGATAGATTCCAGCGAGTGGTTGCGAGGGACTTTGGTGAGCAAGACAAGTTTTTTTCCTCCTTTTCGAGGTAGGGTTGCTTTTCGCCAACCACAACGGAGGAATCCTCCTTGTCGGCAGCAACAGGAGTTGGATTATTTATCCGGGGAAGAAGATGGTTTCTAATTTGACCATCGGGCTATGAATCAGGTCAAAATAGCCAACAATTTAAGATGAAGATGGACTTGTCGTGCTTTGATGGGCACTTACATATTGAAGATTTTCTCGATTGGATTCATAACGTCGAGAATTTTTTGATTATTTAGAGATTCTGGAAGACCGACAAGTTTTAACTTGTGGCCTACAAGTTGAAAGGTGAAGCTTCTGCTTGGTGGGAATAGCTTCAATATAACCGTCAACGACACGGAAAACAACGTGTTCATACTTAGCCTAAGATGAAGAGGTTACTTTAACAACATCTTCTTCCCCCTGATTATGAACAATTCCTATGCCAATGATAAACACATTTTATTGTAATTTTATACCCTCATTATCTATTTTATATGAATAAATATACCACTAATAATTGTTTTTATCTTTAATTCCAGGTTAATGAAGAATAAATCTCAAAACTCTCATCTCTCAACAAAAAACCCTTGATTTAATGAAGAAATAAAGCAAAGAAGATCATTGAAAAATCAATTGCCAAATTATCCAAAAGGCCAAAACCAAAAGAAGGAAAAATGTCAAAGCCCAAAAGAAGAAAAGAAAAATATATCAAAGCCAAAAGCCCAAGCCCAAAAGCCAAGGAGAAGAGGAAGCTGCGGGCTGAAAAAGGAGAAGGCTGGGTATCGATGCCGGCATCAATACAGACATACAGTTTATTACGAATCTAAGGTTGAAATTTATTGCTTTTGGATAAGATTTTAATCCAATGGCTCTCATTCACTGATGTTTACTATAAATAGGGGTAGAGAGTGAGGGGTTATAGGTGTGAAAAATTTTGTAACTCTATTTGGAGAGGAGGGCTACTCTTAATTGAGAAGGTCTTCCAAAAATTATAATTTTTGTTGTAATTAATAATAATAATTTTTTCTCCACTTTAAATTTATCTTTTCTCCTCTTTGTTGAATGATGAGGATGGAGATGAAGAGCAATTTGAAGGTTTGCATTTTTTTATTTTTCTCTTTTTTTTTTTAATTTCTTTATTATTGCTTATTAGTTAGATTTACATTCATGTTTGTAGTGTAGATTTATTTTCTTATCCTTTTATTTTTTTTTGCACTTTAATTTGTAGAGTAGATTTATTTTCTTGCATTTAATTTTTGCAATTTATTTTGTAGTTTAGATTTTAATTCTTTATAGTTAGATTTATTTCTTGTTCATAGTTTAGATTTTTATTTTCTTTTTAATTTTATAATTAGTTCTTTTTCTTCTTATTTTTATTTCTTAAGATGTGAAATTAATTCTTGTAGGAATCTTAGAATTGTATGATGCTAGTCTAATTTCCTATATAGTATGCAAATTATTCTCTTTCACTTAAAATGTTCATGTTTAGGATAATCAACTAGAAAACTAATCGGTAGAAGAAGAATTTGATAATCTATGCTTATCTTAAATGGTTTGATAGGTTATGCTTATGAATTCTAGGATTACTATCTTGTTGTTGGTCTTATCATGAATAGTAATTTTAACTTAGATGATAATTTGATAGGTTATACTTTCCTTAAATGGTTTGATAGTCTATGCTTAATAAATCTAAGTTGAAATATGATAAAAATAGAATAGTTTGTATTTTGTAATTGAGATTAGCTAGTGGATTAAATTCTAGATTTCTCATATCTTAAATTGAATCCTCCATCTTAACTTTCTTGAATTCTCTTTTCATTCTTGATTTTATTTCTTGATTTTATTCAATCTTCTTTCTTGCCTTGTGATTTCATTTATTCTTTAATTCTTTCTTCTCTCCTCTAAAATTTAACTTATTGTCTCTTGCATATATTCACAATAATCACTCATCACAATCACACTTATTCTTTAATCCTACTTTGTCACACACACAACATAAGAACCTATTCTAATAATCTCTTAAAATCACCTTCCTCGTGGGATCGATATTTTTATACTATAACTTGATCAATTGTGCACTTGCAATTTTGGTACATAATTATACCGCATCAGCCAACAATACCAAAATTTTCGTCAGAACAATCGCACGATGAATGAGTACACAAAGGGATTTTATTCATTAAATGCTCGAGTCAATCTGTCAGAGACGGAAGATCAATTAATTGCTCGTTATATTGGAGGTTTAAAATTGACTATTCAAGACTGTTTGGCACTTCAAGGAGTCTGGACTATGACTGACGCAGTTAATTTGGCGTAAAGTGGAAAATCAAATCAATAGGTCTACCGTGCGCACTCTAAGTAATTTTCGACGACCAACTCAAGAAGCTTTTTTTACTCTAAGAGGGTCTACATCTTCGGGCAGCATTGAAAACTACAATAAAGACGCACCTTCTACTCAAGATTCGATGCAGAATCGAGGAAGGACTTCAATTCCTATTGGATCGAATACTCAAGGTTGAAATCAGTAGCTAGAACGAGCCACTAATGACCCTTATGCGCGCCCTACTCTTGGAAAATGTTTCTGATGCAACCAACCCGATCATCTTTCAAATAATTGCCCGAATAAACGAATGGTCAATTATGTGGAAAAGGATGATGGTGACGAGGAGCATGTGCTTGAAGAAGATATTTATGAAGGAGCTGAGATTGATGTGGGAGACGAAGGAGAAGAGGTAGCTTGTATTGTTCAATGCCTTTTGCTAGCCCCAAAGGTGCAAGATGATTTGCAACACCACAAGATATTCTGAACCCGATGCACTATTAGAAATAAAGTATGCAATGTGATTATTGACAGTGGCAGTAGGGAGAATGTGGTCTCCAAGGCTTTGGTAAAGACACTCAATTTGAAAACTAAGAAGCATCCCTCGCCTTACAAAATTGCATGGATTAAGAAGGGCCCTGAAGTTCAAGTTCTAGATGTTTGCAAGGTTCCTTTATCGATTGGCAAATATTACAAGGATGAGATTTTATGTAATGTAGTGGATATGGATGCTTGTCATGTGCACTTAGGAAGACCGTGGCACTATGATGTGGATGCTACTTATAAGGGTTGTGATACTTTTGTCTTTTGGTGGTTTGATAAGAAGATTGTTTTGTTGCCATAATCTCACCCGTCTGACAACAATTCAGCTATTAAGCAAGACAAGCCAGTGTTCACCAACATAATGGGTTCAGCCTTCTTTGCTGAAGTCAAAGAACCGGGTTTTGTGATAGCATTGGTGGTTAAAGGTCAATCTAAGACTATTGTTGAAATCCCTCCTCTAGCTCAAAAGGTACTATCTGATTTTCCTGATTTATCTCCTACTGAATTGCCTAAAAAGTTGCCTCCCACGAGAAACATTCAACATCATATTGATCTAGCACCTGGAGCTAGCTTACCCAATTTGCCACATTATCGCATGAGCCCAAGTGAATATGGGAATTGCAAAGGCAAGTTAATGAGTTGCTTGATAAAGGTTTGATTAGGGAGAGTATGAGTCCTTGTTCAGTCCCTGCCCTGCTTACCCCGAAGAAAGATGAAAGTTGGAGGATGTGCGTTGACAGTCGTGCCATCAATAAATTACTATCAAGTACCGATTTCTTATTCCAAAACTTAATGATATGCGCTGTCTTGAGCTTTGGCACCCTAACCTGCTTAAATCTTGGTGATTATTTGACCACCTCTTCTTTTTGTAGTTTTTGTGCCTTTCGCACAAGGATCCGGGCATACGCAAGAAGTGTGTGGTGCTTCTGGATGCGCTCTTCAAGAGTAGTACGGGTTCGTTTAATATGAACCCATTTGTTAGTTAGCAGTTGGGAGGAGAACCCCGATGCTTGTTGCGGTGACGACTTAGCCACTTGGCGCCTTCTAAACTCTAGATCCTCTTGGTAGCGAAGTCTGTCCACCTATTCCAAAGCTTTAGTGAATTGGCGGGCAAGACGTTGGCGACGCCTCTGACGAGCCCTTTTCGTCAGCACTGGTGCGCCTTTGATGGGCAACGCCGTGACCTTTGAGGAGTTGTCACGAGCGTCAAATTCGGCTTCCTTGGGGGCCTGAGAGGAGTCTTCTACAGCATTCGGGTGAAGATTATCACCCCAAATTTTTAGATCTGAAGGCCAATTAACCTTCTTCACGGAAGTGGTCTTCCAGCGCTTGCCGGGAGAGGAAGAATCTGGAGGAGGAGGAGACATACTCCTCAAACTTTTGCTGGTCGAACTCATATTAGACCTCTTCATCCACAGGATCTTGATCAGTGGCTACGACAAGGATCTTGATCGTTGGCTACGACACGACAGCCTCGGCAGTGAGACTGTTGGCTCCCACTGTGGTCGCCAGCGTGTTGGTGTCGAAAGTTGATTTGTTCATTACGAGACTCATTACAACTTCAGTCGTTACAATAAGTTCAAAAAAGAAAGACTTTTTATAAGTCTCCTTACACAATGAAATTAAAAAAATTATAACTTTCTTGAGAACACACGCAGAGAGATTGTTAATCGGTCTTCTGCTTGTGCGAGATCTTTATCGGTGCAAGGGTTTATCCATGGACCACCAACTGATCAGATCCGAATAAAGATTTCATTGCCTCGCAAAAGAAATAAGAAATTAAAGTGACTATCTCGACAACAGCAAGACAATCACTCTTCTCGAGAATCACAGCTAGGTGCGATCTCAAGGGAAATGGATAAACAGATGCAGATCTCTCGAACTCTTCCTCTCTTTGTACTAAAAAACTCACCAAGATCTCTTCCTCCTCTATGAAATTTGTGCTCCTCACTCTTCAATTCGACAGGGCTTCACCGAGACTCGAACAGGGCTTCACCGAGACTCGAGAATTCCGGATCTGTACAAATGAAGGCCCTAGGACCATATTTATAGGTTTCAGAAGCTCGGCTTTTGAATAAGAATGGCCGATTTGATCTCATCCTCAGTTGTAACTGCTTAATCATGTTCCAAGATAGATTCAAATAAGTTGGGAAGGCTTTGGATCAGAATATACCAAAATTCCAGTGGTTAGCAACGAAAATAGCATTTCAGGCATGAGACAGACTTCGTGTCTTGGCCTTGGCCGAGACAAAAAATGTGCCTTGGCCTTGGCTAAGATACAATGTGTGTCTCGGCCTTGGCCGAGACACAATACGTGTCTCGGTTTTGACCGGGACGCTGTTTAGCGTGTCTTGAGTGTTTTCCTTGTAATTTTCCGGTTTAACCTCAGAATGACACAATTTAAAGTGAGTTGGAAAGCTGAAGAATAGATCTACAATCTCCCATAGGTGGATCACATGTGGGGTAGACAAGACATGAGTGACACTTTGTCTTTCATGGGTGAAATATAACTCCTGATCGAATCGTCTTTTCGTTATTCTGCCGCCCCGTTGATTCGTACGCTTCGTCGAATCACTTCATGCACTTGTCGACGTTAGATAATTCCTCTTGACTTGGATAATGATGTTCATCATCTTCTCTTCACCTCGAGCTGCATGTGAGAACCTATAGGTAATTTTTGACGCCTACAAGGAGGACCGACGAAGGAGGTGACTGCTCAACTCCTCCACTGGCTGCTACCAGCGACTCCTTGCCTTTGACTTTAGGAGAGGGAATGTACCTCTCTTAGTTTCCTAGGACTTTTTTGTATTTCGCTTTTGCGTTGTATATATGTGCATATATACCTTGTAAATACTCCTTATAAATGAATAAAGAAATATTTGTAAGAATGAATCACTTTCTTTGTGTTGTGCGATCTTATTTTGGATTTCCTATATGAATTAGCTCCACCGTAAGCTTGTAAACTTGATTGCTGACTAGAGGGGGATCGACCTTTGCTGAGAAAACACGTCTTGAACTCGAGCAATTATTTCTTTTCTCTCTCTTTGTGTTTGGAGCCACTCGAGCTGATGGCCATTACTAATTAGCATTTGAACTCCTTGGGGTGAGTGTCTGAGAGTTACAAGTTGGCTTCTATAGAGGGTGAGCTTAGTGGAGAGTTTTCTTTTAATTTCGTTGTCGGCTCTAAAGGGTCAATCAGGTCTGGTCAACTGTTCATCAAATAGACATTGTTTGGTGAGTTTCCAGAAGCCTTTATTAGGTAGGTGAAACGTTACTGTTTGAAATGATGTGATGACGTCATCAGAAGCTAGAGATTTATGGCGTCACTTCAATTTTTGAGCGAAGAGGCATGGAGTAATGGGGGCGGTGCTTCGAGTTTCGTGCGAACCATTGGAATTTCGAGGTGTACCCCGTCCTTTTATTTCAAAATGAGCCGACCATTCATATTATTCCATGTGTCTTCCTTGGGTGCTATATATAGCCCACTGGTAGCGAAGAGTAGTCTTTTTCACAAACTTTTGCTCTAGATCTTCGGCGCTTGCCTCTCTAATTTCCCTAATTTCTTTACGAACTTTTAACCATCTTCTATGACTGCCTAAACTTCAACCGTCGACCGTAATGGGGAGAGAATTGATCTTCTTTGGCCAATTTGATCGAAGATCTATATCGAAGAGCTCAAGATATACTACGAGCTCTACGACCTCCCCAAGGCCTTTACACTCTTACTGTCGAGCTGGGATGAGCCAGTGTACCGCCACGGCCAGAACAAGTCACCGCTATACATCGTTCACCTTGAGTATGGGCTCCGGCTGTCGCTCCATCCCTTCATTAGGGATGTGTGCATCACTCTGGGGGGTATTCCCCTCACGGTCCACCCCTAACGCAATTGGTGTTTTGATGGGCTTTGTGGTGATCTATCACCAAGTCGGCGTCCCGCCGAGCATGCGCCTGTTGAGGAATCTGGTCATCGTCAAGTCAATGAAAAAGGACCCCATTACTTCCTACAATACACTGGGGGTTGTAAATTTGTATCGGAAAATCCAGAATCGAATAAAGATTGGAAGGAGCGATTTGTGTCGGACTTCGGGGCCAACGACGTCCTATCCTCCCCCAACTAGCCTAATATCAATAAGGACATGCTGAAGCCATGTGTCCTTACTGCTGAGGAGAGGTGGCAGTTGGAGAAGATTTCCTATGCCAGGTCTCGGGAGAGAGGCAATCTCTTCAAGGCAGCATCTCTCCAGGTGGCGAGCGTATCGATGATGCCCCCCACTAAGGCCGAAAAGGTGAGGGTGACTCTATTGGCCCTCCCATTGGAAAAAAGCCCTAAGATAAATTCAAGAGGGGAGGAGTCAGGCTCGGACACGAGTCCCCAAAAGGGGTTGAGGGGTAATCTAGACCCCAAGGAGGTAGGCAGCTTAAGGTTGCGAGTGGCCAAGATCGCTGCCCAGCTGGCTGGGCAGAGGGTGAAGGCCAAGAAGGACCAAGGGCCCAGTGGGCTGACTGAGCAGGTTCGGGTTAGCTCCGTCGAAGAGCAGCAACCGGTCATCCCAGCTTACCGACAAGATGAGGTCGTCATCATCGACGACTCTTCCCCCTAGGCCAGCGG
>NC_033799.1:63371803-63394618 GCF_001876935.1 Asparagus officinalis | reverse complement strand
CCGGTTATAACCATGAAAAAGGTTTAACCAAAGAGAAAAAAGGAAGGAGTTCTTTCGTTTATCGAAAGGAGACTCTGATCCGAAAAGGGACCTTCTTGTCTATGGAAAAGGTCAAGAGGGCCAGATGGACATTTTTGGTGGACCCACTGTTAATTGAAATTGATCAGTGAGGGATTTTGGTGGAGACAATGATTTTGGGTTATCCTCTAGAATATTAAGTGTAATATTCTTCAAGGAACTTCCCGGTAAATGGGTTATCCTGAATGTACTAAGGATAGTACTTTTTCAGGAACTTCCCATTTATTGGCATTAATTGCCTGGCGCCCTCTGGAGTAATTAGGCGATATGCGCCGTTTGAGTAGACTGTGTCTATTACAAACGGTCCTTCCCACTTAGGTTCGAATTTACCTTTCTTCTTGGAAGTGAGGATTATTGGTCGGCGAGCAGCGAGGACCAGATCTCCTTCCTTGAAGCTTCTCTGTCGGACTCTTTTGTTAAAAGCCCTAGACATCCTGGCCTGATAAAACTCAATTTGTTGTTGAGCTTCCAAGCGCTTTTCATCCAGTCTCTCAAGCTCTTCGAGGCGCTTCTGATGCTGTTTTTCTGTCGTCATCTCTGTTGCGAGGGCGATTCGAAGGGATGGAATCTGAATTTCCAGCGGTAGCACAGCTTCGCATCCGTACACCAGTGAATACGGGGTGGTACCTGTGGGCGTGCGTATGGTGGTGCGATAAGCCCAGAGTGCTTCACCAAGTTTATCATCCCAGTCTTGTTTATTGGTCTTCATGAGCTTGGACAGGATCTTAATGATCGTCTTGTTAAACGCCTCCGCTAATCCATTCGCGGCGGGATAATAAGGTGTTGATGAAACATCTTCAATTTTGAACTTGTCGCAGAACCTGACGAAGGCGTTGCTTATGAACTGCGGACCGTTGTCATGAATGATCCGTCTTGGCACGCCGTGTCGGTATATGACATGATGTTTGATAAAATTGATGACGTTGTTCGTCTTCACTTCTTTAAGCGGAATCGCTTCAGCCCACTTTGAGAAATAATCTGTGATCGCGAGGATGAACCGATCACCTTTGACTGAAGGGGGGAAATAGGACCGACTATGTCCATACCCCAAGTCTCGAACGGCCACGACGTGGTTGACGTGTGCAACTGCTCTGGCGGCTGATGCATATAATTTGCATGTATCTGGCAAGCGTGGCATTCTCGTGCGTACTCGATTGCGTCACGAACCATCGTTGGCCAGAAATATCCCATCCTCCTGATGCGATCATACAGTTTGGGACCGGGCTGATGCGCACCACATTCTCCTTCGTGCGCTTCCTTAAGAACTTCTTCTGCTTCTTTGTTTGAAAGGCATCGGAGTAATAAACCATCGTACCCCCTACGGTATAACGTATGTGTCTCGGCATTATAAAAGAATCTTGGCGCTCTTCGGCGAATTGATTCCTTTTCTTTTACAACTTCTGGCAGAATACCATACTGGACGTAGTCAATGATGGGAAAACGCCAATCTCGACTCAGCCCCAATTTGAGTTGAATTCACCTCCTTGGCGTTTACGTTTCCGTCATCTTCTTCTTCAATATCCCTACTGTATATGGGTACACAGAGTTGATGCGTCCGTACCGTGACTAATAGTTCAGTTTCGGGAGGTTGTGCCAGTGATACTGCTAGTGCCGCCAACGCGTCTGCATGAGCGTTCTGGAGACGAGGGATATATTCAATGAAGAATTCTTCGAAAGATTCTACCATTTTGATTGCTTCCTGGTGGTACGGGATCAGGTCTTGGTTCCTGACTTCATACTCTCCACGGACCTGGTTGACTATCAATTGAGAATCCCCAAAAGCTTCGAGATATTCGACCCCCAGCTCCTTGGCGAAACTGAGTCCAATGAGAAGTGCATTGTACTCGGCCACGTTATTGGAACACGGATCAGTCAATGAATAAGCTCGGGGCATTACATGTTTTCCCGGGGAGATTAAGACGACTCCAACTCCAGAGGAAACGGTGGGACATCCCGGGGTTATTACCCTATTAACTGCTCTTGAAGCGCCATCAAAATATAATTGCCATACTTGCTGTTGCGATGTAGTGTTAACCTCGTGGGTTTCATCCGGCAAGTCATCATATACTTCTGCCGCATCTGCGGTCGGGTTTGCCGCCAAAAGATCACAAATCGCTTGTCCCTTGACCGACTTTTGCTGTTTGAAACGCAAATCATACTGGGACAAGAGGATGGCCCATTTTGCCAACCGCCAATTCATCGAACCCGGTTGCGTCATAAATACTCGCACGGGATTAACATTGGAGATAACATAAATTGTCTGTCCCACTAAGTAATGCCGCATCTTTTGCACTGCAAACACCAACGCGAGACATTCTTTCTCAATCATCGGATATCGAGACTCAGCGCCCACCAAAGTCCGACTTAAATAATAAACTGCCTGTTCGTGACCATTATCATCGTCTTGTGCTAACAAAGCACTTATCGAATGGTTCATCGCCTTGATGTAAATCAAGAACGGTTTACCTGATTTTGGTGCAACGAGAACAGGAGGATTTGTCAGATATGTCTTGATATCCTCGAGTGCCTTTTGGCAGGCGTCGTCCCAAATAAATGACACACCCTTCTTGTTTAGCTTAGAGAAAGGTTGGCACTTCCCAGAGAGATTTGAGATGAACCGCCTGATGTAAGCTAAACGCCCTTGCAATCCTCTGAGTTCTCTCAGATTCCTCGGGGGTTGCAATTCATGTATCGCCTTCACCTTATCGGGATCGATATGTATACCCTTAGTGGTGACGACGAACCCAAGGAATTTTCCGCTGGACATTCCAAGGAATGATTTAGTGGGGTTCATCTTCAATTGATGACTCCTCATGAGATCGAACATCGTCTTCAAATCCTTGATGTGATCTTCTTTGTTGCGGCTTTTCACAACCAAATCATCAACGTAGCATTCGACTGTTTTCCTGAGATGTTCTTGGAAAATCTTAGTCATCGCTCGCTGGTATGTGGCACCGGCATTCTTCAAACCGAAAGGCATCACCGTATAGCAGAAGACTCCGAGGGGTGTTCTAAACGCCGTATGATTTTCATCTTCCGGATGCATCTTGATTTGGTTATATCCCGAAAAGCCATCCATGAAGGACATCCTCTCGAATCCGCATGTATTGTCGATAATGACATCCGTGATTGGGAGAGGAAAATCGTCTTTCGGACATGCTTCATTCAGGTTCCTGAAGTCGATGCAAATCCTGATTTTGCCATTCTTTTTCATGACGGGAACGATGTTGGCTAACCAGTCTGGATGTTGTTCCTCCCGGATAAATCCTGAATCGATCAACTTCTTAACCTCTGCCTCAATGGCTTCCATAATCTGCGGACGAAACCGTCTTTGCTGTTGTTTGACAGGTTTGGCATCCGGCTTGATGTCAAGGCGGTGCATTGCCATATTGGGGTCGAGTCTAATGTATTCTCTGATTAGTGCAATTAATTCATCCTTCTCATCTGGAGGAAGACTACCGCTGATAAATATGGGCTTTGGATTGGCCTCATTGCCCATATTAATTTGGACTACTTCATCTTCGGTTGGTGGTTCTCTCTGTTCGAACCTATCACCGTACTGCATGTTTAGGTGATGGACCCATGGGTCTTCCCATGTTGGCATTTGATCGTCATCCTCTACGGTAGATGGATCAGCTGTAGTCATGTTTGACATTAGGGCTTTGAATGCCTCCCCTAAACTTGTGTCGGAATCCTCAGCTGAAGAATCTGGCAAGTACCCCTCCTTAGCTTTGTTAGCAATTTGATCGATAATCTGCCAATCACATTCGTCATCTGATGAAACATAGCCTAAGCCTCGACCATATTTATAATGATCCTCAGGTCTCCCTTTTGGAACATATACCGCTTTGGCTGGAGTACGAGGACCTCGATCGAAGTATAAACCTTCTCCGAGTGTGAAATCGTATCCCTGCTTTTCCATGAGCTTGCGCGCTTCTGGACTATACTTGGATAGATGTCGACCAGGTTTGTCATCATCTTCGTCTTCACTTAGGAAATGATCTGGTAACGGAGAGCTTTTTCCTTTACCATAAATTACTTCTTTAGCACCTCCTACCTTGTTCGGGATGATCATGGTTGTTCCTTGTTCCGAAAGAATGCTGGATTTGTTGGTCATGCATTTCTCTCATCTGCTGCATGGCCATCTCCATCTCAAACTTGAAACTTTCTTTCTGCTTAGCCAAAGCGTCTTCAAGCATCTTGGCCATCTGCTCCGCACTTATCATAAGTGCCTCGCGGGGTTGTCCCTCGCTGGATACCGTATTATCTGATGCAACCGCGGAGCCGGCATCAGATTCTTCATCTTCTGAAGGGCGTCTTGTTCGAACCCTATCATAGGTTGCTCGCTCGATGGTTCCGGACTGCAGACGGGTTCTAGGCCGGGAGGCTCTCAGAATTGACTCGAAATCATCCTGTGCCGATGTCCCCTTGCTGGTCATGTTGGTGGTGACCCTCGGGAATTCTCCGTCTTCAATCATTCTTTTTCTTCGTTGGAAACGCCTAGGCCTTGGTTTTGGCGTCTCCACGCTGAGTCTTTCAAAAACTGAAACTCTTTCGGGGACCGCCTTGATGCAGTTGCATTCAGACAATACTGCCCCAAAGGTCTTGACCCGCTGGTGTTGAATCCATAAATGACTGTGCCTGTAGACGCCAATTTGCTGACTGGTATGCCAAGGCTATGCATCAGGCGAAGCGACATAATGCTCACAGCGGAACCCGGATCTACTTGGATTCGGTTGACCTCGCTGGAGCCAATGTACCCGACAAAATACAAGGGCCGATCATGGTTTGAATTCTTCGTCTGCATGTCTTCTTTGGTGAAGGTGATGCAGGGAATGTTCTTAGCTGCCACATTACACTGTTGAGCTAACAATTCTATTTCCTCTTCCGAATCGGCCAAGGCCTCTTGCAATGCTTCTCTAGTTTCTTTAGACAGCCGCAACAACTCATATAGCGTTATCCGCGCTGGAATGTTAGCTAACTGAGCCATGATGTCGAAGGCGCGCGGAGTTTTCGAACCCTCCGGTTTGTCTTTTCCAATCGGGCGACTGAAACGAGACTGCTTCGGATTCTGTACCTCCTGGGGATTCTTTTCTTTCGATTTGGTCACTGGCTGTTGTCGAGCTTCTTTACCCGATGTGGGACTTGTAATCACCCCCATCTCTGTGAGAGTTTTGGCTGGTCCCCGTTTGTTCACCCCCTGCTCACTAGGTGGCGGATAGTTGTAGTGATATTCGTTTCCGCTTCGGGTCGCAAAAACTTCTTGTTCTTCTTCAGAGAGCGGAAAAGTGGGGATTCTTTCATCATCTTCCCTTGGGATGGCAGAGACTCCGCAGCAAGCCTTTCCTTTGGACTTCTTCTTGGATGACGATCCGGCCCATTGTTCATCTCCAATCAGATCGGGGTGAACCCAAAGGATTTCGCCATTTGGGGCTGTGTGTGGCACAAGTCCCTTTTGGCGCTGTCCATGTGGGTCATCGTTTACTGTCTTCATCCCTACTTTGGTGATGCACCACCAGTAGCTGCAGGTGTTTTGCCCTTACCACGAGAGGCGAAATTTGAGTCCAGCGGATTAACCGTCGGTTGGTTCCTCTCGGCCTTCTTCCTTCTAAGGAATCGCTCAGCCTGCTCCCCTCGGGCCTTCAGATCCTTCCAAGTGTCAGACGGTGCTGTTCCCATTGCTTCCAACACGTCCAACGCAAGGTTGTTGTGGCAAGTTTGGAGGATGAATTCCTCTGTGATCGGGTCCCGGCAATTCATCGCCTTGTTCCGGAATCTTTTGACGAAGGTATCGACTAACTCTCCGTCCTTCTGCTTCTCATCGAGCAACGATCCGATAGATATCTCGGTGTCGTCGTCGAAGAAGTTGGCCAGGAACTTGGTCTCCATGTCATCCCAGCTGTTTACGCTGCCTGGCTTGAGGCGGCGATACCAATCGAAGGCGGCTCCGCGAAGAGTGCCGACGAATGACCGCACCATCAGAGGCTCATTACCAGAGATCACCCCCAAGTGCGATTTGAAGTAAATCAAATGCTGGGTAGGTGAACCCATCCCATTAAACGGCGTGAAGTTAATTAGATTAAACTTCGCCGGATATGGGATCGATTCCCATTCTCTTGGGTATGGGCAAGGAATGCCTGTTTTCTTCGTCTCTTGAGCGGAGATCAATGTGTTGATTTTGCTCTCGAGGTTCTTGATCTTCAGACTTTCGCCTGTGTCTTCATTGGCATTCTCATTACCACCCCCTGCATTGACAGGATGATCATTGGTATTCTGAGCATTTGTATCCTCATCTTCCAGATTAACCGGGTTACGACGATTCTGCTCGCCTTGTTGGTTCGCCAATGCTTGGATTTGTTGGTCATGCATTTCTCTCATCTGCTGCATGGCCATCTCCATCTCAAACTTGAAACTTTCTTTCTGCTTAGCCAAAGCGTCTTCAAGCATCTTGGCCATCTGCTCCGCACTTATCATAAGTGCCTCGCGGGGTTGTCCCTCGCTGGATACCGTATTATCTGATATCATCAGGGCCTCGCGGGGTTGTCCCTCGCTGGATACTGTATTATCTGATGCCACCGCGGAGCCGGCATCAGATTCTTCATCTTCTGAAGGGCGTCTTGTCCGAATCCTACCATAAGTTGCTCGCTCTATGGTTCCGGACTGCAGACGGGTTCTAGGTCGGGAAGCTTTCAGAATCGACTCGAAATCTTCTCGTGCCGATGTCCCTTTGCTCGTCATGTTGGTGGTGACCCTCGGAAATTCTCCGTCTTCAATCACCCTTCTTCTTCGTTGGAAGCGCCTAGGCCTTGGTTTTGGCGTCTCCGCACTGAGTCTTTCAAAAACAGAAACTCTTTCGGGGACCGCCTTAATGCAATTGCATTCCGACAATACCGCCCGAATGAGTTTGGAACAGGGACATTGAATTTCCTGTTCTCGGGGACTCCTCTTCCTGGTTCTATTCGTACCCCCAGCACGATAATACAACTCGTCATCTTGACAGTCGGAGTAACCTATCGTGCGCGGGCACGACTTCTCAGGTATAACACTATCATTATCAGATGATAATGTTTCCATCTGAGGTTGGATCGCCTTCTTTGGGCTTTCAAAGCTTACACGCCTAGAAACGTGCCTTCGTAAGCGCGAGTCCTCAGCGTGCTCTTGGACTTCGATGCGCAAGTTAGTGCGCGCAGCTGCCTTGAGCTCTTTGTCATACTGGAGGTGACGGCGACCCCCAGTGTGTTGAGTCGTTCTGGGCTTCTTCATCGGGCCCAAACGCTCTATCGGGCCCAAACGCTTGTGAATTGGAGCTTTGCCTCTCACGTCAGGAACTGGACCGAGGCGCTCCAAAATTGATTTCTTCTTGCGGGATGACTCTGCATGATCTCCCGGAGAAGTTATTGGGATTAACGGCGACTTTGGTTGATTCGCCGGATTTTGACCTTGCTTAGAAGGCTGCACTGGTTTCTTTTTGGCCTGAGTCGCCACTTCAGACTTAGGCTTCCAGACTTGGCGGGTTGATGGTGGCTTCTTCGCCTCCTCCTTTTGCAGCTTTCTACGGGCTTCCTGAGCTTGAGCCCGTGCCTGCGCTGACATCGCGCGGCGCTTGCGAATGCGCTCCTCGAGTGTCGAACGGTTCGGCTTGGAAGAGTCGCCATTCATTGGTGGTTGAGGCTGTTTGCCTCTTCTGTTCTTCAACTCCGCGTTGTAGCGGAATCCGTCCGTAGACTCCATCGCCTTAGCGAGTTGCCGCGCAAGGCATTGACGACGCCTTTGGCGGGCTCTCTTTGAGAGAGTCACAACGCCCTAAATAGTGGAGGCGTTGGCAGGAGTAGAGTTGACCTGGTTGGAGGTCGGTGGAATTTCATCTGACGCAACTTCGGCGTCAGTTGGGTTGAGAGCTTCGTGGGCTTCCCGAGCAGCTTCAAACCAACGAGCTTTTCTCCCGGAGGAGAACTTCTTGGACTTGCGGGGGGAGGTAGATCCGGACGAGGACACATACTCCTCGAACTTGGCTTGGTCGAACTCGTACTCGACCTCCTCCACGACCGGGATTGCAATCCGCGGCTGCGACGCATCGATCTCGTTGGCGAGATCGTCGGCTCCCACTGTGGTCGCCAGATTGTTCGCGTGGAAAACTGTTTTCTTTTTCATTGATATGATTGTCATCTTGGGTTACAAAGATCCGGTCTTTTATAGATCCGGTTACAACTAAATCAAAGAAAATAAAGAAAAATTACAACTCTCCTCTGTGAACAAATCACGAGCTCCTGTTTTGCGGTCGCTCGCTTTGGTGGGTTCTTTGCCTGCGCCGGGGTTAATCCGTGGACCACCGCGCGATCTAGATCCGGTCGGATCTACACGAGTATGCGGGTATTATTCCACGAAGGGAATAATAGCCGGGAGGGATTAATCCACCAAGGGAATAATCGCTCGGATCTCGAGATCTAAGACCAAGCTTAGATCTGGAGTGTAGTCTCGTGTAGATCTCAGATCTGTTCTTTCTTCCTCTCGAGATCCTGCCTTTTCTGACGTGGATGGTCGCCGAGGATCAGATCTGAATGGTGCAAGTCTTCTGGTCTTCAAGCTCCGAGTTCACTCTTCAATCCGGCAGAGTTTCGGCTCTTGAAAGTTCGACCCCTGAAAATGAACATCTCTAGGCCTATTTATAGGCTCTCAGGACAGTGGCTGCAAAAAGGGAATTGTCGGCCACCTCTGGCCACTGTCGGCCACCTCGGGCCACTGTCGGCCACAAAACCGTTGCTTTCTTCATTAATGAGATAATTGTCATCTTGAGTTACAACTTTTTGAGTTACAAAAGATCCGGTCTTTTATAGATCCGGTTACAACTAAATCAAAGAAAAAAAGTAAAAATTACAACTTTCCTTCTGTGAACAAATCACGAGCTCCTGTTTTGCGGTCGCTCGTTTTGGTGGGTTCTTTGCCTGCGCCGGGGTTAATCCGTGGACCACCGCGCGATCTAGATCCGGTCGGATCTACACGATTATACGGGTATTATTCCACGAAGGGAATAATAGCCGGGAGGGATTAGTCCACCAAGGGAATAATCGCTCGGATCTCGAGATCTAAGACCAAGCTTAGATCTGGAGTGTGATCTCGTGTAGATCTCAGATCTGTTCTTTCTTCCTCTCGAAATCCTGCCTTTTCTGACGTGGATGCTCGCCGAGGATCAGATCCGAATGTGCAAGTCTTCAAGTCTTCAAAGCTCCGAGTTCACTCTTCAATCCGGCAGAGTTTCGGCTCTTGAAAGTTCGACCTTTGAAAATGAACACCTCTAGGCCTATTTATAGGCTCTCAAGACTGTGCCCGCGCACAGAGAAATGTCAGCCACCCATAGGTGGCCGACACTGTGCCGAGCCACCCATGGGTGGCTCGGTTTTGGCCGAGCCACCCATGGGTGGCTCGGCCTAAGCCGAGCCCCCTTAGGTGTGGGTTTTCCGAGGTTTTGTGTTGTGTCCGTTTTCCGGTTTTGTCCGTGATTCGGTTGATCGAGACTCTGATTTGTTGATCTGATTTGGCAGTAAGTCTGATTCATGATTTGGCAGTAAATCTGCTTCTGAGTTCGAGTCTGAAACTGATCTTGATTCGATCGTGATTCGTCCGAGTCCGTTCCCGGTTGGATGACTCGTTGATTCTTTAACACTTGGCTTGATTCCGACCGCGTATGGATGCATTCCGTCGCTTGCGTGCGATTCGTCGATCTCGTCGCCTCGTTGGTTCGTCGGTTTGTGCCGAGCTATGCTAAGGGACCTATAAGCAATTTTATATGCCTACAGTGGAAACTTTCAAATTCAACACCAGCCTCAAAATCATCCTCTGCATGCTCTGTCTTGTAAGTAGCGCTGGAAGCCTTAATTCGGGTTTTAGCGTCCTTAAGAGAAATGGCTGCAACACGAGATACAGCTATGTCTTTCCGGTTTAAGTTCTGAAAGAGGTATTCCGCCCACGCGGTATGCATAATGCCCCCTCCACGCATCCCAAAGACTTGAGCACATATATGGAAGTGGCACATCAACTCTCAGAAAGTAGCATAAACTTCTGGATGCGCCGCCCTCAACATGGAAAGCTCCTCGGTGGTAGGGATGAATTCTTCATAGGGCATTCTACCAAACGGCAACCCCGATACTTCTTGCATCTCATGGAGAGCAAAACCTAACTCCCCTATAGGTGTGAAGAATGTGTAGCTGTCTAGGTTATATTTCTCCAACATAGCGAAGAAATTATGATAACTTTGCACAACCCCCCGTCGAGTAGCTAGCACAGGAATCGTGAGGCCCGATTGAACGAGTGGTTCCTTAAGCTCCTCAAGAACAAAGTCAACCATACGGGTCCACCAACCTCCTTCTCCAGAACAAACCCATCCTGGAGATCTGAACATCTGGGTAGAGAATTCACCCTGAGCTGCAATGAATTGGCGAATGAAGATATTCGCTGGACGTGGCACCTCTGGAACGAGATCCTTCTTCTCAAATAAGCCGGGTCTCAACCCCTTGAGTTGTCCCCCGATTTGTGTACGAGATCACCGACCAAATCCAAGCGACACATTCTCTTTCTCCTTGACTATGTCAAAAGTTAAACCCCGACGACAGCTCACATTCAAGAAATAGGAGAACGGATACATCCTCTTCATGCTTGGGAGGAAGAGGAAACGGTTATCGACTCTCCGCAGTAGCTTTGCGTCCTCCGCATGTATGAGATGGTCATCAATTGCTATACAATCTCCGAATATGAATGCTGGTTTGGGAAACTGAGCACGACCGATAGGGGTCTCCATGTCCAAGTCAGTGATCAAAACCCTGAGAGTAGAGCATCGGGGGAATCTAATCATGTTTGTTCTCTCCGAGTCAGGGAAAGTACACAGTGGAATCCTGCTCTGAATACTGAAGACTTCATTCGCATCAGGACCGCTAATATATCCAAAATGATGCTCTTATGAAAGCGGCACATTTGGAAGAAGCACTGCACAATCAAAAGCAGAGATTAGCAGCTAAAAGCAAGCTGTTGACATAAATACAGAATCTGAAACACAAAAGGCCAACCTCGTGTCAGAAATCTCAAACGCGAGAGTCGAGCCTCGTGTCAGAAATCTCAAACGCGAGAGTCCAGCCTCGTGTCAGAAATCTCAAACGCGAGATTCGAGCCTCATGTCAGAAATCTCAAATGCGAGAGTCGAGCCTCGTGTCAGAAATCTCAAACGCGAGAGTCGAACCTCATGTTGAAAAACTTAAACGCGAGCGTCGAGATCCACATGGAGTCCCAACTCCGTGTTTTCATTGAACAGAAACGAGTCATCTTCCTCGTTATCAAGAACCCATATAGGGTTTTCAAAGAACTTGCCAAGGCAAGTTGTTTTGGTCATCACTTACCACAACAGGGAGACCCCCGCGACGGCGACGGTGACGATGACGTTCCCGCAGGAACAAGAACACCGCCGGCGTCCTCAACCGACGGCGTTTCGGAAGTCGCTCTAGCGACTTTCTTGGAGCTAGGGCTCATTCTTCGCGATGCCATCGATATAATCGGTCGGAGAAGGCGTCGTCGGTCAAAGAAGATGAAGTTTGTCGGAGATCTTCTCGAAATCAAACGAGAGTTCTCGTTCTTGGAAATAGCCAAAAATGGAAAGAGTCGAATGACTCTTGACATGACCACTCAGGTCTATTTATAACAGTCATCAAGCTGTTAAGATGGCACGGGATTCTAGGAGAATCCTAACCATTTTATCTTTTAAAACGCAATCTTTCGCGTTTTTAGCAATCTTTCGTGTTTTTAGATAAAGACAGTTAAGACTTTAATCTCAACGTGAAGTTCACACCCGCGTTCAAACACTAGGCTCAGACCAGCGTTATGAAGGTTCTTAACCTCGCGTTTCGTACCTCAAATGCAAGAGTCACCTTAACGTTGTAATTTTTCCAAATGAAGAATCTACCCTTGATACTTATCCCCTAAGTTCATGGATTATTTCAACAGAGTGCTTTTAAAACTCTGTATTTCCTTAACATAATCTAAATACTCATCAGGTTAATATTACACCTCAAATGATCATCACCCCCACAGAGATTGAATTTAGTTGTCATCACTACCAATATGACTACAATTCCTCTGTTAAGGTCCATTTATCGATTCTCGTCAATAGAACGATAAATCTCCAAAATTATCCAAATCCTGGTTAATTCGTCAACTCTCCTCAGCAGAATATCAAATAACCAATTGACCTAATTCTTTTTAGTGGGATGATAAAATTCCCCGAGTCTTGTTCAAATCACAAGTGATACAATTCATCGCCCTGATGATAAAACACTTAGTAGTTCTTCCCAGTGAGACGCTACAATATTTTTTCCTCACAGATGTCACGTTAAAAATCACACCTTTGATAAAATCAACTTATCGATTCTCGTCAATAGAGTGATAAGTCCTTAAAATTGCCCTGATCGTAATATTTCTCCTGTCATGTTAAAAATCACACCTCTGACAAAATTAACTTATCGATTTTTATCAATAGAGCGATAAGTCCACAAAATTGCCCTGATCGTAATATTTCCCATGTCACGTTAAAATTACATCTCTGACAAAATCAACTTACCGATTCTCGTCAATAGAGCGATAAGTCCTCAAAATTGCCATGTTCGTAATATTTCTCCTGTCATGTTAAAAATCACACCTCTGACAAAATTAACTTATCGATTCTCGTCTATAGAGCGATAACTCCGTAAAATTGCCCCGATCACAACATTCTAACAGTCCAACCCTCATACTTGGACCTTTTTCCTCAGTGGATTAAACTCTTTCCTAAATTATCCCTAGGAAAATTTGTGAGTTTCACTCTATGAGGAAATTCACGCTAAATTAAAATTACACTTCTGGCATTTATAGTCTTCTTTCAGTGTTCAAAGCAAAAGCGTAACACAGGAAGAATTCTATTAATCAGCCCTATTTTGGGAGAATGATAAAGTGTTTATTCTCAGCAGTTAGAAATTTTCTGGAGTTATCTTAAAGGATAATAAGGAGAATTTTCTAAATCAGATCTATCACGGAAATTTGTAATTTTGTTGCTTCGAGATTAAAACATGACACATGCAAGAAATAATGAGAAACTAATATCACTTTTTTATTCAGAAACCAAAAGGAAGTGATACAGAGCCGTTCTTAAGAAAAAGAATAATACAAGGTCAAGTCAAAAGAAGCAAGTTGAGCTTTGGCATCAGAGAGCTTTCCTCATGATTGGCCCGTACAACGGCTTCAACCTTCCTCCACAGCTCATCCCTAGTGGGTGCTACTTCAGCTGCTGCCTCCTTCTTCGCTCTTTCAAGAGCCTGAGCTTCTTTATGGTAATTCAAAAGAGTGTCCGCATTTTTGGCACCAAGTATATTAACAACGGCTTCTTCGCGAGAAAGCTGGGCCTTCAATCTCAGTACCTCCGCCTCAGCTTCGACAAGTTTTGTACGAATGAGGTCCAGAGAAGCAGTAGAGAGCTCTAGTTCTTTTTGTCTTAGATCACTCTGCTCTCGCAAGTGCGTAACTTGAAGCTCTTTTTTAGCCAGACCCCGCTCAATTGCCTCACGGCAAGTCACTTCCTCAACTTAGATGTCAGCAAAAGTAGACACGATCTGTGTCTGAATGTCTGCATGGCTGAGGGCTTCTAAGTGTTTGAGCTGGGCTTCTAAGTGAGAAATGGCTCCCGAATAACGTTCAAAGCATTGGGCATTGCCCACACTTTTGACTCCATTTAAGCCTGCTTCTAAGAGAGACTTAAAAGAATCAAAGCGGCCTCGACCAGCCGTGACAACTTCAATCACCTTCCTCATGAGACTGTTCAAATAACTCAGGAAAATATGGAGGAAGTCAGGAGCATCCGTTGGACTAGAAAAAGCAATGGAGGACGACTCGATGACCCTGGAAGTGGATGTATCAAAGTACGAACTAACAAGTGATCTGGGTGTAGAAGTCGTGGAAGCAACTGAAACATTCAATTGCGAAGGACTTGAAGTCAAAGCCATCATTGTCCTCGCCTAAGACGTGCTTGGTCTGGCCTCTGTTAGTGTAAGTGAAATCCTCATCAATGCTGCTGGTAAAGTAATTGTCGTGGATGAACTGGACAAAGGTTGCTCTTGCAAAGGAGCTGATACTTGCACAAGCTGCTGTTCTGGAGAATGAGTCACAGTAATAGCCCCGGGCAATGTTGCCGGTGAAACAGCCGCCATGGATGAGCCAGGCAAATGCTACTCTTGTAAAGGAGCTGACACCTGCGTGAGCTGTTGCTCCGTAGGAGGAGTAGCAGTGATAGTCCCGGGAGGAGGTGAACCTGCACAAAAAAAAGGTCGGAACACGGAAAGTACATGTGGAAGAATTCGAGGCTTACCGGAGATGTGAAAAGGAGTATAACCAGATGCTTTATCTGATGGGACCTTGGGAGTATCATCAAAAATGGTTATGTTATCCATAGAATTATGCTCTTCGTCCTGCACGTCATCACCTGGCATGTTGCCAACGTCAGCATCCTCATCACCTATATCTTCATCAGCTGCATCACCAATCGAGGAGCCTTCATAATCTACATGCTCCTCATCATCCCGTATAGCTGAAGACTCAGGAAGACTTGTGCCAACAGCTGGTTTAGTCATAAGTCCCGTTGTCGGACTAGGACTTAAACCGCGAGCCTGTAACATTAGTGCTGAAGGAGGAGGGGATAGATTCTCTTCATGGCCCTGGGATTCTAACACAGGAGCCCTAGGAGGGTCTGCTGCTGGAGCAGATTCTGCATCTGTGGCCATTAATTCATTCTCTTCATCCTCATAGGGATGGTGAGAAGAAGCTTCACTCGATAAAGCCGGGCCATTCGAACGGAGCCTAATTCTATAGGGCAGGCCTGCAACTGAAGATTCATGTTGTTCTTCATCTTCAGCAGCTCTGATAGCGTCAGCCATCAACATTAGTTTCTGCTGGCCTTTAGGAGGAAGAGACCCAACCATCAGCTTCCGGTAGGTCTACTTATCGTATTGGCCAGTTTCATCCGCCGAAAGTTTTGTCTTCCCAGCTGCCCTTGCTGTGGGAGAATCTACCACCCGGGTTCCTCCACTGGAGTAGGTTCAGCTGCTTTCTCCTTTCCTTGTTCAGCAGAAGGGTCCTCAATGGATAAAAATTCGTCGATTCCTCTCAGGCGGGATGTCTTTGATCCCCTCCTTGAAGCATACATACGTCGGATATCTTTCAGACAATATGTATTTAAGTTGTAATTGGGAGTCTGGGAAGCGGCAAAGTACCAGTTGCAGAAGCTCATGGAAGTATAAGAATTAGGTGTTGTGTGGGGAAGCCTGAATATGGCTTTGGTACAACCTGCCACAGAATAGTACCAAGCCTTGGCCCCCTCATATAAGTTGCTCACAAATGAGAGCTGAGGTTGGGGGTTCCCAACATACAGCTGATCATACCCAAATTGGCGAACGAACCTATAAGATTGGTAGGGCTCGAGGAAACATTTGTCACCTTGCCGGAAGACCAGGTTGCCTAGCCTGATAGAAAGGAGCCAATGGAAGACGTCCCCGCGGAAACATTTGTCACCTTGCCGGAAGACCAGGTTGCCTAGCCTGATAGAAAGGAGCCAATGGAAGACGTCCCCGCTCAACTGGGTGAATCCGTTAGGCCCCGCCATGTCCTGATACTCTGCTCCATAGACCCAGCCTGTAAAATCGGGAAAACAACGGAAGATGTGGTAGTTGGTGTCTCGTGACAAAATCTGGTGAATCCTAACCATATAACTCCCCTCCCATTTTGCAGATTCTAGTCGTTGCACAAACGGGATGAATGAATCACCTGGAGGAGAGGCTGCACTCATTATGGAAGGACAGTGAAGCACATACCAAGCCATTAGATAAGTGTAAGGCAGTGGTATCCGAGGATTGGGAGTTTTGAAAACCTTGTTACCACCAGACTCCACCTCTGTAACATCAATAAAATCCAAAGCCAATTCACGCAGCTCACTCTTCAAGCAACCCACCATGGCGTAAAGCAGATTCAATGGCCTCTAGTGTGCCAAAAGAACAACCGGATAAATCACCTCAATAGCGAGAGCATCAATTGGCCTGGTAGGAATGACGCACCGCTTGAGCCACAGCATTAAGAATCCAACCAACAGCGCTGTGTCGGAAATTAGGATCAGAGCTTGATAGTGGAAACTTTCAAACTCCGTATGAGCCGGGAAAATATCTTCCTTGGCCTCATTGGTATAATGGGAGGTAGAAGCATCGATTCGGGCTTGAACCTCCTCTAAAGTACTGGCAGACAATCTGGTCACCGAAGCTCCTTTATTGGTCAGGTTCTGGAATAAATACTCCGCACAAAATACTTGTTTGATGCCACCTCCTCGAGCCCCTGTCTGCTGCATACAAATGTGGAAGTGACACATGACTTCCCAAAGAGTAGAATAAATTCCGGGGCTTGTTTTTCTCAAAATCTTAAGTTCCATTTATCCTGGAACGAATTCTTCATACGGAAGATCCCCGAGAAGAAGACCCGAGACATGGTGCATCTCATGAAGAGCAAAGCCTAACTCTCCCACCAAGGTGAAGAAAGTACAGGTCTCGGAATTATACCTCTCTAATATAGAGAAGAAATGAAAGTGGCTCTGAATGATCCCAAATTTAGTAGCCGTACCGGAATCTCTAGGCCAGCTTGGATAAGAGGCGTTTCCAATTCCTCCAAAATAAATTTGGTCATCCGGGTCCACCACCCTGTCACCGGAGAATGAACCTAGCCAGGAGTTCTAAACCCTTGCATGAGAAACTCTCCTTTCTTTGCCATAAACTTTTTGACAAAGGTGTTCGCCGGGCTGGCCACTTCACCAACAGGGTACTCTTTAGCGAACAAGCCTGGGCGTAGAGCTATCACCTGTCTGTTATAACCAACTGTGTGGACCCCTTGAAAAGTTAGGGTTCCGAGAAGAACTCCATCCTGATCCTTAACGAGGTTCCAATCCATACGCCTTGGGATGGAAGCGCACTGAAAGTATGATATGGGGAACATCCTCTCCATATTGGGCAAGAAAAGGTTACGGTCTCCAACTTTCCGTAGCCACTTGTAGTCCCCATCATAAGCAACGCCTGCCTCAAAGTCAACAAAATCCCCGAAGAGGAATCCGGGTTTGACTATCGGTTTACGGCTCAGGTTCTTAAGTCTAGCGTTCGTAACCAATGTCCTAAGAGTTTCAGGAGAAGCTTGGGTGATTAGTTCCACATGGCTCTTCTCCGTAATTCGGAAAACTGTGAGTTCTCGGCGCAGGTTGAATGTCATGTTCAGATCCACACCACCTTCATATCCAAAATGATGGCGAAAGGGGAGAGGCTCGCTGGTATGACGCACTACAAAACAAAGAAAAGGGTTAGACAATGCAAGAGGCAAATCAGAAGCGGAGATCGAACCTCGCGTCAAAAATCTTAGATGCGGAGATCAAACCTCACGTCGAAAATCTCAAATGCGGAGATCAAACCTCGCGTTAAAAATCTCAGACGCGGAGATCCAACCTCGCGCCAAAAATCTTAGACGCGAAGATCCAACCTCGCGTCGAAAATCTTAGACGCGGAGATCAAACCCCGTGTCGAAAATACTAAATGACAGAGTCCAGCTCCGCATTATTGAAATGAGTCTCCTCGTTGATTCAGAGATCAGAACTCGCCGTAGCGAGTTTTGACGACCACAGAAGTTATACTCACCCCCGATTAAAGGGAGTTGAGGCGGCGACACGCTCGCTTGAGTCACGACACCACCGGCCGATGCAGATGCCAACGAACCCTGAGCCAAGGTGACATCGGATCTGGAGGGTCGAGAGACGATCTTCTTATTAGGCGCCATGGATTTCGGTCGAGAGAGAAGAGGAACAATGCTCGCCGGAGATGAGAACGAAAATCTTCGTTGAAATTTCAAGAAGAGTCGAATGACTCTTGATTTGACCTCAGTAGTCTATTTATAGACAGCTATAAGCTGTCAAATCAGAACGGGATTCTAGGCTAGAATCCCGCCCAAACGTGATTTTCAGCATTCGAGTTGGTTGAACTTCCGAACGCGGAATTCACCCACGCGCGGAATTCACCTACGCGTTCTAATTCTCAAACGCAGATCTCACCCACGCGTTCCAATCCTTAAATGCAAAATTTATCTATGCATTTGGACCGCTATAATAGCAGCCTCTCGACTGCCAAGGCTACGACACAGTCCCAGATAAATAGAAGAAGAGCTAACAGCGATCATCAAGGTGACCAAAGCCGAGAAGAAACAGACGACTCGGCTGTGTAGTCTATTGGATGAGTACAGATAAATTATAATCAACAACATTAAAATCATCTGGCTCGATCCGACGCACAACTCATTCTTCTAAGTGTCTTAACATTCCCACAAAGATTAATAAAGCCAGGAGCTGCACATAACTTATTCTTCTAAGTGGCTTAACATTCCCACAAAGATTAATGAAGGCTCGATCCGACGCACAACTCATTCTTCTAAGTGGCTTAACATTCCCACAAAGATTAATAAAGCCAGGAGCGACGCATAACTCATTCTTCGAAGTGGCTTAACATTCTCACAAAGATTAATGAAGCCAGGAGCGGCGCATAACTCATTCTTCTAAGTTTCGATCCGACGCGCAACTCATTCTTCTAAGTGGCTTAACATTCCCACAAAGATTAATAAAGCCAGGAGCGGTGTATAACTCATTCTTCTAAGTGGCTTAACATTCCCACAAAGATTAATGAAGGCTCGATCCGACGCGCAACTCATTCTTCTAAGTGGCTTAACATTCCCACAAAGATTAATGAAGCCAGGAGCTGCACATAACTCATTCTTCTAAATGGCTTAACATCCCAACGAAGATTAAATGAAGACACGATCTGATGCGCAACTGATTCTTCTAAATGGCTTAACATCCCAATAAAGAGTAATGATGATATTGCTAAAATCGTCACCCCAGTTGAGCTGATCAAGAAAGGAGATAAAGTGGATTCCTCTGAGGCTGCCCTCCTGACTAAATGTAGGATAAAGCCCCTCTCATGTGGGCTTGCGATTCTCTCTGTCTATAACAATGGATCTGTCTTAAGTCTAGAGGTGCTCAACCTCACGGAGGATGACCTCGTTGACAAGTTTACAGCTGGTGTTTCTATGGTCGCTTCGCTATCCTTGGCTCTCTCTTACCCAACTCTTGCAGCTACGCCTCACATGTTCGTCAATGCCTACAAGAACGTCCTTGCTGTTGCTGTTGACACTGAATACACCTTCCCATAGGCTGAGAGGGTAAAGGAGTATCTAAAGGATCCGAGCAAGTTTGTTGTTGCTGTTATCTCTATTGCATCTGCTGAGAATGCTGCTGCTCCTGCCTCTAAGGAAGAAGAGAAGAAGGACGAGCCTGTCAATGAGTCTGACGATGACTTGGGATTTAGTTTGTTTGACTAAGTTCATTGTCATCAAGACTCAAAAGTTACGTTGTTTGGTTTGGGGTAACATAATTTTAACATTACAACAACCAGATTCGCGACGTCTTCAAATCAGACAAAGTGAACAATCAATCCACTAAATTTTAGGATCCAAAGTATTCTGAAAATTCGTCCCAGTCAACCGTGAACTTTTGAAAACTTTGGAAGGGGTTCTGTAGGCTGTCTAAAAATCACAATGGATAGCTGATCCCTATTAAGCTCTAACAATAAAAGTTACAATCAAATAGCTTTCATGCTAACAAACGAAAGCTGCAAATGGATGACTTTTCACATAGAGCGAGAAGAGTTACAATTCAATGACACTTCCGACAACTGATGAAAACTCTATTCATCAGTCTTCACAATCTACAGTGAAGTTACAATCTGACGATTTTCACACCCCACTACAGCTAATGCGAGGATTACTGAACAATGGTCCTTGCAACGCTCTACAGAAGAAGTTACAAATCAACTAGCTCATTCTAAAACGCGGAACTCATCTTCGCATTATAATTCTTGAAATGCAGGCGACCCCCGTGTTTCCAAGCTGCAACAAGCAAAACACGAGCGACCCTCGTGTTTTTGACGTTCAATCAACACCCAACCTCGCGTCTCAATTCCAAGACGCGAAGTTAGGGTTCTGAACGCCAAATTAGGCGTTTGACTCATTCAAATATGAGTCGAACGGTTTCAGAATCGTTTTCCCCACGATCTGAGAAAATCACGTCCACCTAGGAGCGGATTTAGAGGACAGTTATAACCTCTTATCCACCTATAAAAACTCAACAAACTCAACCGAGTAGAGAGGTCAGTTTTTTTGGCTGATTGGTTGAAGATTTGGCAATCAAAACCACAAGAGGTTGGATCTTTTAGCATCTAAACCACACGTGGAGGCGGGGAGTTAGGGATTTTTTTTCTCTGGAGATAGTAGAGGCGGATTCTTTGGAGATAGAGGATTTAATTCAGATTCTGAAGATCAAATTGAGGAGGATCTTTCAGCAACAACAGAAAATATGCTTGGTCATGAACCGGATTTTCGGTTTTAACAACTCTTTTCACAGAGTTTTAACTCATTCTGAGTTCTAAAACTCGTTATGAGTTATTCTTCAAACTTACCATAAAAGTTTATTGTTCCCACGAGATAAAAGACGGTCGGATCGTCAACGGAGAGCAAATACGACGCAAGCAATCGAAGGAGGCATTCTATCGCTACTGAAAAGAACCCAGTTTTAAACAAAGGGGAGAATCAAATTCGTTCTCCTCTCTTTTGTAATCGAATTGTAATCGAGATCGAAGGAATACAAGTCAATTTTTTTTTTCAATTCTTTTATTACAAAATTTTCCACAAACAAGGATTTGTCAAAAATCCTAAGTCCACGTCTAACACGCATTGCCGGTTAGTCTTTGACCGTAAAAACAACAAAAGCCTATATATTCAATATTGTGACAGGTTATTATTAATAACGCCGTAATCCGTGCTTTACACGCGCGGGGAGTTTTATCCCGAATCCTAAGTAGGGATAAGTCAACACCTAACACGCATTACCGGTTTAGTCTTTTACTGATTGAAGAAGATACCAGAATACCAGTCTGGGGCATTTTATCCCGAAGCCTAAGTAGGGATGAGTCAGCGCTTAACCCGCGTTGCTGGGTGGTTCGTTCCCGTAAAAACAACCGAGTCTACGTATTCAGCATCGTAGCAACAAAAATCCATGCCTTTTATGCATGGAGAATTTTATATCGAATCCTGAGTAGGGATAAGTCAACGCCTAACATGCATTGTCGGTTTAGTCTTTTACCGATTGAAGAAGATACCAGAATCCAAGTCTGGGGACTTTTATACTGAATCCTAAGAAGGGATAAGTCAGCGCCTAACACGCGTTGTCGGGTAGTCTATTCCTGTGAGAAGGACAAAGCCTACGTATTCAATATTGTAGCACTAAGAGAGTTAACTCTTTTAGTACAACGTTACGTGCAGAACGGATTTAAACAATCTGCATGCTAGCCCGACTCAAACGGTAGTCGGTAAAGGCTCATCAAACCCGTTGATGGCTAAAAATTTGCCAAAAATTCTATAAATACAAGTCAACTACGTATCAGCTTCATTAGTTGGTCTCGTGACATGAGCATCCAACAACTCCGGAATGAGATCCATACCTGCAGATGAATCAGCGTTAACAGTTGGTCCTGCAGCCCCAGTATTTAGGACCGCCACGCTCCAACGCCTTAAGAGCTTAAACTGTGTAGACTCCAGCAAACGTACGAGTATAAACTATGCTAACACTGATCGATACAAAACCCTAAGGTCAACGCCGGTCAACGCATAGCCCAAGGTCAACGCCGATCAACACGTTGCGATGCAGCTGATTAGTTCAAAGTTAACTCAATGACGCAAGCCAAAATCAACTTATCAATTTCGATTCAAGACCTTAACAACGGTCAGACGATAAACGCAACACCAAAAATTTTTTAGCTATTCAACAAAATACTGAATAGACTAAAAAGTGGAGAAGTCAAGAACTGAAGCTAATTATAGGTCCTTTGACACCGATTGAAGGTGGTAGGGGTCTATCACATCCAAAGCATTTTAGACTCATCTATAAAAGGACGAGGTTGAAACACTTTGGAGAGGGTATCTGTAGGCATCTAAAATTTCTTATGAGAGCCCGCACGAAACTCAAAGCAAAGAGTGGATGAATCAAGAAGGTTCACGTCAATTAGCTCACACGCGTCGGTCAACACGCACACGTCAATCAGTTCATGTGCGTCGGTAAACACGCGCGTGTCAATCAACTCACGCGTGTCGGTCATCACGCGTGCATCAATCAGTTCGTGCGCGTTCCATGGTCAGTCTCGTAACGAAGCGTACAAGTCAGCGAGACAATCAAATACACAAAACGGTGGAAAATACAAGTCCTGAAAAGTCAGAAAACACCAAACAGAAAAGCCAAACCCTTGCGCCCGTGCGAGTCGAATAGCACCGACCCGCACCGGCACAGGATCAGATGGAGCCGACCCCCGGGTCGGACCGCGCCGACCTGCGCCCCCCGCGGGTTAGCAGCCCCCGTCGCACTGTTTTGACCCCTGACGTGTTTTCGATGGTTTTGAATGGTTTTCTCAGGATTAATCTGTTCTAGGGGTTCTTAACTATCTAGATATCATCTACAAACATGGTTAGGTCATTATTGACTGAAGATAAGACCAAATCACTCATTCTCATCCATGTACCCGCATCCGGAGCCCTATAAATACAAGCCTAGAACCTCTT
>NC_033799.1:63360824-63371796 GCF_001876935.1 Asparagus officinalis | reverse complement strand
TCCTTTTAGTGGGGGGGATTTATTATCAAGACGAGGAGGTGCTGTCAAACTCCAGAGCCAAGAGTCACGAATTTTAGCGAGGGTTAGCGAGATCCCGGTGAACTCTAGCATAAAGAAGGAGCTATTCGAAGGATCTGAAGCCCGATCCCACCGTTCCTTGAGATTAGGCTTGGTCTTAATCTCGAGAAGAGTACTGATTTCGCTTGGTCGATCTCAGTGCTTCAAATCAAATACTCCCTAGGTGAAGGCGAAGCTCTGCCAAATTTTCTATTAACCGGATCCAGATCTAAGGTGGTCCATGGATATCAAAATCCCCGGCACAGGCAAAGATCCCGCACAAGCAGCGGGTGATAAACGCCCGTTGTGTTTGTTTTGACGAGAGTTGTAATTTTTGCTTTCATTGTAAAAGGAGATCTTATAAAAAGATTGATTTTTTTATTCATTTGAGTTTATTGTAAAGACTAAAGTTGTAATAGATTCAAGGCAATGAAAACATCAACTTGTTAACCAAACATAGACGCCTATAGATACCCCCTCCAAAGTGTTTCAGCCTCATTCTTTTATAGAGGAGTCTGAAATGCTTTGGATGTGATAGCCCCCCAACCTTCAATCGGTGTCAAAGGACCTATAACTGGCTTCAGTTCTTGACTTCTCTATTTTTCAGTCTATTCAGTATTTTATCGAATAGCTAAAATTCTTCTGGTGCTACGTTTATCGTCTGACCATTATCAAGGTCTCGAATTAAAACTAATGTATCGGTTTCTGAACTTAGCTCGTATCGTTGGGTTGACTTTGGATTGATTACCTTTTGTCGGGAATTCATATCTCCTGAACTAGGATTTATTCAACTCTTGTTTCAGTGAAAACTGTTGAAGTATCAATCTATACGTTGGTTGGCGTCGACTCTCACCGCAACGCGTCGACCATCATTGACTTCCATCGTAACGCGTTGACCAGTGTTGACTTTCATCGCAACGCGTTGACTTGTGACTTTCATCGCAATACGTCGACCGACATTGACTTTCATCGCAACATGGTGACCGGCATTGACTTTCATCACAACGTGTTGACCAGCATTGACTTTCATCGTAAAGCGTTGACCGGTGTTGACTTTCAACACAACGCGTTGATCGGCGTTGACATAGGGACTACGCGTCGGCCGTCGTTGACTTTCATCATAACGCGTTGATCGGCATTGACTTTCATCGCAACGCGTTGACCGTCATTAACATAGAGCTACGCGTCGACCGTCATTGACTTTCATTATGATGCGTTGACCGGCGTTGACTTTCATCATAACGCGTTGACTCGTGTTGGCGCTAGGAGGACCATTTTATACTCGTATATTCTTGAGAGTTTTGGGCATCAGTTTAACCTCGTGTACTCGTTGGAGGTTGCCGGGTTATCCTTAAGAATATTATGCGTACTATGGGAAACAGTTTAGACTCGTACACCCATTGGAGTCTGAGTGGGTTCTAGATATATCGAAAGTGGACGAAAACGCTGTGAAGCTACCCGGGAGTATGAAAGTGGGTTCCGAATATCTCGAAAGTGAGCAAAGAGGCCGCAAAGCTATCCGGGAGTATGAAATTGGGTCCCGAATATCTCGAAAGTGGGCAAAAGCACGTGCGGGTCGGATCAAAGTGGCCCGCGTGAGCGCGGGTCACACATACCTGACCCGCACGAACGTGGGTGGATCAAAGTGACCTGCGCGAATGCGGGTCAGATTGATCCAACCAGCACGAACGCGGGTCGGATCAAAGTGACCCGCGTGAACGCAGGTCACATTTGCCCGACTCGCATGAACGCGAGTCTCGGGTATTGGGTTTTATAAAACCCGAATTCATCTATTCTTTCTTCCCCACTACTCCCAATTCCTCAAGTTCTCAGAATTCTTCCTCTTCAAAAACTCTTCTTCCCTAAGAACTCTCAACCTCTTCAACTTTCTTTTTCTTTTAAATCTCTTGAACTCTCTGCTCCCAAGCTTTCCTTCTCCCTCTCTTTTTCCAATTTCAACAAATGGGAAGGATTCAAAACTAGGGTTTTGGGCATCACTTGGGTGTCGGCTATTCGGGTCTGCGCTATTCGGTTCATTCCCCCTCTTGAGTTCCAGGTGAGTCCCACTCTCCTTGCTTTAATTTTATTCAATTCTTCTTTGATGATTTTTGTTCTTAGGAGTATATTGGAAACCCTATTTTTCGAATTTAGGGGGAAAAGCAACAAAAAAACCGCAGCCTCAACTTGGCTTTGGGTTGTTCATCAGTTCTCTTTGTGCACACCACTAAACCACCTTTTCTTTCCTTTTTGATAGGATCCCGAGGTTCTTGAGTCGGCTCTTCCTCCCCCTAGATCCAAGCTTCGTTTCTTCGCTGAATTTTAGGTAAGAAATGAGCTTTGTATTCTTGATTTTGGTGTTGTCGTTCTTCACTTTGGTTTGATTTTCATCACAAATTCCCCTAAGTCTTGATTTTGAGGAAGAATTGGAATTTCAGATTTGGTTTCGTTTGAGAGACAAGGTTGTTATTCTGGTTTTGGATGAAACTCTTGGCTTGATGCTGATGAAAACTAAAATTAAGCTTGGCTATGTGTGGGGCTTGATTTGATTTTAGATAGAAATCAAAACCCTTTGGCTTCGATAGTCTGGTTTGGACCTTCAATCGTGCACAAGATTTGACTATGTGCGCATGTTATGCTTTCCTGTTTGATGTTTGAAACATTTGTTTTAGCTTGGCTATATGCTGGATTTGAATTAACGTATATGCCTTTTCTTTCTTATCACTGCACTTGTACACGGGGTTTTGCTGTATGTTGGGTTATTGGTCGTGAATGAGAACTGATCTTGATATGCTTGAGAGCACGAACTAGTGTCGAGTTCTTGAGGAAAGTGCCAAGGCCGCAGCTATTGTTTTGTACTTGATTTTTGGAGTAAAACTGAACTTCTTGTTTTGCATTTGGTTGAGAGTGAGATTCAAGCCCCTTAACTTGTATTTGAGTGTAGCCGAAACTTTGCTTGACTTGTGTGGGAATTCTAATATATTATTCTTGGCTCTGAATATGACTCAAAACATATAGCTTGTATATTGGTTGAGACCTGAACTTGGTTGTATATGTCTTGACTGAATTTCTGACATGCTTGGCTTGTGTGAGAATTAACTGAGTGATGATCAATATATCATTCTTGACTTTGAACATAACTCAAGTTTCGTAGCTTGCATACTGGTTGAGAACTAAACTCTCGGCATTTTGGAGGAAATATCAACGCTTTAGTTCTTAAACTTGTATAGGCCGAACCTTTATTTTAGTTAGCTGAGTCTCGAGATTTTGGTTGAATTTCTTGATTGATCCTTGTGTAAGAATTGAGCTTGTGTCCTCCTTTTGGCTTTTAAGAGAAAAATATCCAAGAACTTAGCTTATGTATTGGTCGAGAATCGAACTCGTCGCCTTAGCATTACACATTTATTTTTCGAACTCCAATTTGCATTGGAAATGTTTCATAGGTTTAATTGGACCTTTAACTGGAAAATTCCATTTTGTAGAATTTCAGTCAAAGATTTACAATTTCCCTTTTAATCTCTGATTTGCGTACCTTGATTCTTGATCTAACTGAACTGTTGATCTTTATTGCAGATTAGCCATGTCAACGAGGAGATCACGATTTTTGAGTAGCCGCTCAGCCACTCAGTCACCTGAGAGGGAGTCTCCATCTTTCACTTGTAAGCCTTTATAATTTTCTGCTCATGAATTCAATATTTATTATATCATATTGTATATTGCATCCCCGCTTTGTCCTCCTTCGTGAGGCAATTGGGAAAAGCTAATATCCTCCTTCGTGGGGGTGGACGCTCCTATATTACACCCCCACTTTGCTCTTCTTGGTGAGGCAATTGGGAAGAGCTGATATCCTTCTTTGTGGGGGTTGATGCTAATCAGATACGTTTTGTTTGATCAAAACGTATCTTAAGGCAATATGGGGCGATTTTTTTTGCCGTATCACGTTCCGTAAGATAGGGTAAGTCGTCGTGCTATTCGTGCGATAATGTATGTTATCTTGTGTGTTCATGATACGGTTAAAATCGTCTCGCCAATTACAAGGTAGTGACTTTATCTCACAAATTGGTGAAAAGAGTTCAACGCCCTGTGTCGCCTTAATATTTCTTCATAACTGTGTTTAATAAATATGTATTATTCGTTTTAGTTGAATACCATGCAACGCCATTTTCTCCGTTCGAGATAGATGGCTATAGGAGTAGATATTAGACTGCTGTTGACGATCCGACGTTGATTCCACCCACTTCTTAGTTTGCTTCGGATCTCCCAGATAAACTCACTTAGTTGGTACGGGAAGGGGGTCGCCGCATCACGCGCCAGCTAATTACTGACGCACTGTTCGTAGAAGATACGGATCCCGTTCACCCTTTAAGGAAGACGAATTATATGTTCGGTGATTCCGTGACAGATCCGACCACCATAACCCTAGAGGATGAGTGATGGTTATGCAGTGATGGTACAGCTTGCTTATATCTTTCTTTGTTCCCTCATCATCGTTCACTAACAGAATTACGGAGGCAAGCGGTGACGTGACAAATGTTATGGACTCTGACAGAAGAGCATACTAACATTCCTTACGGATACATCACCAGTAATTCACTCCTGGGTTTTAGTGATAGAAAACACATCAAAGGATTACACCCCGATGTGATGGGATTGGAGAACCCGCCTAAGGGGAAGTTACCTATAGTGGCTCGCACAGTGAAGAATCGCCTTGCCAAGCTAGGACGAGAGCTAACTATCAAAAATTATAGATGCCATGGCTGGTCTCATTCTTCAGATAAATTATGGTGGGGTAGAATGACATGTTATGTCCTCCACCGATGGGGTACTGAATTGAAGGCGATAGGATTGTATGAAGCTATTTGTGTCACCCAATATGGATTGTCGGGGAACGTTATTCACTTCACTGGGTTAATAGAGCTGTACAATCTAGATACCAACACTTTTCTTACTCAAAAGGGAGAATTGTGACTACCTTTCCATGAGATGCACAAAGTCTCTAGACTACAAATGGGAGATATGTCGTATCAAGAATATTTTTCCTCTAACCGGGAGCTACTTCAATTGAAAACCCACAAGCCTGCTCGATATGACACGTTATGGGAACTTATGTGTCATTATCAGATAGCCTTAGTCAGAACTAGTCCAGTTGCGAGGAAGAAGTCTCCTCAAATAATCCTGAAGACATTCTCGGGTTATCTATTCATCAATTTGGAAAAATCCGACGAAGCGATTTATGAGCTGAAACCGCTAACTCCTTCGGAGATCAACAAGTTGATTGAGAAATGTGATGCCCAATCCTACACCATTGTGAGTGCCCAAGGTAGATTCTCTACATGGACTAAGTTTAAGACTTTCTTATGGCATGCGGAGAAGTCCATTCACCCCAAGACTTTGTTGGCCGGTTACATCGCACTTTGGTTGAAGAGTGTGTGGTGCCATATCAGACCTCGAACGCCTTGCTGATAGAGGTATTATTCTCTACTGTACAGCTTGCCTATGGAAAGAGCTTATCCCTTCTGCTAGCAATGGTTGCCAACATCCATCGTGGGCTTCGTCAAGTGGTCATGACTTTTACTCAAACGGAGGAGACTCCCTCCGAGAAGATCCCTATGGTGAAGACGGAGCTCCCTTACACCTATCTGATGGGGTGGCTAGTTCCTCATCGCCCCGATCTGATGTCACCCCAACTAATGCAGATCTATCCACTCCTTTGCTACAACTACTCGATGAGTGCAAATGGAAAGCTTGGGACCTCTCAGACGTTAGGAAGAACTTGCATATGCACAAGGGTTGGGTGCTCAATCCATGCTTCCCTCGATTTTCCAGCCGGTATAGTAGGTTGCTCGCCGACATAGAAACGCCAGGAATAAATCGAACTTCTCTCGATGTTGGCTGTTTCAGATGGCTGATGAACATAAGACAAGGCCATCTTATTTTCCAAGTGAAGGAACGTTGCTATTTAGAACCTTATTTGCCGTGCCGGATCGCCTGTCAATACCTATCTGATGGGGTGGCTAGTTCCTCATCGCCCCGATCTGATGTCACCCCAACTAATGCAGATCTATCCACTCCTTTGCTACAACTACTCGATGAGTGCAAATGGAAAGCTTGGGACCTCTCAGACGTTAGGAAGAACTTGCATATGCACAAGGGTTGGGTGCTCAATCCATGCTTCCCTCGATTTTCCAGCCGGTATAGTAGGTTGCTCGCCGACATAGAAACGCCAGGAATAAATCGAACTTCTCTCGATGTTGGCTGTTTCAGATGGCTGATGAACATAAGACAAGGCCATCTTATTTTCCAAGTGAAGGAACGTTGCTATTTAGAACCTTATTTGCCGTGCCGGATCGCCTGTCAATTTGGATACGAATAATTATACGTCGGGAATCCGAACCAATAGTTTCATACTCGTGGCGGACTAGTATATAGCGCTCGAGCTTGGCTGTGGAACGTGACGGGCTGTACCGGTGCCAAGTTCAGCCTTCCAAATACTGAACACCACTTAGAGTTGACATATTTATGTTGCAAATGGCTTATGGCAGCTAACGAGTTCGTCCCTCTAAGGCCAATTAAAGAGTTGATGGCTGAAGCTGCGTCGCATATTGCTGAGAGGATGGTCTGATAAAGTATGCAAGAACGAATGAGACACGACAATAAGCCCGCTGGTCCCTTAGGCAAAGGGAAGCCGAAAATGGAGGAAGTAGAAGAGGAGTCGTTCGTTTCTGACAAGGAGACTTCCGGATGAAGTCATTGCTGGTGGGGGTATGGAGGTCAACCGCGATTTCGAGGAACATGCGACAGGTTTGTCTTAGTCTTTTTATAAAGAGCTATGGGATCTGTCAATCGCTGATCGAGCTCGTCGACTTAACGCTCAAAAGAAGTAGAAAATTTTGCCCATTTATAATAGAATGATGGTTGAACTTTCGGATGTAGGTTCCGAGGAAGAAGAGGGGAGAAGCAACCTTGTTACTCGTGTCCGCCCTCGGGCTACAACTCAAACCGGATTACAAATTGAGTTGCGTGCCACATCAACACAGGATAGACCTATGGATCTTAAAGAGGCTCGACCTGCAAAACGACTGAAGATGACCATCAAGCGACACGCTAAACCCCAGGCTTCTCAAACAGAGGTGGCCAATGATGCGCCCATTAGTGGGGAAGGTAATTTTTCATCTCTTGTTATATTTTAAGTCCTTTCATCTCCCAAGATTTAGACTTAGCAAATATCATGTTCTAAAGGGTCATGAAGAAGATGCAATGACGTACAACCCTCCTTTTCCCAACTTAGATTTTTTCAGGGGATCCAGCCTCGTACCACAAGCAGATGAGGTTGTGGCCGAGGATCCGGCAGGTGTTGAAACAGAGGCGGCCCTTGAAACCGACGAAGGTGCCGTTGTAGAATCTGGTTTGTCTACAATGATCGCTAGCCTAGGTACATCTATTACCAGTAGTACACCTTTCAGATGGCAATATCGGGTATTAAATGACTCAGAGTCCGTCCTTCCCCTAATTGTTTACATGCTTCTGGCTCTTTTAGAAAAGCTACAAGGGGCGAGTGCGGATGTCGGGATCACAGAGCCTACTGTTGCTACTAGTGGTAAGTTTAATTCCCATTTATTATCATTTCACAACTTCTCTTTTCATGTCTTACACTTAGGCTTTCCTGTAGATATTCCGATGGAAGGTTTAAGTGATAAAGAAACATTTCACAACGCAGCCGACGCACCTTCATCTGACCCTGTACAAGATCCTTTGGGGTCTGGTGACAGGCTTTTCGATGATATGTTGTCAGAACAAATTCATCACAAAGCCGTCGAACCACTCATCGAGGCTGGTTCCTCTGCCGGTATAAATTTTATCCCTTTGTGAAAGTTATTCACTTATCAGTCTTACTTAACAGTAGAGCAGTTATACTTGTAGGACCAGTCATTAAGACTGATGTAGCTACTATTGTTGGGATATCTAACGGTCCTGAGGGTGTTGATTTCTTGTTGTTGGCAGGAACTATCATAGAGGCTCAGTCGTTAGTCACTCAAACTAAACTCACAATCCCAAAGATTGAGATGACTGCTGCAGCTATGGGGGCTAGCCCTATTGAGCAAGCCGTAAGACCAACTAATGAGGCTGGTACGGTAAGACCAACTAATGAGGTTGGTACGTCAACGGCTGCGACATCGACGACAACTCCCATAGTTCGTGAAGTCGTGCAGGCAGAGCCGGGTGCAAGGTGTCAACCTGGGGGAACATCACTCAATTTTGGTAAATTTTTTTATGCTGATACTGATTTAGAACTTTGGCTAAGGTTTCAACGATATTATATCTTCTTTTTCTTGTAGGGCCATCTACTCGACTTAATGACATAGTCAAGGCTCTGCTATCTGATGATGACCCGAATCAAACTCTGCTTTGCATGGAAGTCAGTTCCCTCTTCTTCTTTGTGAACGCGATGATTGATAAGCTTCTCGTCAGGGGACTTTCCTTCCATCAATTTAGACCAGTGTTGGCCACTAAAATAAGTGCCATAGAGAAAGCGAGATCTCCGGATCTGGCGCAAACTATAGCTGACGATTTGGACTGGCTAGAGCGTGACCTTTAGAGGTTACAACAATTAAGAGCTGCTGGTGCTCCATCATACATAGCCGCCCAAATGGAATCTCATCTACAAATATGGCGTGATACTCGAGCCTCCGTTGGACTTGAAATTCAAACTCAACAAAGTCGGGTAGATCAAATGAAAGCCGCCCTTGCTGAGAAACGAACAGCTTTGTGTCAACTTAAATCCTCTATTACGTCGAGCGAGGCCAGGATAGAACGACTTAAAGAAGAGCTCAAGGCAGAGGAGGATGCTTTGGTTATCTTGGAGATGACGAAGGTTGACCTAGTGCGTTCACAGGTTGTGATATCGGGGAAGTTGGAGCTCTCGGAACAGAAGCTAGCCAAGATGGAAGAAGAGGCCATGACAATATTTATTCCTCACCGAGGGATCCTTCAAGGTTGAACTACAGCGTGAGCTTGAGCGAGCTTATACAGAGAATTGACTAAACTTGAACAGCAAGTCCGTAGTCACGAACATCATGTAGATTGATTGTAACTCTTGTATCTGCATACTCAATTTTCATTAATAGAAGATATTTCCTTTTTATTCATTATGTCTCTTTCATTATGATGTCTAATTTTGTTTGGAATAATAAACTGTAATATTTATAGGATTTTTGGTAAACCCTCAGCCCTTAACGGGTTTGATGAGCCTTTAGCGATTACCGTTTGAATCGAGCTAGCATGTAGATTGTTTAAATCTGTTCCGCATATAACATTGTGTTAAAAGAGTTAACTCTTCTAGTGCTACGATATTGAATACGTAGACTTCGTCTTTCTTATGGGAGTAGACTACCCTACAACGCGTGTTAGGCGCTGACTTAATCCTTCTTAGGCTTCGGAATAAAATTTTCCAGACTCGGATTTTAGTATCTTTTTCAATCAGTGAAAGACTAAACCAACGACGTGTGTTAGACATAGACTTAGGAATTTTGGCAAATCCTTAGCCATCAACGAGTTTGACGTGTCTTTACCGGTTACCGTTTGAATCGACCTAGCATGTGAATTATTAAAACCTGTTTCACATGTGATGTTGTGCTAAGAGAGTTAATTCTCTTAGACTTGGTTCTATGATTTTGAATACATAGACTTTGTCTTTGTCACGAGAATAGACTACCCGACAACGTGTGTTAAGCGGTGAATCATCCTTACTTAGGATTTAGGATAAAAGTCCCCAGATTTGTAGTCTGGAGTCTTTTTCACTCTGTGAAAGACTAAACCAGCAATGTGTATTAGACGTAGACTTAGGATTTTTGGCAAATCAACCATCAACGAATTTAACATATCGTTATAGATTACCGTTTGAATCGAGCTTGCATGCAGATTATTTAAGTTCGTTCTGCATGTAACCTTATGCTAAGAGAGTTAACTTTCTTAGTGCTACGATATTGAATACGTAAACTTTGTCATTTATATGGGAATATGCTGCCCGGTAGCACGTGTTAAGCGCTGACTTATCCCTACTTAGGCTTTAAGATAAAATTCCCTAGACTTGGACTCTGGTGTTTTTTTCAGTCAGTGAAAGACTAAACCAGCAACACGTATTAGGCGTTGACTTATCCCTACTTAGACTTCAGGATAAAATTCCCCAGACTTGTATTCTGGTGTTTTTTTCATTCGGTGAAAGTGTAAGGACCATGAAATTTGATATTAGTTAAAATATTTTTTTAGTATTTTAAAATATTTAATTACGGTTTTTAAAAGAGTATTTGTATTTTTCTTGAATTTCTATAATTTTCTATGATTTAAAGTCTAAGTTTTATATTTATTTAAATGATTTAAATATTTACAAATTTATTTAGTGCAGTAAAAGTTTCTGGGATTTATCCGTTGTGCTACCGATACTATTACGTATCATTTTGAATAATACGAGGTATTATTATTATTATTACGTATATTTTCGTATAATACGTTGTATTATTAATTACGTATTATTTGTATAATTTGCTGTTATATATTATCTGTCGTATTAGTATAACTGGTACGTTTTACTGTGTATATAATTATCCCATAATTATTTGATTTTTAAAATAAGCAATTATATGTTTTATTAATTATTCTTGTTTAAATTGTGTAATTTATAGTATTATTTCTTTAGTTTCGTATCAGCTGTTGTAATAGCACAACGGGTACGTTTTTATTTGTAAGTAATTGTTCTGTAATTAGTTTAATTTTTAAATACTCATAACTATTTATTTTAATTATTTTTGTTTTAAACCCAAACCCAAACCCTAATATAATAATATATATATACATGTGAAAACCCTCTCTCCTTTGCGGCTCAAAAACCCGCCGCCCCCATGTTTCTCTCTCCTCTCCACGA
>NC_033799.1:63344989-63360799 GCF_001876935.1 Asparagus officinalis | reverse complement strand
CGACGCCAACCACTAGAGATCCGCCTACCTCCTTTTCCACCCATGTAGCCTTCGTCGATCCCCAACTAGATTGCCCGAGCTCGCTGCTGTCCTCTGTCCTCGCCGTCGGCATCGTCGACGACCTCTCCCGCTGACGGCAACCCCTAACAGCTCGCTTGTCGCTGTCGCCTCACCGCGGACTTGCACATCAGCGTCGATTCGTTCGACGAACCCTGAGGCAAGATCCCGCTCTCCTGTTTCGTAGTTTGATTATTTGTATTTATTATAAACCATTTACGTAATTTAATTGTGACGTATTTATCTGTGTGGGATTGTTTGATGAATAATATTAGATAAATCATGATAATATGATACATAGCATTTTCAGAATATTTATGATGAGTTAAAAGAATTTATTTTGGCAGCGGAATCACTTTTGGATAATTATATTTATTAAAAAGAAATTATCTTGAGAACGGAATCATTTTAGGAAATTTATAATAATTTAAAAGGAATTATCTTGGAAAAGAATCATTTTAGAATAACTATAAATAAATTAACGGAATTTATTTTGGAAAAGGAATTATTTTCTAAATTTCATAGTTGTTGTTCCTGATTTATAATTCTAAATTTGGATTATTCGATATGCTATGATATTATTGCACATGATTAGTTGCATTGATTGTCTATGTTGTGTTGAGAACCCTTAGTAGTTAATGACTTAGTGGCCTCGTGCGTCATGAACAGACTTAGTGACATGTATTTAAAACATAATTTTTAGAATTATTATAACGAGAAAAGAATTTATTTTAGAAAAAAAGAATTATTTTGAAGTAAATAAATTATTATTTCAGAAGATTATTTTAGAACAATTTTATGATTCAAATTCTTAATCTTGATTATCTGATATGCTATGATATTATTGTACATGATTAGTTACATTGATTGTTCCTTGTTTTGATTGAGAATCGTTAGGAGTTTATGACTATAGTGACATGTGTGACATGAATAAGACCTAGAGACTTGTGTGTTGTTGACTTAGAAAATACAAGAGAGTTGGGATGGGGAAGTTAATGTTCATGTGATCGGATAAGGCTGTTGATGTATCTTCCAGGCTCGCTCCCGTGGTTGGTGTCGCCACCGGGGTTGGTTTGTAGGGCTAAAGTGAAGTGTGTACATCACTTTAGTCAGTGAAATCGTTTCGTCATCCGAGTTCTGTTTGAAGTTCGAACCAGGCAGAAAACGGTTTATGTGTAGTTCTCTAGGCCGCATGTGTAGCGGGATTGGATGCACGTAAGGGATTTGTGAACAGTCAATTATCCGGTGATATGAGCGTTGGCTCTGTGTGAGATGTGACCAGTGACCTGTTATAGAATGGCTAGTTACATGACCTCGTTTCTTAGCTAAGTATGATTTCTTGTGAGATGTAGGCTAGTTGTGTTTTTCTTCGTACATAGATCGGGATTAATATTTATTTATTTATAATTCGAGACATATGGTATATACATGAGGGTTTCCTTGTTTGGATTATTTCGCTCGACGTACTACGTCTCGAGTTGTAGATTTTTAAGTATTAATTCCATCTAGTGTATAACCATGTTACTTGGATGATTATTTTGATCGCTAGCTGTATGATTTCGTTACCCAGTTGATTTATGGATTCTTATGATTATCATGTTTTGGTAGTGGATTGCATGTTGATTTGTTGGATTCTCAGTTGTACGTCCTTTTGTCATTTCTATTATTGTATCGATTTCCGCTTTGGTTTTCGTTTGTTCTATTTTCTTTTGTGGGGTCTTGCCGTGCATCATGCACCTGTTTGTTCAGTTTTGTATAAGGGTACGTTTACCCATATTTTTATGTCTGGGATGATTTACCATTGATGATATGTTTATTTCTTATTCTGGGTTGTCTTTATATTCTTGCTATGTGTGATCGGGGACCTGTGACTTCGTATTGTATTTATTTCCAGACGCTTAGCGTATTAGATTGAGAAGACGTGGTCTAGCACTTATCTCTTCTCAGTCTAATACGTCGCGGGCTTGTTCACGTTCCGATTCCCCGGTATTTTGGGAAGCGGGGCGTGACAGAAAGACTAAACCAGCAACGTGTATTAGACATAGACTTATCTCTAATTAGGGATCGAGATAAAATCCCCCGTGTATGAAGTGCACGGATTTGTAGTTAGGAATTGTATCTTTTCTTAGGATAAATACAAACCTGATGCTGGAGAGGAAATATTTTATATTATGTCCCTAGGTCTTGTTTCGGGTGAAGACGAACCCAAAATAGGAGGGGAAGAGTTTTATATTCTATCTTCCAAAACGGAAGAGGAAGAATTTTATATTTTATCTCCAGCTGCAAAGGAGACTTGAAGTGGGATCTCTACCCCAAGAATCTGAAAAGGTAAAACTAGCAGTGAGATCTCCACTCCAAGAATCTGAAAGATTCAAGCAACCCTAACTTTTATAGGATTGGTTGCTTAATCTAAGAAAAGAGTTCCTCATTTATTGAGGTAAAATTCCGATTTTGGCCCTAACTTTTATAGGTTTGACCGAATAGGAAAAGGTGGAATTCTATCAAAAGGGGCATTCCGATCTTGATCCTAACTATCTGCAGGTTTGACCAAGTGAGGTTGGAGGTAATCCTAACTTTTATAGGTTTGATTGCTCAAATTGAAAGTGGACCTCTCATTCGTGGAAGGAATTGAGAGGGGATTCTGGCTTTGGCCCTAACTTTTATAGGTTTGACCAAGAAAGTAGTGGGAGTGGAATACAGATAGTAGTGAAAATGTCGACTTGTACTAACCACTCGATGGAGGATTTCGATGTTAAGTGACTAGGACTTAACATGCCAAGTTTGAAAATTACCAAAGATTGGCGGATAGAAATTTCGAGTGTCGTGTTAGTATTTTAATAAACATGAGCGTTAAGTGTACAAACACGGCGAGAGTTTGAAAAGATTTAACTGATAGGAATTTGGTGGACCCACCGTCAATTAATTTGATCAGTGAGGGATTTTTTTAGGAAAGATTGATCTATCAAAATGGTCGAATCTCGTCTCAGCAAAAGTATTCATGAGAGTTGGTGAATTTAATCTCAATAATGAGATACATTTCATCATTAAGGACCTTCAAGGTCCAACTGGGGATTTCTTACTTATCACTTTTTGTAACAATCGAGTTATCCCTAAGAATATCACACATAGTATTCTTCTGTGAACTTCCTGATACATGGGTTATCTTGAATGTACTAAGGGTAGTATTTTTTTAAGAATTTTCCATTTATCGGTATCATAAGCCGGGCGCCTTCCTTTGTAATAAGGCGATATGTGCCATTTGAATAGACTATCTCTACCACAAATGATCCTTCCCATTTGGGTTCGAACTTGCCTTTCTTTTTGGAATTGAGGATCATTGGCCGTCGGACAGCTAAGACCAAGTCCCCTTCTTTAAAACTCCGTTGTTGAACCTTTTTATCAAAAGCTTGGGAAATTCTGGATTGGTAGAATTCAATGTGCTTGTGACGCCCCTGGTTTCAACAAGACTGCAGTCCAAGGTGAAACCAAGAATGTCAAACTTGCCAAGCACCAAACACCATGCTACGACATGTTTCACCATCACAGTTACTATCTATCTAGTAGAATCAACAACATGTGTAGGTACAAAACAGGCAAGAAAGAATATACGGATGAAATACTAAACAATAAATACTCTGAAGAAAATCATCATCACTGATATAAATGTATAAATCTCTGAGAAACAAACAACTGAACTAATACAACTTTCTCATAATCGGAAGTCAAATGAAATGACATAAAGGCACATCGCCTTACAAAGCTAGAAATAATATCTCAAATGTTCATAAATACATCTACTGTGGAGTTCATGACATAAACTACAAATATAATAAATATCTAGATAGAATCTATGAAGAAATCTCATCAACCTGTGACTCTCCGTGTGCCTAACTCGTTGCCTGAAAGGGGGTGGGGGGAAACAACAAGCGTCAAAGCATTATAGCGAGTAACATCTCAACCAACCCCAAGGGGAAGGGCTAGAAGGATAAGAAAATAGCTGTAGATATATAATAGACAATCAATCATCGACTGTAAAATAAAGTGGGAGTTTGGTATTTAGAAATTTACAACACGAGCATAGGTATGTCCCCTGTAGCTTAAATTATAAATTATCTAAATACCAAATCCGAGCTACAGCATGGAGCATTAACTCCATCTCCAACCATACTATCAGAATATCCTGACTAATGCTAGATACTTGTCTAACACATGGACTTCATCTACTATATGTTAAATAAAAAAACTCAGATAAATGTTCAACACATGGACTGCATATGATAAATGCTCAACACATGGACTGTAAAAGGTAAAAACCCAACACATGGACTATATATGACGAAGGTCCAACATATGGACTGAAATGGGTAAATGTCTAACACATGGACTATATGATTAAGGTCCAACATATGGGTCGTAATAGACAAGTGTCCAACGCATGGACTGCATACGATTAATATCATATAATAAACAGATATAAGTAAAAGCATATATACTATTCACTCGCATATCCCAGTGAATAAAATCTAAGACTCGTGTCCATAATCAACTCATGTAAACCAATCTCAGTGTATAACAATCCCATGTAAACTAGGTATCTCGTTAGCCACACAACCGCATGAAGAAGACATGCACATGCACAAATAGGTCTCACGGTCGACCGCCAAATACCTATGGTCGATCGTGAAGTGAGCAGAAAGTTTCTGCTCATTTGCGCGCCCAGTGGTCGACCGCCACATATCTGTAGTCGACCATGCAATCACATAAAGCCTCCTATAGGTTCTCTCGGCGGTCGATCGCGCAAGCACAGAAAGCCTCCTATAGGTTTTCTGTTCTACGGTCTATGATATAAAAACTCATAAATGATAATCTTACATACTGGAAACCCTATATGAACGATTTAGCATTTCTAAAACACATGAAAACAGATCTAAACATCTTAGATAAGTCAAATCATTCATGAATACACATAAACATGTCGAATCATATAAGAACGAGGTTATTTCATTTAAAACTCTTGTTAGAAAAACATCTTTAGATTTAGATCTGCATTAAGAATTTCATTTGGTGGATTTTCATAAGCCAAAACTTTGGTCTTTACATCAGCATTAAGAATTTCATTTGGTGGATTTTCATAAGCCAAAACTTTGGTCTTTACATCATATACAACGTAGATTTATCTATATACGTGGATTTTCATAAGCCAAAACTTTGGTCTTTACATCATATACAACGTAGATTTATCTATATACACAAAACAGCATTTTTGGCTCAATAAAACCATGTAAAACTCAATAAAATCATTTAAAACTTGGGTGCAGAGTTGAGCGAGATGAAACTCGCCTGAGGGGTGCTGATGAACTCCCAAAAACGCGCGGGAAAGATCCTCCTTCACTGAACACCACCGAGTCTCACTGTTAGCCCTTCAAAATCCTCCAAAAATCGCCCAATAGAAGAGGTTTAGGGTTTGAGAGAGAAGGAGGGGGCTATTAGGGTTTAGACTAGTGAAAGAGGTAGGTTTTCGGGTGAAGAAATATATATATGAACCATTAAATCCGACCCAAACCTAAACATGGCCTGAACCTGGAAAAACTCAATATTCGCTCGGCAGTCGATCGCCTCTATGTCACGGTTGACCGTGTAGAAAGTAGAAGCCTTTCTGCTCGCCCAGCGGTCGACCGCCATTATGGCACGGTCGACCGGAAAGGAAAATTCCTGTTTGTGCATGTTTGTTTGTGTGTTGGTCTTTTCCACTTGATATCTCTCACATATATACACTTGTTTGATCCCCAATCACTTATTATCATATTTAACTATGATAATAATATATATTTCACAATAAAAACCCATTCACTCTATTTTACGGGGTTTTACAGTGCTGTTGGAATTCTAAGTGCTTTTCAACGAGCATCTCGAGTTCTTCGAGACATTTCTGATGCTGGTCTTCGATCATCATCTCCGTTGCAAGAGCGATCCGAAGAGATGGAATTTGGATTTCCAGGAGAAGAACTGCTTCAGCCCCGTATACCAGAGAATACGGTGTTGCTCCAGTAGGCGTGCGAACTATGGTGCGATAGGCCCATAGGGCTTCACCAAGTTTATCATCCTAATCTCTTTTATTGGTCTTCATGAGTTTCGACAAAAATTTTATAATAGTTTTGTTAAAGGCTTCAGCCAATTCATTTGCTGTGGGATTGTAAGCTGTCGACGAGACGTCTTGAATTTTGAACTTCTTGCAAAATTTTATGAAGGCATTACTGACAAACTAAGGACCGTTATCATGTATGACTCGCCTTAAGACACCATATCGGTAGATAATATGGTGCTTAATGGATGCAACGACGTTGTTCGTCTTTACTTCTTTAAGCAGAATTGCTTCAGCCCACTTGGAGAAGTAGTTAGTAATTGCTAGGATGAACCGGTCGCCTTTGGTCGACGGAGAAAAAATAGGACCCACGACGTCCATTCCCTAAGTTTCGAAAGGCCATGATGTAGCCGAAGGGTGTAGATGCTCGAGGGGTTGGTGCATATAATTCGCGTGTACTTGACACGCATAACACTTTCGGGCATACGTGACTGCGTCTTTGATCATGGTAGGCCATAAATATCTCATCCTTCTGATGTGGTCATAAAGTTTGGGACCAGGTTGGTGTGCACCACAAACTCCTTCATGCATCTCTTTAAAGACTTCTTCCGCTTCTTTAGTCGATAAGCAACGTAATAGTAAACCATCATACCCCAATGATATAGTGTTCTACTCTCCGTGTTATAGTAGAATCTCGATGCTCTCCGTCGGATTGAGTCTCTTTCCTTCACGTCTTCCGGTAAAATCCCGTGCATGACATAGTCTATGATAGGGAAACGCCAGTCTTAGGGTTCGAACTCAACTTGGGTCGAATGCACTTCTTTAGTATCCTCCTCTCTATTATCTATATCATAGATTGGTACGAAGAGATGATGAGTTCTTACCATAACAAACTGTTCCGTTTCGGGAGGCTGCGCTAGGGATACTGCTAATGCTGCCAGCGCATATGCGTATGCGTTTTGTAAATGTGGAATGTATTCGATGAAGAATCCTTCAAACGATTCTGCCATCTCAACAGCCACCTTATGGTATGGTACTAAATCTTGATTTCTGACATCATACTCTCCTTGAACTTGTTTAACTACCAATTGAGAATCACTGAAAGCATCAAGATACTCGACCCCTAGCTCTTTAGCAAAGCTGAGTCCAATAAGCAGCGCATTATATTCGGCTACGTTATTTGAGCACAACTCGGTCAGTGAGTAGGCTCGAGGCATCACATGTTTTCCCGGGGAAACTAATGATAATCACATTTTATTATAATTTTATACCCTCATTATCTATTTTATATGAATAAATATGTCACTAATAATTGTTTTTATCTTTAAATACAGGTTAATGAAGAATAATTCCAAAAACCCCATCTCTCATCAAAAGCCCTTGATTTAATGATGAAATAAAACAAAGAAACCCATTGGAAAATCAAATTGCCAATTTATCCAAAAGCCCATTGATTTAATAAAGAAAACAAGTATGAAGCCCAAAAGCCCAAAGCCCAAAGCCAATACAAGAGGAAATCTACGGATGGCAAAAGGAAGAGACTGGGTATTGATACTAACATCGATGTTGGCATCGATACCCGTATCGATACCAGCATCGATGCTGGTATCGATACCTAAGGGACTGTAGCACGTTCTGGGCTGAAATTTGCTTGTTTTGGATAAGTATTGATCCAATGGCTCACATTCATTGATGTTTACTATAAATAGGGGTAGAGAGTGGGGTTAGAGGTGTGAAAATTTTTGTAATTCTATTTGGAGAGGAGGGCTACTCTTAATTGAGAAGTCCTTCTAAATTTGTAACTTTTGTTACAATTAATAAAAATAATTTTTTCTCCACTTTAAATTTTTCTTTTCTCCTCTTTGTTAAATGATGAGGATGGAGATGAAGAGCAATTTGAAGGTTTGTATTTCTTTTATTTTTCTCTTTTATTTTTTTTAGTAATTTTTTTATTATTGCTTATTAGTTAGATTTACATTCATGCTTGTAGTGTAGATTTATTTTTTTGTCTTTTTATTTCTTTTTGCACTTTAATTTGTAGAGTAGATTTATTTTCTTGCATTTAATTTTTATAATTTATTTTGTAGTTTAGATTTTAATTCTTTGTAGTTAGATTTATTTTTTGTTCATAGTTTATATTTTCTTTTCTTTTTATTTTTGTAATTAGTTCTTTTTCTTCTTACTTTTATTTCTTAAGATGTGAAATTAATTCTTATAGGAATCTTAGAATTGTATGAAGCTAGTCTAATTTCCTTTATATTATACAAATTATTCTCTTACACTTAAAATGTTCATGTTTAGGATAATAGCTAGAAAACTAATTGGTAGAAGAAGAACTTGATAATCTATGCTTATCTTAAATGGTTTGACAGGTTATGCTTATGAATTCTAGAATTACTATCTTGTTGTTATTCTTATCAAGAATAGTAATTTTAACTTATATGATAATTTGATAGGTTATACTTTCCTTAAATGGTTTGATAGTCTATGCTTAATAAATCTAAGTTGAAATATGATAAAAATAGAATAGTTTGTATTTTATATTTGAGTTAGCTAGTGGATTCAATTCTAGATTTCTCATATCTTTAATTGAATCCTCCATCTTTTATTTTCTTAATTTTTCTCTTTTTATTCTTGCTTTTTATTTTATTCTTTGATTCTTTCTTCTCTCCTTTAAAATTCAATTTATTGTTGCTTGCACATATTCACAACAATCACTGTCACTCATCATAACTCTCACACTCATGTTTTAATCCTATTTTGTCATGCACACAATATAAGAACCTATTCTAATAATCTCTTAAAATCACCTTCCTCGTGGGATCGATAACTTTTTATACTATAACTTGATCAATTGTGCACTTGCAATTTTGGTACATAATTATGCCGCATCAAGTTTTTGGCGCCGTTGTCGGGGAAGTTGCTAAAATAGGATTTTATTATTTTGGTTCTTTAACTTGTGTGTTTTTCTTGTGAAGGAACCGCTTGGAGCTTGAAAATCTTAGATTAAAGATCAAGAACTTGGAGAATTGCTTTCGGATAAGTCTTCTTTTTAGCATTTTCAATTCTACCCTTTTTAGTTAGCTTCATAATTAGAGACAATTAGGATTTTAAAAAAAAATTTTATTTTTGTTGACCATAATAAAATCCATCTTTCACTTGGACATTAACTAACAAGATAATAAACTCAAACAATATTCCCCCTTCTCATAGTTGTTTGATTATTAACCCTAATAAAAAATATAAAGATTTTCTTTTTACCATCCTTTTTAGTCGCTTTTAATTTTGAGGGTTGCATTTCATATAGTTTGTAGGAATTCACCAAAGTGATTGTAGCACTTGATTTGGCACATACTTAAAACATTCTTAAGGGCAAAACCCTATAATCAAGATAAGGTAAGGGATTTCATCACCCTTTCCTTAGCCCACAAATCACTAATTTCTCACTTCACAAACCCAAGCCTCCTAAAACTCATTAGACGTTGGCCGCTAACAACTCGAGCTCAATAAGGAACAAGAAATCCTTAAGTGAACCGGTTTAAGTTTTCTCAGATTAGTTGGTGTCTAAGGCAAGGTTTAGGGGTTGTGTAAAACGCTCCGTAAGGAACGAGGTACTTAATTGATCTCTGATCACCCTCTAGTACTATCCTTACCTGGCTAACTACCTGGATAAAACTTTAATCTTTTTAATGTCGGAGTTTTTGGTTAGGAGCTGGTCTAGTTGAGTTGGGCTAAATCCTAGAATTAGAGTGATTGAAAAGTGATTGCTTTGATTTGTTTTACTTAGGATTTTTCTTTATCCTTTTCTTCTCATAAAAAAAACTAATTTTCTTTCTTTCTTTTAAAAAATTTATAAAAAGAAGTTGTTTTGGTGTATACAAACTTGGGTTAGGGATAATTCTTATTGTTTAATCTGTGTTGAACCAATCTAAGAAATGGCAAATAGACCCATTCTTCAGGATATGTGTTACCCCACCAGAAATACAATTCCTTCGTGCATAAGACTCCCCAAAGCAAATGGAGCAAATTTTGAGCTTAGATCGTATTACATAAACATGCTTCCCAAATTCCTTAGAAATGAAACAAAAGATGCATATATTTTTATTTCGGAATTTGAGGAAGTGTGTATTATGATTAAGATGAGAGAATTAACCAAAGATGTGATTAAGCTTAGATTTATTCCATTTGCTCTTAAGGATAAAGCTAAAAAATGGCTGTACAGCTTACCGATAAATTCCATCTCAACTTGGGATGAATTTGTTACCGTTTTTCTTAAAAAAATTTCCCTATTCACAAAACGGTAAAGCTAAGGAACATCATTCAAAACTTTAAAATTATCTCGGGAGAGCCATTCTGAAAATATTTTGACCGATTCAAAGATCTGTTAATCCAATGTCCTTATCATGGTCTAGAAAAATGACGATTGTGCCAAGTCATATATAAAGGATTGGACTATTCTTCAAAAACATCTTTAGAATCGATGTGTCAGGGAGATTTTATGAGAAAAAATGCCAATGAAGCTTGGGAATTCCTAGAGAGTCTATCCGAGAAAACAATGCAGTGGGAACACTGTGATGACAGGGTTTTATCAGTTCCTCAATCTAAGTCTAGTGGTCTTTTCCTGGAGTCAAACATTGCTTCTGAAGTGAAGATGGCGACGATTCTGCGGACGTTAGAAGCCTTAGAAGTTAAGGAACGAGCTCCAGCTCAAATCAATCATGTTTCTGCCCCGAGATGTCAAGGAATAATTCGGGTTGTTCCGAAAGAATGCTGGAGACTTCTCTTCGTCACGTAAGATGATCGGAGCGGCATACATAAATCTGGATTATCATATAATCCCTTTATCGCATCATTAAGAGACAAGGAATACTCTAAATCATGATTTATTTCAATATCGGCAAGCTGCCAGTTACAACCTCTATCTGACGATTGTTCATCGTCAAGATTGATTACAAAGGGTACAATGTTATTTAAAACAAAACCACCATCAGGAACGAGCTCCAGCTCAAATCAATCATGTTTCTGCCCCGAGATGTCATAACTGTCAGTCTTCTACCCACGTTTTAGAGGAATTCCCTCTCATAGGAAACAACCATGCATTAGAACAGATGAACGATGCATTCCAGCGCCCTAGAAATAATCCATTTTCTCCAACCTACAATCCAGGTTGGAGTAATCATCTCAACTTTGCATGGAATCAAGGAAATTCTCCCGAAAATCAAAACTTCATTCCCGTGTCTAACCCACAATTCCTAGGGAAAATACACTTCCATTCAACGCACCAAATAATTTTCAACAAGCTAACCCAGTTTTTCCAACCCAACATCCTCATCCTCACCAGCCTACAAATTCTTCAAATTCTGATCATGACAAATGTCTGAGTGTCTTAGAAAATGGTTTAGAAGCTATGATCAAAGCTTCTACACAAACTACCAACATGTTGACCCAGTCATCCACCACTCTAAATTCTTTCATGCAAACAACCGGCCAAGTGCTCAACTCGAACACTCAAGCCATAGCCTGGTTAGAAACCCAACTTGGGCAACTAGCCACTGCTGTGAGTGAGAGAGAAAAAGAAAAATTCTCAAGTCAACCTATTGCAAACCCTAAAGATAATGGATCCAGTTCAAACCATCCAGCTCATGTGAATGCAGTTCACACACTAAGATCAGGGAAACAAATAAACAATCAGGTTAGAATGCCAACGGATCAAACCCCTTCTCCCATCCAACACACTCCTTCCGATGAAGCAATTCCTTCTGATGACCAAAACGCTGAACATGAGATTGCGCCTGATCTAGATAGGTATAGGCCCGTTGCCCCCTTTCCAGATAGACTCAAACCTAGGAAAAACTCCCCACAGGTTAAGAAAATCCTAGAAACATTTAAACATGTCAAGTTCAACATCCCTCTCCTAGATGCAATCGAACAAATCCCCTCTTATGCAAAGTTCTTGAAGGACTTATGCACTAAGAAAAGAACCACCAATGTCCCCAAGAAAGTCTTCTTAGTTGCCAACCTCAGTGAAATTTTTTCAAAACCCATGCCGTTAAAATATAAGGACTCTGGTTGTCCCACAATTCCATATGTCATAGGTAACACTCACATTGATAAGGCACTTCTAAACTTGGGAGCCAGTGTCAACCTCCTTCCTTGTTCAGTCTATCAACAGCTAGGTGTAGGAGAACTTAAACCGACAAAATGTACTCTATATTTAGCTGATAGATCTGTAAAAATTCCTAAAGGAGAGGTAGAGGATGTTCTGATCAAAGTTGGAGAGTTCATTTTCCCTGTTGATTTTATTATCTTAGAAATGCAGCCCGTTTCCAATCTCAAAAGTCAAATCCCCATCATTCTAGGAAGACCGTTCTTAGCCACCACAAATGATTTGATCAATTGTAGAACCGGTCAAATAAAACTATCTTTTGAGAACATGACTGTTGACCTTAATATTTTTAACTTAGGAAGGCAACCTAGTGATCCATCTGATACACCAATGGAAGTGAATTTCATTCACGGAATATCAAGTGAGCAACAAGAGGGAGAGTGTGAGTCAGATTCAAGTGCATCTGACTTAATGATTGAGGAGTTTTCTGATGACGAACTAGAGTTAGATCCGTTGGTCAATCATGTTTCTGCTGTTGGCTGGTAACGAGAACCTTTGGAGATAAAACTCTGAGTCCAGCTTCGCCCATCTGTGGAGGAACCCCCTAAGTTAGAGCTCAAACATCTACCTGAAAATCTAGAGTATGTCTATTTATGGGAGAACGAGTCTTTACCAGTTATCATTTCTTCTGATTTGACTACCAATCAAAAGGAAGCTCTCTTAGATGTTTTAAGAGAGAATAGGGAAGCCATTGGATGGACCATAGCTGATATCAAAGGGATTAGTCTAACCATTGTTCAACACTGAATCCATTTGATAGATGATGCCAAACCTACTAGAGATCCTCAACGTAGGTTAAACCTAATGATGAAAGAAGCCGTTAGGAAAGACATTCTGAAATATCTCGATCATGGGATCATTTATCCCGTTTCTGATAGTTCATGGGTGAGTCCGGTCCAAGTTGTTCCAAAGAAATCTGGGATCACCGTGATCCAAAATAAGGCTAATGAGCTGATTCCCACTCGAATCCAAACTGGATGGCGAGTCTGTATTGACTACAGAAAAATCAACTTAGCCACTCAGAAAGATCACTTCCCTCTTCCTTTCATTGACCAAATGTTAGAGCGTTTAGCATGACACGAGTTCTATCGTTTCCTGGATGGATATTCAGGTTACAATCAAATCCCTATCGCTCCAGAAGATCAGGAGAAAACCACCTTCACTTGCCCGTATGGAACATTCGCATACCGACGCATGCCTTTTGGGCTGTGTAACGCACCTGCCACTTTCCAACGCTGCATGATCAGTATTTTTTCTGACATGGTAGAGAGATTTCTTAAAAAATTTATAGGCGACTTTTCTATTTTTGGTGACACATTTTCTCAATGTTTGCATCATCTTAAACTGGTCCTAGAACGGTGTAGGGAGAAAAATCTGACTCTCAATTGGGAGAAATATCATTTTATTGTCAAACAAGACATTGTCTTAGAACATGTAGTTTCCAATAGGAGAATCAAAGTGGACAAAGCTAAGGTAGATCTCATTTCCAATCTCCCTCCTCCCAAAACTGTCAAAGATGTCAGATCATTTGTTAGCCATGCTGGTTTTTACCGACGTTTCATCAAGGATTTCAGCAAAATTGCTAGACCCTTGACCAATCTCTTAGCCAAGGATACATCATTTGTCTTCTCTCCCGACTGCCTCAAAGCTTTTGAATATCTAAAAAAGGAGCTAACCACAGCTCCTATCATTCATACACCAAACTGGATCTTATCCTTTGAACTGATGTGTGATGCATCTGATTCTGCGATTGGTGCTACCTCATCCGTTCCTTAACCAAAGTTTTCACAGATCATGCCGCACTAAAGTACCTTTTGACCAAAAAGGATGCTAAAGCACGGCTCATTAGATAGATTCTCCTACTTCAAGAGTTTGACATCCAAATTCTTGACAGAAGGGGAACAGAGAACCCCGTAGCAGATCACCTCTCTCGACTCCTAAATGCACCAACATCAACCGTCCCGATCAACGAACATTTTCTAGATGAACAACTCCTAGAAATCCAATCTATTCCATAGTTCTCCGACATTGTGAACTACATAGTCATGAACCAGATCCCTTCTCATTGGTCCAAACAGGATAGATCCCGTTTTTTCTCCCAAGTAAAATACTTTTACTGGGATGATCCATATCTGTTTAAATCTATCCTGATCAGATCTTTAGGAGGTGTGTTCCCACTGAAAAAACTAGGAGTGTTCTTTCCTTTTGTCATGAGCAAGCATGTGGGGGGCCACTTTGGCCCAAGAAAAACAACTGAAAAAATTCTCCAATCTGGGCTATATTGGCCCACTCTTTTTAAGGATTCATACGAGTTTTACAAAACCTGTAACCGCTGTCAGCTTTTAGGGAAGGTCATTAGAAGAAATATGATGCTCTTACAACCCATCTTATCCGCTGAACTTTTTGATCTGTGGGGTATCGATTTCATTGGACCATTTCCAAACTCCTTTGGAAATGTTTACATTCTAGTAGCCATTGAATACATGTCAAAATGGGTTGGGACGGTAGCTTGCAAAACTAATGACAACAAGGTCGTTGTCATGTTTTTGAAAGAGAACATTTTTGCACGGTTTGGAGTACCCCGAGCGATCATTAGTGACAACGGTACACATTTCTGTAACCGTTCTTTTGAGGCTTTGATGAGAAAATATTCAATCACACACAAATTATCAACTTTTTATCACCCCCAAATCAGTGTTCAAGTAGAGGTCACAAACAGGCAGATCAAACAAATCTTAGAAAAAACAGTTAATCATAATAGAAAAGATTGGTCTGTAAAATTATGTGATGCTCTGTGGGCATATAAAATAGCTTTCAAGGCCAATTTGGGGAGGTCATCATACAGACTAGTGTTTGGGAAAGCTTGTCACCTACCAGTGGAGTTGGAGCATCGAGCAATGTGGGTTATAAAACAGTTAAATTTTGACTCAGACTCAGCAAGTAAGAACAGATTGCTCCAAATAAATGAGTTGGAAGAAATTTGAAATGATGCATACATTAACTCAAAAATTTACAAAGAAAAAACCAAGATTTTTCATGACAAATCAATTTTACGAAAATTTTTCTCTCCAGGACAGAAAATTTTATTGTACAATTCAAAATTGTATCTTTTTCCTGAAAAATTAAGATCAAGATGGACATGTCCATTTTTTGTCAAACAAGTTTTTTCGCATGGGGCTGTCGAGATAGAAAATCCTAAAAATGGTAACATTTTTAAAATAAATGATCAACGTCTAAAACCATTTTTAGAATTTTCTACGCTCGGAGAGGAAGAGGTGTTGGTTCTTCATGAACCTCATTATCTGTTAAAAAATAAATAAAATAAAATTATATATATATATATATATATATATATTAACATTTTTAAAATAAATGATCAACGTCTAAAACCATTTTTAGAATTTTCTACGCTCGGAGAGGAAGAGGTGTTGGTTCTTCATGAACCTCATTATCTGTTAAAAAATAAATAAAATAAAATTATATATATATATATATATATATATAT
>NC_033799.1:63309343-63343989 GCF_001876935.1 Asparagus officinalis | reverse complement strand
CTGTGTCCTCATCGGAGTTGGTGAGGGCGGCTATTGTCGTTTTTCCTTCATTTGGGATAGCGAATACGGCGTTGTAAGTTTTACCCTTGGTCTTCTCCGAAGGCTTCGAAGTCCATTGCTCATCACCGAGGAGGTCCGGATAGACCCACATCACTTGCCCCGATGGTAAAGTTTGGGGTACTAAACATTTTCCTCGTTGATTGTGAGAATCATCGTTGGTGATCTTCAGCATTGCCTTGGGGATGGGAACTACCCCCGCTGGTGTTTGAACCTCTAGGAGATCTTTTTCAAAACTCAGAGTGATCATATTTGTGGTCACCTGTTTCCCTACCTTCTCCTTTTTAGAACTTCCATATCATATAGGGCTTGAAGCTTATCCTTGAGGATATAGCATTTGGAAGTATGGTGGCCGAGGAACCTATGGTACGCGTAGTAGCCCGGTTCATTGGTTTTGTTCGCCTCTTCTAGCTTGGTTACTTCCGGCAACTTAATCTTGTTGCTCTTGAGGAGTGTGTTGAGGGTTGCTACTACTTGGTCTTCCCTGAAGTCGTATTGCCTCGGGGGACGTTGTTCGAATGGCCTGGGTTTCGGCCTTCGGCCGATTTGGGCGTCGGAGTGGAGTCAACGTTAACTACCATGATCTCTTTTCCTCTAGCTCGAGGGGGATTCTTTGGCGCGCTTGGTTCTGCATCCCCCTTTTTGGGGTGAGGCTCCTCGGCCTCGAGTCTCTTGATCATATTCTCGACCTATTCACCCTTTCGAACGAGTTCTTTCCATGTTCGGGTTTCTACCACGCTAACCTTAGACAGAATATGGATTGAAAGGTTATTGCAGCACATCTCAATCAGCGTCGCTTCGGAGACTTGGCCTCGGAAATAAACTGATCGGTTCCTGAACCTCTTTACGAAGTCATTGACCGACTCCGACTTTTTCTTCTTCTCGGCCAGGAAGGTGGCCATTGACACCTCGGTATCATCATCAAAGAAACGGGCTAGGAGGAGCCTTTCCGCATCAGCCCATGACTTGATAGAGCCTGGTTCCAACTTGCGGAACTATTCGAAGGCTACACCTTTGAGGGTGCCGATGAATAGTCGGATGAGGATAGCATCGTTCCCAGTGAGAAATCCGGCTGAGCCATAAAGTAGTAGATGTGTTGTGAAGGGGAGCACTTACCATCAAATTGTACCAGACTGATGGGCTTAAATTTTGTCAGGTAGGGGACCGTATCCCACTCGATAGGGTATGATCTGACCACCCCCAGTTTGTTCATGTTTTGTTAGAGCTTTAAGGCATTGAGTTGGCTTTGGAACTCATCGAATCTCTTGTACCGGGTGGTACCCCCTGAGCGTGACGTTCCCGCCGACGACTTCGAGGAGTGATCCGATAGGATTTTAGCATTATCTTCATGTTCAGTCATCTGATTAGGAGTAGGTCCCCATTCCTTGCCTCCCGCCTGCCTCCGTGGGGTATGTGTGACCTTCTTTTTCCTCTTTTTGTTCAGCAGTTGCTCCAACATGTCTTTTATGGACTCGATGGCGACCTGATGCTCTTCAAACTATTGAGTGATCATCTGATCACTCGTGGTTTTAGCCATGTGCACCCTTACAGACACGTCGTAACTCGAGTTTGATGTCTGGGATGTGGTCACCGCTGAGCAGGCTTTCTCTTCACCACCGGAAGGGGGTGTTAGGAGGGTATAATCGAACGGGATGTTTACCCCCTTACGACTGCGGGCGTGCAGGAATATACCATCATGTTCACGCTGAACCAGCGAGTGACTGGGCCCAAGGAAGGAGTCCAAATCTAGAGACTCTGGAAGCACATTCTTACCCTTCCCTGTCACGTTGACTGTAGCAGACGAAAGCTCTAAATCATCAAGGGCGAGCCTTCTTTGGTGGCTACGCCTTCGACGAGATGATCTCAGTTGGGAAGGTCGTTGAGCAAGCCTTTCAAAAATCGTAGATTTCGTCATTCCTATACACTGGCAATCAGCTAGTAATGTTTGGATAATCCTTTCGCAGTGACACTGAGGATTCGCCTCGCGTATGCTGCGTTTGCGAGTTAGTTAACCCTGAAGATCTTTCATGGGCGGCTGGCAACAACCACCAGCATCGGAAGGGACAACCACGTGATCGCATGAGAGGGGTTTGGATGAACCCTCTTGTGAACACTGGGTGGAAGGGTTAAGTGTTGGAGTTAGGCGGGTTCGCCTTAACAAGCGAGTCTTCACGCTTGGGCAAGTTCCTGTTTGTTGGTGAACTTCATCCCTTTGTTCATGCAGGCGAGTTGGTGAGGTATCACCTACTATTTTGCCTTTGTCGTTAAGGCTCATTTGCTCGCAATGCTTACCCGTCAAGTGGATTCGGTGAGGCCTGCCCGACCTCGATGGTTCGCCTGCTTGGGTAGGCTCGCCTGCTCTGGGCAGCTTGTTTATATCAGGGATATGAGCTGAGAAACGGAGTCCGCTTGAGGGGGCAGGCTCGCCGCTTTGACTAGTTCGCCTGAACGGTCGAGTTTGTCAGAAATACCTGACCCGTCGAAACGGGGGATATTATGATCATAGAGAAGTCTGTCTGAACATGAAGGTTCGCCTGATTTGGTGAGCCCACCAACGTAGGGAGGGTTATTTCTCTGCCTTGCACTTTTTAGACCCAAATAATAATTCAGGCCATCGTATGAGACGAAGGTTCGGGCCTCCTGTTGGGTGAGGTCCTGTCATCGCCACCGACGGGTTCTTATAGAGAGAGGCGCATCTGTGCGGATCGTGACGGCGTGGTCTATGCCCAGATGAACCACCCTCTCTTCCTGAGCGGGGGTCTGCGAGGGTCGTTTGGTGACCCATCTGGCAGCCCTTTGCCCTATGTTCTTGACCTCTGGCTTGGCCTTGATCAATTTGGAGTGAATAGGCTCCCCTGATGTGACTCGGATAGATTCCTCAGTCGTGGAGGCTTTGACCGTTTGAGGTTGGCCTCTACGCACGACTCTATGACGTTTGCGGGACGCATTGCCACTAGAGGAGGATCAAGACAAGTACTCTTCGTACTTGGCTTAGTCGAACTCGATTTCTAGGAACTCCACGGTCATCCCGACAGCAACCTTGTCGAACTGCGCTATCACCATTTCGGTTGAGGAAATAGCTTCTCCTACCGTGATCGTTATCTTCTGTAGGTGTAAATTTTGATTTCTCGAAACGGGGGTTTTGTTTATATTGATAAGAATAGCTTATTATAAACTAATGAATCAAAATTACAACAGAAGCACAGGGTAGGCCCTCCTTGTTTAACGTGGGGATTTTGGTAGCGATAGGATGTCTCGCTCGATTCTTGCACCGACTCTGCTTCCATTGGACGATTCGATCTAGGTTACTGGTGAGCTTCAGTACACAGTAGAAGCTCGTGCTGGTCGAGTACGGGTTTTTGAGTTCGGTGGTGGTCAGGACCCGAAGCTGGGAGAAGATACTATAGTGTAAAGATCACGCACAGAGCCTATCGTTAACTCAGGCGAGAGTTGAGAGCTAATGGTCCAGCTAACTGATTGAATTAATCAATTAACTGTGAACCTCCTTCCTATAGCTAGGAGAGGCTCTTAAATAGAGGAGAGACGGTGTGGTCGCTCCCTTGAATCATGGGATGTGATCATGTACTGTTGGGAGATACCATGATTCTCACTTGTACCATGAGCGGCTGCTTGATGGGCTCGGAGTACTGTGCTCCTCTCCTTCACGTCGTGGGAAATGAGAAGGCTCATCCCTGTATGTGATATAGCGGCCACCAGGTACTCTGGTGAGTTCGACGAGTTCGTCTATCACGGGCGAATTCAGCTCTTGACTCGTGCAGGCGAGTTTGGCGAATTTCAGTCACTTGGATGATCTTGACTCGTGCGGGCAAGTCAGGCATACATGCGAGTTTGGCGATTACATGGATTTGACTGGTCATCTTGTACTGTGAGCGGCTACTTGATGGGTTTGCAGTACTGTGGTCCTTCCCTTCACATCGTGGGAAATGGGAAGGCCCATCCATGTACGTGATATAACGGCCGCCAGGTACTCTGGCGAGTTTGTGGTTTGGATGTTGATCGCCTGGCTGATCATCTGGGCATGCAGGCAAGTTTTAGCTCCCGAGTAAACTTAACTCGCACGGGCGAGTCAAGTTTGCAGGCGAGTTTCTGATCGCATGGCGGATTTCCCAAATGTAGGTGAATTTAGTGATCGCGTGATCTTGGCTCGTGCTGGCAAGTCAAGTACATGGGTGGGCCTAATTTTCAAGTCGTGCGGGCAACTTGAATACGTAGGCGGATTTCAGACTTATCTGCAAAGGTAATTTTTACCGCCTACAGGGTCTTGTAGGTGGTAAAAATTACCTTTACAGATAAGGCCTAAAATCCGCCTGCATATCTGGGTCGCCCGCACAACTTGAAAGTTGAGCTCACAAGCACGAAGAGAGATCACACGTGTGAGCACGATCCAAGACCATGCGATCACCAAACTCGTCTACACACCTGGGCGATCCTCCAAGCGATCAGAAACTCGCCTGCACATTTGATTTACCTACGCGAGTCAAGTCTACTCACGAGCTGAACCCGCCTGTATAGCCAGGCGATCGGAAAACTGATCGGAAAACTCACCCGATTCGCCAGAGTACTTGGCGGCCGCAATATCACGTACAGGGGTGGTCCTTCCCATTTACCATGACGTGAAGGGAAGGAGAACAGTACTTCGAGCCTATCAAGCAGCCGTCCACAGTACGAGCAACCAGTCGAATCCACGCTGTCGCTACTCGTCTGCACACTTGACTCGCCTGCACGAGTCAAGTTTGCTCAACAGCTGAACTCGACTGCATATCTGGGTAATCAGCTAAGCAACAAGCTCGTCAGACACGCTAGAGTACTGTGTGGCCGTAATATCACGTATAGTGATGAGTCTTCCCATTTCCCGCGATATGAGGGAAAAGAGTATAGTACTCCAAACCCATCAAGTAGCCGCTCGCAATACTAGCGACCAGCCAAGTCCACACAGACACCAAACTCGCCTACATACTTAATTCTCCTGCACGAATCAAGTTTGTTCAAACATAATTGACTCGCCTGCACGAGTCAAGAGCGGAATTCACTCGCATGTTTGAGAAACCAGCCAGGCGACTAACAAACTCGCCAACTCGTCAGAGTACCTGGCAGCTGCACTATCGTGTACGGGGACGAGCCTTCCCATTCCTCACGACGTGAAGGGAAGGAGTACAGTTCTCTGAGCCCATCAAGCGGTCGCTCATAGTACAAATGAGAAGCATGGCATCTCTCAACAGTACATGGTCACATCCCATGATTCGGAGAGCGACCACGCCGTTTCTCCTCTATTTAAGAACATATCCCAGCTATAGGAAGGGGGGTTCGTTGGTCCATAGTTCATTGATTAATCAATTAATCGGACCATCAGCCTTAGGCTCCCGATCGAACTAAGGACCAACTCTTTGCAACATTTCTGCACTGTAGCATCTCCCTTGAGTTCTCGGCCCCGATCGTCATTAAACTCGGAGACTCGAACTCGATTAATATGAGCTTCTACTATGCACTGAAGCTCACCAGCAACCTAGATTGAATCGACCAAGGGAAGGAGACTCGGTGTGAGAACTGAGCGAGGCGTCCTATCGCTACCAAAGTCCCCACGTTACACAAGGAGGGCATTCATTCTGCTTCTGTTGTAATTTTGATTCATTAGTTTGTAATAAGATGTTCTTATCAATACAAATAAAATCCCCATTTCGGGAAATCAAAATTTACACCCACAGCCTTCTTTGCGTTTCCCTGTTGCACGCTGCCAAAAGTTTCGGCTACGTTCTCACAAAGCCCAGCCGCAAGAGAACTCTACGATTTTCGCCTACTTAGCACCTTCTTTTTGCACGAAACCCTAGGTCTGCCGTTTACCAACTATATACTGCAAATTGATATCGGGTGGGACCTGCAAACTCAACGCCCGCGAGCAAAGAAAAGCGTCGGTTTCACGTTCGTGAGTGGACCCCACGTCCCCATTCATGGCCCCCACATGATCAGAAAACGCATCTCATGCTTAATTCGTGGCCTCACGCGCTTTTCTGCCCCACATTCACATTCCTGGAATTCTACTTGACAAGCACTCGAGTTTAGCTCTAATTGACTACACCATAAAAATTTATCCCATGAGTTATTTTAATTCTAATTTTAAATTCTAATTGACTTATCCCACTAGAAAAATATAATCAGCCACATTCTCTAGAATAGAAGACATAAACATTATGGTAGATAATCTTCCAAGAATATAAGAACTAAATCATGCTCAAGGTTTAATTCTAAATCTGACCATTGCATTATAGGATTACGAGGTTACTTTTGTGTTTCGAGCGTATGGTTAGAGGTCACTTAGTTTTCTACAAAACTTTGGGCCATGTAATTAACATAGAATCTAATTATTGGATCGTTATCTAATCAATTGTCCCTCTATTATATATATTATTTATTTATTTGTGCTAAGAGGAAAGAATCGTGTGGCTGCGGCAAGTCATATTCAATGCTCCACCAGTTTAACATTTGTCGGCGAGTGACATCTCCATCAAGTTTCAAACAGGAATCAAGGACAGGAACAGGTAGAACATACAAGACTATGACTTCGCCTTCTTCTTTATTAGAAACACCCAAAATTAAAGGAAATTATTAAATATGTTAGATCCAAAATAGAAATTTCACGAACTCATCATTTGCAATTATTTAGAAATATTTCATATTATATTACTCCACAAATAATAAGCTTCTATATAAATCAAGAGATTGTAGAATTGGTGCGTACTTTATTTAAGGTGGGAAAAATTCTTTATTCTTAGTTGCGTGGCTGCCACGCGCTTGATAACAATAGATTTTGGCTTCATGCGGGGAAAAGTTGGACAAGGACCGAGGTCCGTGACGACGACAGCTTTCTCTTGTGGTCTACTTTGTGGCAGTTTTGAATAGAAATACTTAGCTCGTAGTTGATGATGAGAACACATGTTTTAGTTTTATACCGAAATTCTGTTCACACGATTGAAGTTAGGGAACTAATCATTTAATCATATATTTTTGATAATTTAAATACAAGAGCTATACTTTAGAAATAATCTAATTGTACATATAAATACTAAACAAAAGTTTTTGTTATTTCTTTCTAGGATTAATTGCAAACATTTCCCTGTCGTATCACACAATTGCAAGTGAACTCTTTTGATGTCATTTTTGCGAATAGACCTGCTGAGTGAATTTTTTCATTCTTAAAAATGTGAAAAATATTTGCGACTCTTTATAATTCTATTAGTGAGAATAGACCCTCAATTATTTTTTTAATTAAAATAAAAAATAAAAAACATTTCACTAAAAGGTTGGTTGCATTCACCAGAAATAGAATTGCAAGGGGTCTAATCACAATTAACCCTAAGTTTTATGTGCATGGAGTAAGATCAAAAGAGGCGACTTCTAATGGAGACGTTGTTAATTTTACTATGAGCTGTTTGAAAGGACCCTAGAGGTGGGGTGAATATGATAACCAAACAAAATGTGTAACTAATGAAAATACAATTCAATCAAAGACACAAAATATGACAATAAGCAAAAATAAAAGAGAGATGGTGAGAGATAGTTAGTCAATGAGGACAGCAATATGTTCACGAGGTTCCGCCACTCTCGACCTACGTCCCCGACCACCTCTCCCGATGATAATCCACTCAACAACCTGGTTTGGAAGCCGTAACTTCTTACACAATGATCTCCTTGAGATCCAACTCTCCACACAAAGCCACACAATACACGATAAAAATATTAATCTCTCTTATAAGAATCCTATGACAATGATGAAGAGATTGAAAGTGAAAGACTTAGAAGAAAAAATGCTTGAGAAATTTTACTTTGAAAATTTGAATCACAACTTGCCTTGTTCTTAAAATCAAATGGGTCTTTGTAGACTATTTATAGCCTCTCAACCACATCAGAAGGTATGGGCTCCAAATCAGATCAAATTTGCCCAAAAATATTTTCTAAAATTGATGCGGCATAAACATGTACCAAAATGGTTGCAAGTGCACAACCGTGTCAAGTTATAGTATTTAAGATATCGATCCCACGAGGAAGGTGTTTTGTAGGAGAAAATATAAAATTGGTTCTTATTTTGTGTACGTGACAAATAGGAGTGATAAGTGAATATGATTGTGAAGAGATTGAGAGATGAAAATGGTGTGTAAATGATGCAAAGTGTAAGTGAGAGTGGATTTGAAAAAGAATGAGTATGAGAAGGAAAAAAATGAATAAAATCAAGAAACAAATGAAAAATCAAGAATGAAGAACAAAATTCTAGAATAAAAGAAAATGCAAGAAATTAAAGATGGTGGATTCAATTATAGATATGGGTAATCTACAATTGAACCCACTTCTTAGAAAAAGGGTGATTCCCTAGAGGGTTCTAGCCTAAAGGTGAATCAAACAAAATAAAAATAAACAAAAAGAAAAACTCAACCCAAGAGGGTTCTAGCCTCAAGGTGAATAGTGTAAGAAATTAAAATCTAACTACAAAATAAATTGCAAAATCTAAACTATAAAATAAAATTGCAAGAATTTAAATGCACGAAAAATAAATCTATTCTATAAGCATGAAATAAATGTAAGGCAAGAGGGTTCTAGCCTCTTGGCTATTTAACAAGAAAATAAAACCTAACTACAAGCATAGAAATAAATCTAATCTAATAAGCAATAAAAGAGAAAAAGAAAGAAATGCAAACCTTCAAATAATTCTCCATCTTCATCTTCATCTTCATCATCCAACAAAGAGAAGAAGAGAAAAATTTAAAGTGGTGAAAAAATTATTATTATTAATTGCAACAAAAAGTTACAATTTTGGAAGGCCTTCTCAATTAAGAGTAGCCCTCCTCTCCAAAAGGAGTTACAAAAATTTTCACACCTCTAACCCCTCACTCTCAACCCCTATTTATAGTAAACATCAGTGAATGAGAGCCATTGGATCAAACTTGAGCCCCAAGAATGCAATTTCGGCCGTTGATAAAATCTGGAGGACTTCGCATCGATACCGGCATCGATGCTGTATCGATGCTGGCATCGATACCCTAATAAAAATTCTGACTTCACGATTGGCTTCGTCTCGTCGAGATAGGCGATTTTCATATATTATATGTTAAATTCCGCCTTCCGGATTGGGAGATATCGTCATTTCTTTGTGGCCAACCATTTTGAATATGATTTCTTTTCATGTTAGATTTTTAATTTTCTCCGGCTTCTATAGGCTACTCTGCTTGATTTTGGGCTTTTGGATAATTTGGAAATTGATTTTTCCAATGGGTTTCTTTGCTTTATTTCTTCATTTAATCAATGGGTTTCTGTTGAGAAATGAGAGTTTGAGATTTATTCTTCATTAACCTGCATTTAAAGATAAAAACAATTATTAGTAGTATATTTATTCATATAAAATAGATAATGAAGGTATAAAACTGTAATAAAATATGATTATCAAATACCCCCACACCTAAACTTTTGCTAGTCCTCTAGCAAAGAAAATAAAAAGAAAATCCTAACTCACTTTCGCAGGAATCGCGGTTGTATTTAGCGCATACAACAAGCCTTTAAACCCCTAGGTTACCCTAGTGGACGAGTTGTAGTCTCGTGAGGGTTTGCAGTGAATATACCCACAAAATTCGGTCAACTTGCCAAATTAAAGAAGTCAGTAAATAACTAAATTCACTTGATAACTTTTAGATAATCTAATTGGAGCCAGTTATCACTCAAGAAAACATTTTTATATATAACTCTAAGGTATATTTTTAAGAAAATCTTCTCATTGTAGCAATACAAAACCAAGCCAAACTTAGAAATTTAATTTAAAAGTTTTGAAAAGAACATGCTAACTCTTTGTTTTAAATAATTTTCAAGTTGCTTGATTTAAAATATTTTCCAAGACCATATATACAACTATAAAACATTTATTAATTTTTTTATATGTATATATATTTTGAAAAATATGTAAATCAAGACACTTTGAAAAATTATTTTCAACTCTAAGTTAGGCATGCAAAAATTTCATTATTTTAAATAAAAGTCCAAGTTAAGGCTTAAGTAAAGTATACTACTTTGAAAATCATTTCTTAAGAAATTTATTTAGAGTTATCATAAAAGATGAACTTAAGTAAATAACCAACTAGGGATTAGAAAATTTTAAATTTATCAAATAAATTAATTATTACATAACTCTATCAATTTGGCAAGTGACGATATTTTTATAATTTTTTTTAGGAAAAGAAAAAAAATTACAAAAATGCACTAAAATTGTAAAATAAAGAGAAAAAAATAACTAATTCCCACCCCCATACCTAAATTTTGCATTGTCCTCAATGCAAACTCTATGATGCATAAAGTAAAGCAGATAAGAAGTGAAGCACTTACATTTGGTTCGCTGATAAAAATCTGCAATTACCTTTGGTCTGAGGAGGAGGAAATCAAACATTTATTCTTTTCTTGTTTTTTTTCTTTTTTTTTTCTTCTTTTTTTTCTTTTTTTTAACAGCTGAACAAGAAACTCTTAAATGAGAGAAGAATAAATTCTTTTTATTATTCTGAAGTAAACAAAATAAGCAATGTAGAATGAAATATTCAACATGAAGAGTTCATGTTCTACATTGAATCCTACCTTATTGCTGAAAATTCTCCCACGGATTTTAAATAAATTCAACATGATATAATCAACAATAAGCTGAAATTCTAAGCATTCCGGGGTGTTCAATGATTTTTGTGGCAATGGAAGGTAGGTATTATTGGTGTCATGCATATTGGACTTAGATTCTTGATTTGTGAAAGTGTTTTCTCTAACAACCAATTTTTCTTTAACAATTTTCTCAGCCCCAGGATTCATGGTTGATGTGTAAAAATTTGGTTGTTGTTTATTTTCCAAAAATCTTAGTTCATCAAGAAAGAGTTTTTCAAAATTCAGTTCAAAGAAGCAATTGTTCAACACAGTTTCTTTATTTTGACAAACCCGATCTGTTTCTCCTAATATTTTTAGCTCCTCACCGAAAATTTCCTCAAAACTTAGATTTGACTCTTCTTCTTCTTCTTCCCCTGGTCTTTCTTGAATTGAATTATTAGGGGAAGTATGAATTGGAACAATAATTTGTCTTAAAGGTGTTCTTTCCTGATTATCGACCTGTTTTCCTGACTGTAGTGCATTCATTTGAGTGTCCTTAGGATTGACCACGGGTTGACTCAAAATTTCTCCTTCCTCTTCTTCACTTATGGCACTAGCTAGTTGATCAATGTGGGTTTCTAATCTAGCTATAGCTTGAGTGTTAGAGTTAAGTATGAGTTCGGTTGATTGCATAAAGGAGTTCATCGTGTAGGATGTTTGAGTTAACATATCCGTGGCTAGTGTGGAGGCCTTAATAATGATTTCAAAACCTTTTTCTAAAAAATTGAGACGTTCATCATGATCTGTATCAAGAGGAGTGTGAGTTATAACTTGATGATGAGGAGACTGATTTTGATGTGACAGATTGGGTTGTTGAAATTGTGGATGAGAATTGAAAGGAACTGTGTTTTCCCTAGGAAAATGTTGGGTCAAAGAGGGAGTGAAGTTTTGAGTTCCAGAGTGGTTTTCCTGATTCCATGCATTGTTTGTGTAACTTGCCCAACCTGGGTTGTAGGTTGGAAAAAATGGATCATTTACCGAATACTGATATGGACTCTCTACAAACTCCCGAACTTCATTGGAAATTTCAATCATATTGGGATAACATAAATTTTGAAAAACTTGTGGATTAGCCATTTGTTCAAAATGAATTTGTTGATGTGTATTGTCCCTAATCCATATTTTGCATGATGGGAGTGATTGCAAGTCCCACACCGGGTAAAGAAGCTCTACAACAACCGGTGAATAAACTAAAAGAGAAGAATCCCCAAGAGGTACAGAATCCGAAGCAGTCTCGTTTCAGAAAACCTTACCATGACAACACAATCCCTGCATAAGCAACCGTCGCGTACATACACTGCCTGTTCACTCACGGCTGACCCTCGGCTCCTCACATTTCACACTTACAAATCTATTACACACACGACACAGTATCGCAGTAACCACCACAAACAGGGCACGATATGCATCCACTGACTAAACAAGCGCACAATGACACTGACATAACCATGGCGAAACGGTCAACATAAAAGCTGAGAACAAAAAGCCCAGCACTTGATGGACTTGTAGCTGACGCATCGATATCGGGAATTCCTCTCGCACTGACCACTCCCATTACTCAAGCAACTGTATAAAGGGACAGACTGTCCTAGATGCATTCGTACTGAATCACATCGGAACGATGAAAACGAACCAAGCCATCAAATAACTATCGGGAGCTCTTCCCTTCAATGGTATGAATCTGAGTCGTTATCATCATCTCTCCGTGTAAAGCACCAAAAATCTGCCGAAAGCCACTTCGAAACTGTTACAACCATCACCCGGCACCGAAATCGAAGTTCTTCCCCTTGTACGGCCAATCAACTGCAGGAATAGAGACTCAGTGCAGAGCGTCACCCAGACTGATACGGGACCAACACATTTCCTTCAACCATCATGGCGGACGTAACTCACCGGCAGGAGAGGTCATCGGGCCACACATCGCTCGGCTGGTCGCATATATAAGAACGATCGTTCTGAATTTAGTCCCTGCAGAAAGCAGCTCTCGGAACTGCATAATGTTATAAGTGAAAAATTGAGCTTAGTCTTATTCCAGCAGCTCATTAACTCTAGAGTCAGCGGTGCAGTTCACAAAATAGATTGGCCAGAATGGCCTCCCAGATTACCGAACAAGTCTATGACTGCGAACCTGGTTCAGCCAATTTTCTGCTTTTGGTCCTCTTTCGCTAGGGCTAGACTCCCGCCAACAGAATGTGTGATGTGACAAGTGAGATCCATACAGTCTCGTAGGCCCCGCACTTGCGCCCTGTCAGCTGACTCACCACCTCCGGCTGTGCGCCAGAAGTACTCCTGGTATAACATCCTGCTCCATGGGCAAACAGCCAAATCTTGCATCTCATGTAGCATCCAAGCCCAACTCCTCGTGCCCGTCCAGAAAAAGTGTTGGAATCTGGATTGTAAAGTCTCCTCGTTAGGGCAAAGACTGCTTCGCGCGTTGTAGGTCAACATGCCATAGTGACCGAACTGGCTCGCATAAGCCCGCCAACATAGTTAACTACTGCCTCCGCTCCCACCTCCCGGCTCAAGACAATACTTCGTCATACGACCCACAAAACCGTGTCCACCAGAATGTACCCAACCATATGAATCTTGGCGCGGTGCCATGCATCATCCCTCCTACAGATACGCGAGCGATCATCCTCAAAGTAGCAAGCAGTGGTGAGGATCGATTGCCAGAGGCGGAGTATCTAAGCCCAGTAACTCCAAGGATGTAGTCAACACGGATCTCGACTCGAACCAGACTGCTGATAGTGATATTAGCCGCAGTGAAACGCTCCATTCCTTTGTCAAACTCCACGACCATCTCCCCTTCACACGCCTTGCGCTGAGCCTCAAAGAACGTTGTCGAGAATCTTCCATCATGATAACGACTCAACTCTGGTAAAGCCACTGTCCACGCTCAATCAACGCCCCCCGTTCGATGCCTGTAGCCAGTCTCCAAACAAGAAGTCATTCTTCCTAAAGAGTCTGAACTGAACTGGCATCCTGCACAGAGGCCATCGTGATCACGCTCGAAGATGCTTGATAGCCACCTTCCCTCACAACTTGGACAACTTCCAACGACGTGCCCGAGAAAACTGGGAGGTGAGCGGAATGGGCGCAAAAAGTCATCCCAGAGTGTTGAATATACTCATCACGCCACGTCCATCCCGTCATCCGCACTGCGATGAACTAAGCCTCCGAACGGGATATATCCACTGAAAACAAGCAGTTAAGTGTTGTGTTAATTCATATATCAAAAGGAAATTGAATTCATTTACAAATTTCGTAAGCAACGAGTCATTGCCTGAGTAGGAAGGGCCGACGACACTCTTTGGCCACATTGCGAATCGTTATAGCAGATAGTATACTCGCACAATCATATCCCTCGCCATTATAAACTCGAAATGCAGCGCGTCAACGAACGCCCCTTTATTATGAATGTGGTTTTGACGCAGCAAACCATCTTTTAAAGGCGTCTATCTCACCAAGGAGAATCAAGTGCTTTTCCCGATCGCCTCACCAAGGACGAGCAAATGGGGTAAAAGGACTTATTGCAAATTCTCAGAAAAGAGCGGTTAATTGCAAAATCTTCATAAAGCGTCGCGATCCTGCCACCTATGAGAACCGACAGTTTCCCGTTGCTCACAAGGAGCAACAACGCGACGCCCGCTGGTAAGGGGAATCGGACAATTCAAATATCCATGAAAAAAGAGGACTAACTTTGTAATTTTCGAAAAGGTCAAAATTGCTCACCCAGCATCATGAGAGGCGCGCATCAACCGATGCAGGCAGAAAAGACCTCGCTCGATACTCGCGCCTCAGGGCCTACAAAAATTCAAACGAGGCTCAGCACTCTAGAAATAAAAAACTTTTTATCCCCCTGTAAACGTAAGCTCGAGCGACGAATCTAATCCTAACCCTCCGCCGCAACCCCCACGAGTTCATAAATTACGTTAAGCATAAAAAAAATGCTAAATTATGAGATAGTACCTGAGGGGAAGCTCGAAGACCAATAAAGATTAATTCTGAAAAGGCTCAACCAACGCCTCGAGGTGGCCTGAGAGAAATTTCCAAAATGGCAGTTCGAAGGATTTTATCAGTCAGGATCAAAAGGAAGGATAGATCTAAGATGAAATCAAGTTTTTAATTGAGACTGGAGCTCGGGAAGAGAATCAAGAAAAGCAGCCAGGGGGGGCCGGCCCTAGAGAGAGAAGAAGAAAAAATAAAAAATGAAGAAAACCCTCTTTTATAGCCTTGAACCAATCTGGCTGAACCAGACAGACCACGCGGTTGAACCAGACCTAAGCCAAAATAAGCCAGATGAGCCAGAATAGCCAGAATCCGAGCCAACAATGAGCAAATTGAGTCAGATATGAGCCTGGCTGGACACGTGCCAGCATCAGAATGAGCCAAATTGAGCCAGATTGAACCAGAATGAGCCAGTTGAGCACAATGACAGTTTGAACAAATTCGAACCAGAATTCCAAATTGGTTCGAGCTGAATTACACATTAGAACGACTTTTGATCAACTACGGTTCTCCTTCACCTATTTTAACCCCCTACCCACATATTTGGAAGCGGTCAGAGAGATTTGAACCAAATAACTGCTTTTGTTGCACATGTTTTTGGATGGTTCAGATTATCTCGAACCTAAAGAACACTCCGAAAAGTATGACGAGTATTAAACTGCTGCTCCTTATACTCCAATAAGATATAATGCAGATATAAACTACTTCCCTATTTTTGGTTTGAGAATTCCTGGACGAATATTGTTATAAACTATTCTAAGGATAACTCAACCACACTGACGGTCGGCAACGCGTTTGCATAAAGACTCGACGCCACAACAACTAGTCACGCTAAAAGGAATCGACTTCATGTTCAAAAAATTTCGACAAACGTCAGACAATAAATGCAGCACCGAACTCTTACAGACTTTCGACAAAGCACCGAAAGCCTCTGAGAATTGTAAGGAGTACCAAGAACGAACCATTCCGAGCCCGTTAATAACCGACTGAATAGGCGACAACTCATATCAAAATATCCAGACTCTTCTATAAAAGACTGAACCTAATACTTTGAGGGTTCTGTAGCATAATAAAATTGCTTATAGGGCCCTAGCATAAGCTCGGCAAAACCGACCGACCAACGAGCGAACTGAGATCGACGAATCCACAGAAGCGACGAATGCATCCCACTCCGGTGCCAGACTCAGCTAATGAGTTGAGAATCACGAGTCATCCACCGAGAGCGACTCGGGAAATCACGATCCGACATCAAAGATCAATTCGGACTCGAATCAAGCGGATCTTTACTGCCAATCAGGAATCCAACTTACTGCCAACCATAACCAATCCAGAGTCTCAATCAACCGATCATCACGACAGAACGGAAACAACATAAAACGATCGGACAAAAGTCCGAAAAAAACACCGCCCGCCGGGGCTCGCCAAAGCCGAGCCACCTCAAGTGCTCGCAATGCCGAGCCACCCTGAGGTGGCATCGGTGGCCCGAGCCACCTCGGTGGCTCGGTGGCGTAGCCATCACCTTGGGGTGGCTCGGCCATGAGCCAGCCACCTCTGGGTCCCGGCACAGGCCGCACCCAGAGGTGCGCCCTGACGTGGCAGAGGTGGCCGCATTTCCCTTTTCTGCAGCCACTGTCCTGAGAGCCTATAAATAGGCCAAATAAGATGTTTCATTTTCGAGTCAATTCAAGAGCCAAACTCTGCGGATTGAAGAGTGACCTACGGAGCTTTGAGACAGAAGACTTGCACATTCGGATCTGATCCCTCGCGCGACCATGACCACGTCAGAAAAGGCAGGATCTCGAGAGAAGAAAGAACAAGATCTGAGATCTACACGAGACCACCAAACTCTCAGACTCTACAGCTTGTTTAGATCTTCGAGATCTGAGCGATTATTCCCTTGGTGGATTAATCTCTCGGCTATTATTCTTCGTGGAAATAAATACCGCATCAATCGTGTTGAGATTCCGACCGGATCTAGATCCAGCGCGGCTGTCCACGGATTAACCCCGGCGTGGCAAAGAACCCCACAAAGCAAAGCAACCCGCTAAAAACAGGAGCTTGCATTTGTCACCAGAGGAAGCAGTCTGTACATTTTTTCATTTTTTTCCTTTGATTTAGTGTACCGGATCTATAAAGCACCCGATTCTTTGTAACCAAGCTGACAATCATATCACGAAAAGAACACAGTTTTCCACGCGAAAATGGTAAATTTCTACATTGAAAACCCATTCTTAGAAAAATGTGATTCCCTAAATAGGGGGTTTTTTTCCCCCTTAGCCCCCCCTAAAGGTGAATCAAACAAAATAAAATAAAACAAAAGAAAACTCAACCCAAGGGGTTCTACCTCAAGGTAATAGTAATCCGAAGCAGTCTCGTTTCAGTCTCGTCATTGGAAGAGACAAACCGGAAAGCTCGAAGACTCCGCATAGCTTCGACATTATGGCGCAATAGCCAACATTCCTGCACGGATAACGCTGTATGAGTTGCTGCGATTCACCAAAGAAACCAGGGAGGCCTACAAGAAGCTTTGGCCAATGCCAGAGGTATTTCTGACTCAAGTCAAGCCGGTGCATGAACAGCCAGAACCGCTGAGTCAACAGTGAAGCATGCGACTTAAGAACCTTCCTGCATTACTTTCACGCAAAGAAGATATGCAGACGAAGAATTCGAACCCACGATCGGCCGTTATATTTCATCGGATACATTGGCTCCAGCCAAGTCACCGAATCCAAGTGATCCGGTTCTGCTGTGAGTATAATGCCGCTTCGATTGATGCATTTCCTCGGCATTCCAGTAAGCAAGTTGGCGTCCACAGGCACTGTTATTTATGGATTCAACACTAGTGGTCAGACCCTTGGGTAAGATCCGGGTGAAGTGCCAGATGGGAGATCTGAAGACAAAGTCAGCGTGTTATGTGATCGAATGGCGGAGACTTCGTACAACTTACTATTGGGTCGGCTTGGATCCATAGTAACGTGATAATTCCATCTACTCTCACATCAGTGTTTGAAGTATGTCGACACTGACAATGAGGTTAGGACGGTGTCGCGGATAAACAACCATTCAAGGGGTATGAGAATTATTTCACCCGATTCTCTCCTTTATGGTAACAGAATCCGATACTGAACCATCGGCCCAGGGCACAGACAGCGGAGAAGAAGCTGATTCTGAAGCCGGATTTGATTACAATGGCGGTTTTGTTTTAAATGACATTGTACCTTTGTAATCAATTTGACGATGAACAATCGTCAGATGCAGATGTAACTGGCAACTTGCCGATAATTGCAATAAAAGATGATTTAGAGTACTTCCTTGTCTCTGATGATGTGAAAAAGAGCTGTACGACAATCCTGAGTTGTAATGCGATCCGATCATCCTATGTAACGAAGAACACCTCCAGCATTCTTTCGGAACAACCATGGTCATCTCCGAACAAAGTAAGAGGCGCTAAAGAAGTGATTTACGGTAAAGGAAAAAGCTCTCCGTACAGATCATTTCCTAAGTGAAGACGAAGATGATGACAAACCTGTCGACGCATCTATGCCGTAAGAAATTAAAATCTAACTACAAAATAAATTACAAAATCTAAACTACAAAATAAAATTGCAAGAATTTAAATGCACAAAAAATAAATCTATTCTATAAGCATGAAATATATCTAAGGCAAGAGGGTTCTAGCCTCTTGGCTATTTAACAAGAAAATAAAATCTAACTACAAGCATAGAAATAAATCTAAACTAATAAGCAATAAAAAAGAAAAAGAAAAGAAATACAAACCTTCAAATAATTCTCCTAAAATCTGGAGGACTTCGCATCGATACCGGCATCGATGCCTGCATCGATGCTGGCATCGATGCCCTAAAAAAATTCTGACTTCACGGTTGGCTTCGTCTCGTCGAGATAGGCGATTTTCATATATTATATGTTAATTTCCGCCTTCCGGATTGGGAGATATCGTCATTTCTTTGTGGCCAACCATTTTAAATATGATTTCTTTTCATGTTGGATTTTTAATTTTCTCCGGCTTCTATAGGCTACTCGGCTTGATTCTGGGCTTTTGGATAATTTAGAAATTGATTTTCCAATGGGTTTCTTTGCTTTATTTCTTTATTTAATCAATGGGTTTCTGTTGAGAAATGAGAGTTTGAGATTTATTCTTCATTAACCTGCATTTAAAGATAAAAACAATTATTAGTGGTATATTTATTCATATAAAATAGATAATGAGGGTATAAAATTGTTATAAAAATGTGATTATCAGAAATCAAAACAAATCCCTTAAAAACCGAATTCAGATAAAACTAGTCGTTACGTGGAAATTCGTAAACCGGTCGACTGATCAACGAAGTAGTCGACTGATAAGAACGACTGAAAATATACAGTGCGGTTGATAATCACTATCGGTCGACTGCTAAAGGACTGATAGACTAATAGTTTTGGTGGGTTGACCGCAAAGAAACAATTTGTAGATACAGTAAAATGAAATACAGTCAGTCGACCAATGATTACCGTCAGTCGACCGATAGACTAAAAAATTAATTTTTATTTAAAATAGCTGAAATAACTTAAAGAAGTTTTGAGGCTTTGGAAAATACTTGAAGTTATAAAGTATTAAATATAGAAAGCATTTCCTTCGAACAAACTTTTGTTTAAAAGTGATTTTTAAAGATTTTGATGAGAATGAAATTTGAAGTATGTGTGTGTGTATAATCCCCTAATGTTTCAAGGGTTATCAACTTTATTTCTTACCTACAATATGATCTAGAGAGAAATAAAAATGCAAATATCACTTACAAATATATACAATGCTGGAATATCGATATTTGTTATGTTTTGTTGTTGATGAAGCTCTTCTTGAATATATACGTGAACGCTCTTCTTAAGTAGATATTTACTTGAGTCAATCTTTGAGCATTTAAGGCTTCTTCATCAACTTGTCTCCACCTCCATGAATATCATCGTTAATGTGCAAGTTCATCCATCCTCCTTTATACAGCACTATATTGCTTGATAAACATATCTTGCATGGGATTACTTGACAAGCAATTCGTATCAATAATGGGATTTGTAAATTATCATCAAAACACGAGACCTAACAATCTCCCCCTTTTTGATGATGACAAACCACCATTATAAAAGAGCAAAAAATAAAGAAAATAAATATTAGCTATAGATAGATTTGATCCCCTATCTATAAGACTCTCCCTCTATCTATGTGTACGAATCTTTGGAGATTTTCTCCCCACTTTGGCAACATCAAAATGGGGTACACAAGGATAAAGAGAGGAATAAAAAATAGAAAAACACAAAAATGGTAAATCAGTCAACGGATAGATATATCGATCGACTGGAAATATCAAAAAATTAGTCGACTGGGAATATCAGTTACCGATTGACTAAACAGAGTGATCGGTCGACTGGTGATGAAATCAGTTGACTGGCTAGAGAGTTTTGTTAAAAATTGTCTGACCAAGATCCATAAAAGAAAATTCTAGAAAAATAAAACTCATAAAAATTATAGACCATCATTTTTGAAGAAGATAAAAAGAGCAAGCAAATATGAATCAAGGGATGCACATGTCTAATTCACCTTTTATAGGACAAAAGGTTTCTTCGTAAAGAGACTTGGTATAGATGTCCACTAATTGAGATTTTGTATCAATATAAATAAGGGACACACATCTTTCTTTCTACATGATTACGTTAAAAGTGATGTCGATCATCTATATGTTTGGTTCTAAAATGAAGAACATAATTTTTTAAAATATTTATAGCAGTAGTATTATCACAATAAATTTTTGTATCATGAAAATGTAAGTCAAAATCAACCAAATTTTATTTCATCCATAATAATTGAGCACAACATAAGTTGGCGGCAATGTATTATGCTTCTGTAGTGGATAAGGCAATATAACTTTACTTCATGGACCAAGAGACTAGGAGTTTGCCTAAGAATTGGCAAGTGTCACTAGTACTCTTGTGGTCCACTTTGCATCCAGCAAAGTCGGCATCACAAAAATCATAAAGATCAAAAGAAGTATACTTTGGTAAAACAAACCAAGTTCAACTATACCATTTATATACTTAATAAATATGTTTTACCACAATTAAATGAGATTTTTTAGGAGAAACTTGAAACCGTGCACATGCACAAACACTAAACATTATGTCGGGTCTACTAACAGTGAGATAAAGTAAACTACCTATTATACCTCCAATATAACTTTTGGTCTATTTTTTCACCACTTTCATCCATGTCCAACTTGATGGAGGTACCCATTGGAGTTGGTGCGTGTGTCACGGGCTGATTCTTTCACCACAAACCTCACTCGAACCCGTGCGGTACTTAGTCACTCTTTCTCTCACTAGAATGGCTAAATCAGTCTAATCTCTCAAACACTCACTCAAAAGAAGTTATTGCTTTATTGCTTAGCAACTCTTGCTTGATACAAATAAAATGCCTTAGCCCCTATTTATAGGCAAAGCTAGCTTTCAATGGATGGCTATGATTAGCCTTCTAGATTGTTCTTACAATCAATGGTTAAGATTGAGTCTCTAGACTCTTCTCCTAAAATATCTCCCTAGATATTGACATAGGACTTTCTAGAAGCTTTTACAAGGGTTCTTAGATAATTTAATGAGACTTCCTAGAAGCTTCTAGATACAAGATATTTATCATACCTTTATTATCCAAGAAAACTCTAGAAAACCTAGGATCTTCATGGACCTAACCATGAATAAGTGAGTCCAAATGCACCTAATTGAGCTAAAAATGTGGTGGTTTATCCAAGCGATGCCCTCATCGCTTAGTCTTCTCCTGGCGAAACTTCTCGATCAAGTCTTCAAACTGCCACAAGGATCGCGCAGGTTCCTAACTATTCTCACTGTCGGGTAAGCCTTTCCACTTTACAAAGTACTCTAACCTCGGGTGGTTGTTGGCTTCACGAACCGTCCTATCCGTAAGAATTTCTTCGGCCTCCTTGTCGTGTTAGACCCTAGAGAGGGGGTTATTAGGGTCTTAAGGTAATAATTTTGCAATAAGAATTAAGACAAGCAAACACCACAAAATATAATGCTAAAATAAAAAGAGATAAGATAGAAATCATTATCCAAATGACGCGCGATGTGTTCACGAGGTTCGGCTCTCTAAACTACGTCCCCGCTCCCCACTCTCGAGGAGAATCCACTACACAACCCGGTTTGGAAGCCGGAACTTCTTCTACATAGCGATCTCCACGAGATCTCACGACACAGTTGATCCCGACGAGATCTCACGACACAGTTGATCTCCACGAGATCACCACACAATCAATGATAGCAAATAAATAATTTCTCTCTCTTACAACAGCCCTATGGTAAGGAGAGAGATTGCACTTAAAGCTTTGGATGTGGGATGTGCGAGTATAAAACATGGAATTGGATTTTGAAAGTTAAGGCTCTTGAACTCAAGAATTAAACACAATTGATTTTTCTCTTGCAAAGTTGGTGGGAAAAATAAATGGAGTAGTTGGGTATTTATAGTGAAAAATAACAGCTGCCAAAACCCCAAAGAAATCATCAAAATCCCCCAAAATCTTGTTTTCTAAAACTAGCCGTTACTGTGCAACGGCTCTCTGATAAGTCGACTTATGAGTCGACTAATGAGTCGGCTTATATGCGTCGACTCAGCAGAAAAAAAAATCACAACTAGGCTGCACTTCGTGAGTCGACTAAACATGCACAGACCAGATTTGCAGAGGAAAACTGAACTTAAAAACATGTTTAAAAATATCAGATAAATTCTAAAAAATATGAAACTTTGGGAATAGTTTATAATCATTTTAAAAAACTTTTTTGAAAAGGAATTTTGTAAAAAGGTCCTCATATCTATGAAAAACATTATTTTGACAAAAGTACCAAAATACAAGTTTTGAAAGTGTGCAAGTGTGTGTGATATCCCGAATAGCTTCAAATGAAATCTACAACTACTTGTCTACAATCTAGCACTAGAGAGAAAAGAAAGACTAGCAAATATCCTCACATAGAATAACATTTCTTTGAGTCTTGATATTGCTTTGATTTGATGAAGCTTTCACTTGTATATGTTATTCTTGATTAACATTTGCTTCATCACATTGCCTCCACCTCCTATAGATATTGACGTCGTAGCTCATATTCCATCCAATCCTCCATATATGGTACTAACAAGCTTGATATACATATTAACTATAATATCACTCAACAAGCAATTAGTACTGATAATGATGATTGTAAATTATCATCAAAACATAAGTGTTCGCGGGAAAAATCGTAGCTTTCATTGACGTCATTGTTCTCTCTGGCAATTGTTTATCGATTACACAAAGATCCGGTCTTTTTATAAGATCCGGTTACAACGAGATCAAAAGAAAATAAAAATTACAACTTTTTCCTTGTATGTCGAACGAATCGCGAGCTCCTGTTTTGCGGTCACTCGCTTTTGTGGGTTCTTTGCCTGCGTCGGGATTTATCCGTGGTTCACCGTGCGATCTAGATCTGGTCGGATCTACATGGTATAACGGGTGCTATTTCACAAAGGAAATAACAGCCGGGGGTACTATTTTACCAAGGAAATAATAGCTTTCTCGGGATCAAAAACCAAGTTTTGATCCGGAGTATTACCGTGTGGATCTCAGATCTGATCTTCCTCTCTCAAACTTCTGCCTTTTCTGACGTGGATGCTCGCCATGAACCAGATCTGAAAATGTCCAAGTCTTCAAAGCTTCAAAACTCCAAGATTCAGTTCTCAATCCGGTAGAGTTTCGGCTCCAGAAGTTCCAACCCTTGACAAATGAGCCATAGGGGTCTATTTATAGGCTTCTCTAAGCGGATCTGGGCCCAGATCTGGGTGGCTCGGCCACCAGGTGGCTCGGCCACCAGGTGGCTCGGCCACCAGGTGGCTCGGCCACCAGGTGGCTCGGCCACCAGGTGGCTCGGCCACCAGGTGGCTCGGCCACCAGGTGGCTCGGCCACCAGGTGGCTCGGCCACCAGGTGGCTCGGCCACCAGGTGTTTATCCGAGTTTTATTGTTGATCTGGACTCTGATTTGGCAGTCCGGATCCTGATTTGGCAGTAAATCTGCTTCGGTGTTTGAGTTCGAATCCGTCCCACGGTTGGATGACTCGTTGACTCACCGAACCATTAGCTTGATTCCGCACGCGAGTGGATGTATCCCGTTGTTCACGTGTGGTTCGTTAGCCTCGTAGCCTCGTTAATCTTCTTCGTCGCATCTCACTTAGCTTCGATGTTACGGTCTAACGATTACGCTTGGATACATCGCCCGATGGTTCGTTGATTTGTTGAATCACCGTGCCGAGCTGTGTTAAGGTACCTATAAGCAGTTTTATACGCCTACAATAAGGGCTAACAATCTCTCCCTTTTTGATGATGACAACCAATCATTATTTATGAGCTAAATAAATATAGCTCATGGATAGGTGATCCCCCTATCTATGAACTCCCCCTTACTATGTGCACAAATGAGGACAAATGAGTGTAGGCGTATAAAACTGCTTATAGGTCCCTTGACACAGCTCGGCGCGATGATTCGACAAATCGACGAACGTTCAAGCAACGAAACGAACTAAAGAGGCTACAAAGCTAACGAACTGCATGTGAACAACGTGAGTGGTTCGGGGAGTCGACGGGTCTTCCAACAAAATGGATTTGAACTCAAACACCGACTGAGTTTACTGCCAAATCCGGAATCAAGTCAACAAATCAACAAAACAACCGAACAACGGACAAAACAACCGGAAACAACGGAAAACGACAAAACCAGCGCACCTGGGGGAACTCGGCCCGAACCGAACCACCCTAAGGTGGCTCGGCCCAAGCCGAGCCACCCTAGGGTGGCTCGGTGGCCGAGCCACCCCAGGGTGGCTCGGCCAAGGCCGAGCCACCCTGAGGTGGCTCGGCCAAGTGACCTAGGGTTACGCGTTGTCCGGCGTTGACCTAGGGTTTTGAACGTCGTACGTTGATTTTTTGATCGCAACGCATTGACTGGCGTTGACCTAGGGTTACGCGTTGTCCGGCGTTGACCTTAGGGTTTTGGACGTCGTACGTTGACTGTTTGATTGCAACGCGTTGACTGGCGTTGACCTAGGGTTATGCGTTGTCCGGCGTTAACCTTAGGGTTTTGAATGTCGCTGGATGCTCAAGTCACGAGACCAACTAATGAAGATGATGCTTCAATGACTTGCATTTATAGAATTTTTGGCAAATTCTCAGCCATCAACGGGTTTGATGAGCCTTTACCGACTACCGTTTGAGTCGGGCTAGCATGCGGATTGTTTTAAGTCCGTTCCGCATGTGACGTTATGCTAAAAGAGTTAACTCTTTTAGTGCTACGATATTGAATACGTAGACTTCGTCTTTCTCCTGTGAAAAGACTAAACAGCAACGTGTATCAGACGTTGACTTAGGATTTTTGGCAAATCCTCAGCCCTCAACGGATTTGTCATGCTTTTACCGATTACCGTTTGAATCGGGCTTACATGCGGATTGTCTTAAGTCCGTTCCGCATGTGACGTTGTGCTAAAGGAATGAACTCCCTTAGACTTGATGCTATGACTTCGAATACGTAGACTTCGCCATTGTTATGGGAACAGGCTACCCGGCAACGCATGTTAGGCATTGACTTTAGGATTTTTGGCTAACCCCTAGCCTTCAACGGATTTGATTAGCCTTTACCGACTACCGTTTGAGTCGGGCTAGCATGCGGATTGTCTAAATCCGTTCCGCATGTAACGTTGTGCTAAGAGAGTAAATTCTCTGAGACTCGTTGCTACGACTTCGAATATGTAGACTTCTCTATTGTTATGGGAATAGGCTACCCAGCAACGTGTGTTAGACGCTGACTTATCCTTACTTAGGCTTCGGGATAAAATACCCCAGAATCAAACTCTGGTGTCTTTTTCTACGGAGAAAGACTAAACCGGCGACGCGTGTTAGGCGTCGGCATATCCTTTCTTAGGATTCAGGATGAAATTCCTCATGCGTGTAAGGCATGGATTTTGGTGTTATTAATAACAAACTGCCACAATGTTGAATATGTGAACGTGTGTTCTTTTTAACGGTTAAGAACTAACCGGCAGCGCGGGTTAAGCGCAGACTTATCCTTGCTTAGGTTTCAGGATAGAATACCCCAGAATCGAACTCTGGTGTCTTTTTCTACGGAGAAAGACTAAACCGGCGACGCATGTTAGGCGTCGGCATATCCTTTCTTAGGATTCAGGATGAAATTCCCCATGCGTGTAAGGCATGGATTTTGGTGTTATTAATAACAACCTGCCACAATGTTGAATATGCGGACGCAAAAGAAACTAGAAGTGGGATCTCCACTCCGAGAATCTGGAAGATCTAGATAAAGTTACCTTTTATAGGATTGGTTATCTAATCTGAAGATGAATTCCTCGTTTATCGAAGTGAAATTTTAACTTCGGTTATAACCATGAGAAGGCTTAACCAAAGAGAAAAAGAAGGGAGTTCTTTCGTTTATCGAAAGGGGACTCTGAACTGAAAGTGGACCTCTTGTTCATGGAAAGATTCAAGTGTTCATGGAAAGAGTCAAGAGGGCCAGAAAGACACTTTTGGTGGACTCACTGTCAATTGAAATTGATCAGTGAGGGATTTTGGTGGTGAAAATGATTTTAGGTTATCCTCTAGAATATTAAGTGTAATATTCTTTAAGGAACTTCCCGGTAAATGAGTTATCCTGAATGTACTAGGGATATTACTTTTTTAGGAATTTCCCATTTATTGGCATTAATTGCCTGACGCCCTCTTGAGTAATCAGGCGATATGCACCATTTGAGTAGACTGTGTCTATCACAAACGGTCCTTTCCATTTGGGTTTAAATTTACCTTTCTTCTTGGAGTTGAGGATTATTGGTCGGCGAGCAGCGAAGACCAGATCTCCTTCCTTGAAGCTTCTCTGTCGGACTCTTTTGTTAAAAGCCCTAGATATTCTGGCTTGATAAAACTCAATGTGTTGTTGAGCTTCCAAGCGCTTTTCATCCAACCTTTTGAGTTCTTCGAGACGTTTTTGATATTGTTCTTCTGTCATCATCTTGGTCGCGAGGGCGATCCGAAGGGATGGAATTTGGATCTCCAATGGTAGCACAGCTTCACATCCGTATACCAACGAATATAGGGTAGCTCCTGTAGGTGTGCGTATGGTAGTGCGATAAGCCCAGAGTGCTTCACCGAGTTTATCGTCCCAGTCTCGTTTATTGGTCTTCACAAGCTTTGATAGGATCTTAATGATCGTCTTGTTAAACGCCTCAGCTAGTCCATTTGCGGTGGGATAATAAGCTGTTGACGAAACATCTTGAATTTTGAACTTGTCACAAAACCTAACAAAGGCGTTGCTTATGAATTGTGGACCGTTGTCATGAATGATCCGTCTCGGCACACCGTGTCTGTATATGACATGATGTTTGATGAAACTGATGACGTTGTTCGTCTTCACTTCTCTAAGCGGAATTGCTTCAGCCCACTTTGAAAAGTAATCCGTGATTGCGAGAATGAATCGATCACCTTTGACTGAAGGGGGAAAAATAGGACCGACGATGTCCATGCCCCATGTCTCAAACGGCCAAGACGTGGTTGACGTGTGTAAATGCTCTGGTGGTTGGTGCATATAATTCGCATGTATTTGACAAGCATGACACTCTCGAGCGTATTCGATTGTGTCACGAACCATTGTTGGCCAAAAATATCCCATTATCCTGATACGATCATACAGTTTGGGACCGGGCTGATGCACACCGCATTCTCCTTCGTGTGCTTCCTTAAGAACTTCTTCTGCTTCTTTGTTCGAAAGGCATCAGAGTAACAAACCATCGTACCCTCTACGGTATAATGTATGGGTCTCGGTATTATAGAAGAATCTTGGTGCTCTTCGGCGGATTGATTCCTTTTCTTTTACATCCTCTGACAAAATACCATATTGGACGTAGTCAATGATAGGAAAACGCCAATCTCGGGACTCAGACCCAATTTGAGTTGAATTCACTTCTTTGGCGTTTATGTTTCTATCATCTTATTCTTCAATATCCATATCGTATATGAGTATGCAGAGTTGATGTGTCCTTACTGTGATTAATAGTTCGGTTTCGGGAGGCTGCGCAAGTGATACTGCTAGTGCTGCCAGTGCATCCGCATAAGCGTTCTGGAGACGAGGGATGTATTCAATAAAGAATTCTTTAAAAGAATCTGCCATTTTGATGGCCTCCTGGTGGTACGGGATCAGGTCTTGACTCCTGACTTCATACTCTCCACGGACTTGGTTGACTATCAATTGAGAATCCCCAAAAGCTTCGAGATATTCGACCCCCAGCTCCTTGGCGAAACTGAGTCCAATGAGAAGCGCGTTGTACTCGGCTACGTTATTGGAGCACAGACTAGTCAATGAATAAGCTCGAGGCATCACATGCTTCCCCGGGGAGATTAGGACAACCCCAACCCCGGAGGAAACTGTAGAACCTCCCGGGATTATTACCCTATTAACTGCCCTTGAGGCACCATCAAAATATAATTTCCATACTTGTTGGTGCGACGTAGTGTTAACCTCGTGGGTTTCATCCGGCAAGTCATCATATACTTCTGCCGTATCCGTTGTCGGGTTTGCCGCCAAAAGATCGCAAATCGCTTGTCATTTGATCGACTTCTGTTGTTTGAAGTGCAAATCATATTAGGACAAGAGAAGGGCCCATTTCGCTAACCGCCAATTCATAAAGGCCGGTTGTGTCATAAACACCCATACTAGATTAACGTTGGAAATGACGTAAATCGTCTGTCCAACCAAGTAATGTCGCATCTTTTGCATTGCGAATACCAATGCGAGGCATTCTTTCTCAATCATCGGATATCGAGACTCGGCGTCTATCAAGGTCCGACTTAGGTAATAGACTGCCTGTTCGTGACCATTATCATCGTCTTGTGCTAGTAAGGCACTTATCGAGTGGTTCATCGCCTTGAGATAAATCAAGAACGGTCTACCTGATTTTGGTGCGACGAGAACAGGAGGATTCATCACATATGTTTTGATATCTTCGAATGCTTTTTGGCAGGCGTCGTCCTAAATAAATGACACCCCTTTCTTGTTTAGTTTAGAGAATGGTTGGCATTTTCCAAAAAGATTCGAGATGAACCGCCGGATGTAAGCTAAACGCCCTTGCAATCCTCTAAGCTCTCTTAGATTTCTAGGGGGTTGCAGTTCATGTATCGCCTTCACCTTATCAGGATCGATATGTATACCTTTAGTGGTGACGACGAATCCAAGGAATTTTCCGCTGGACATTCCAAGGAAGGATTTAGTGGGGTTCATCTTCAATTGATGACTCCGCATGAGATCGAACATCGTCTTCAAGTCCTTGATGTGATCTTCTTTGCTGCGGCTTTTTACAACCAAATCATCAACGTAGCATTCGACTGTTTTCCTGAGATGTTCTTGGAAAATCTTAGTCATTGCTCGCTGGTACATGGCGCCTGCATTCTTTAGATTGAAAGGCATCACGGTGTAGCAAAAGACACCGAGGGGCGTTCTGAACGTTGTATGCTTCTCGTCATCTGGGTACATCTTGATTTGGTTATATCCTGAAAAACCATCCATAAAAGACATTCTCTCAAATCCACATGTATTGTCGATAATGACATCTCTGATTGGGAGAGGAAAGTCATCTTTCAGACATGCCGTGTTCAGGTCTCTGAAGTCAATACAGATTCTGATTTTACCGTTCTTCTTCATAACTGGAACGATATTAGCTAACCAGTCTGGATGTTGTTCCTCTCGGATAAATCCTGATTCGATCAATTTTTTAACCTCTGCCTCAATGGCTTCCATAATCTGCGGATGAAACCGTCTCTGCTGTTGTTTGACAGGTTTGGGATCCGGCTTGATATCGAGGCGGTGCATTGCCACATTGGGGTCGAGCCCTGGCATATCTTCATAGTTCCACGGCTTGATATCGAGGCGGTGCATTGCCACATTGGGGTCGAGCCCTGGCATATCTTCATAGTTCCACGCAAAAACGTCAATATATTCCCTGATGAGAGCAATTAATTCCTCCTTCTCATCTGGGGGAAGACTATCGCTGATGAATATAGGCTTTGGGTTGGCCTCGTCACCCATGTTAGTTTGGACTATTTTATCTTCAGTGGGGGGGGTTCCCTCTGTTTGAACCTATCACCATACTGCATGTTCAGGTGATGAACCCACGTGTCTTCCCATGTTGGCATTTGATCGTCGTTCTCCGTTGTGGACGGATCAGCTGTAGCCATGTTCGCCATTAGGGCTTTGAAAGCTTCCCCGAGGCATCTGACGAATTTCCATCTTTGTATTACTCAGATGATTGGTTATTGATTAACCAGCAACATTCGTCTTCTGAAGAAGATTCATACCCCAACCCTCGTTTGTATTTATAATAATCATCTGGTTTCCCTTTGGGTACATATGTCGTTTTGGGTGGAATATGAGGACCTCGATCGAAGTATAGACCTTCTCCGAGTGTGAAATTATATCCCTGCTTTTCCATGAGCTTGCGCGCTTCCGGACTATACTTAGATAAATGCCGACCAGGTTTATCATCATCTTTTTCCTTTACCGTAAATCACTTCTTTTGCGCCTCTTATTTTGTTCGGGATGACCAGGGTTGTTCCGAAAGAATGCTGGAGGCGTTCCTTTGTTACATAGGACGATCGGAGCGGCATATATAAGTCGGGAACATCATACAAATCTTTTATCACATCATCAAGAGACAGGGAGTACTCTAAATCGTTATTTATTTCATTATTGGCAAGTTACCAGTTACAACTGCCCTCTGATGATTGTTCATCGTCAAAGTTGATTACAAAGGGTACAATGTCGTTTAAAACATAACCTCCATTGTAATCAAATCCCGCTTTGGTATCAGCTTCTTCTCCGCTATCCGTGCCATAGGCCGATGATTCAGTATCGGATTCGTTACCATAAAGGAGAGAATCAGTGAAATAATTCTCATACCCTTTGAATGGTTGCTTATCCGCGACCACCGTCCTAACCTTATTATCAGCGTCAACATATTTCAAACACTAATGGAGAGTGGAGGGGATTATAACGTTACTATGGATCCAAGGCCGACCCAATAGTAAGTTATATGAAGTCTTGGCATCGATCACATAACATGTGACTTCTGTCTTTAAATCTCCCATTTGACACTTTAAGTGCCTGTGGACGCCAACTTACTAACTGGAATGCTGAGGATATGCATCAAGCGAAGCGGCATAATACTCACAGCAGAACCCGGATCCACTTGGATTCGGTTGACCTTGCTGGAACCAATGTACCCAACGAAATATAGGGGTCGATCATGGTTTGAATTCTTCGTCTGCATGTCCTCTTTGGTGAAAGTAATGCAGGGAAGGTTTTTAGCCGCTATATTGCAGTGCTGAATTGACAGTTCTAGCTCTTCAAGTGCCGGCTTGATCCGAGTAAGGAACACTTCTGAATTGGCCAAGGCTTCTTGCAAGGCTTCCCTTGTTTCTTTGGACAGCCGTAGAAACTCATACAATGTTATCCGTGCTGGAATGTTAGCCAGTTGAGCCATAATATCAAAGACGTGGGGAGTGTTTGAGCTTTCCGGTTTATCTCTTCCAATCGGGCGATTAAAATGAGACTGCTTCGGATTCTGAACCTCCTGGGGCCTCTTTTCTTTCTGCTTATCAACCGGCTATCGTCAAGCTTCTTCAACCGGTCTAGGAGTCGTAATCACCCCCAGCTCCGTGAGAGTTTTGGCTGGTCCCCGTTTAGTCACCCCCTGCTCAGCTAACTGATCACTAGGTGATGGATAGTTTAAGTGATATTCATTTTCGCTCCTAGTGGCAAAAACTTCTTGTTCTTCTTTGGAGAGCGGGAAGATAGGAGCTTCATTACCATCCTCTTCGAAGATTGCAGAGGTAGCATTGCAAGACTTGCCTTTACCCTTCTTGGTCGAGGAAGTCGTCCACTGATCGTCTTCAATCAGATCAGGATGGACCCAGAGGATTTTGCCATTTGGGGCTGAGTATGGCAAAAGTCCTTTTTGGCGCTGTCCATGTGGGTCGTCGTTCACCATCTTCATTCCTACTTTAGTGATGCGCTCTGGTTTGAACCACGCTGTAGGCACCGATCCAAAAATGATCGAAACCGCATTTACTCCAACATTCTTGGACGGCTTCGGGGTTATGACGCCTACATCAATTAATGCCTGGATCTTATCCTTGAGATGATAGCATGACTTTGTAGGGTGATGGACCACTCTATGGTATGCACAATACTTTGGATCCGTCACTTTGCTAGCCCCTTCTTGATCCATTATCGCCGGCAGCTGGATTTTGTTATTCTCCAACAGGTACATAAAGATGCCGGGGACTTCGTCATCCTTGAAGGAATACACTTTAGGAAATCTTGGCTCCGAAGATTTCTGCTTCTGAGGCCGTTGTTGCCATTCCCCCGAGATTGTTGTGGTGCTTGTTGTTGCGGCTGTTGCTGAGGTTGCAATTGGAAAGTTTGATTAGCATCAACTACATTAGCATATGCCTTACCTTTCCCTCGCGGGACGAAATTCTATTGCGGAGCATTCGTCGCCTGTAGACCTCTTTCCGCCCTCTTCCTTCTGAGGAATCGCTCGGCTTTCTCTCCTCGGACCTTTAAATCCTTCCATGTCTTGGACGGTGCTGTCCCCATTGCTTCCAACACGTCCAACGCGAGGTTGTTGTGGCAAGTCTGGAGAATGAATTCCTCGGTGATCGGGTCCCGACAATTCATTGCCTTGTTCCGGAACCTTTTGACGAAGGTGTCAACCAATTCCCCGTCTTTCTATTTCTCGTCAAGCAACGACCCGATGGATATCTCGGTGTCGTCGTCGAAGAAGTTAGCGAGGAATTTAGTCTCCATGTCATCCCAGATATTCACGCTTCCTTGCTTGAGGCAACGATACCAATCGAAAGCGGCTCCACGAAGAGTGCCGACGAAGGACCGTACCATTAGAGGCTCATTACCAGAGATAACCCCCAGGTGTGATTTGAAGTAAATCAAATGCTGAGTGGGTGAACCCATTCCATTAAACGGCGTGAAGTTAATTAGATTGAACTTCACCGGATATGGGATCGATTCCCATTCTCTTGGGTATGGACAAGGAATGCCCGTCTTCTTCATCTCTTGAGCGGAAATCAACGTATTGATTTTGCTCTCGAGGTTTTTAATCTTCAAGCTTTCACCTGTGTTTTCGCTAGCATTCTCATTCCCACCCCCTGCATTGACGGGAGGATCATTGGTATTCCCTCGCTGGATACCGTATTATCTGATGCAACCACGGAGCCGGCATCAGATTCTTCATCTTCTGAAGGTAGTCTTGTCCGAACCCTACCATAAGTTGCTCGTTTGATGGTTCCGGACTGCAGACGGGTTATACGCCGGGGTGCTTTCAGAATCGACTTGAGATTATCCCGTGCCGATGTCCCTTTGCTGGTCATATTGGTGGTGACCCTTGGAAATTCCCCATCTTCAACCACCGCTCTCCTTCATCGGAAACGTCTAGGCCTTGGTTTTGGCGTTTCGGTACTGAGTCTTTCGAAAAACGAAACTCTTTCAGGAACTGTCTTGATGCAGTTACACTCAGACAATACTGCCCGAATGAGTTTGGAACATGAGCATTGAGTTTCTTGTTCTCGAGGACTCCTTTTCCTAGTTTTACTCGTACCCCCAGTATGATAGTACAACTCGTCTGCTTGAAGATCGGAGTAACCTATCGTGTGTTGGCACGACTTCTCAGGTATAACGCTATCGTCATGAGACGATAATGTTTCCTTTTGAGGGTGAACTGCCTTCTTTGGGCTTTCAAAAGTCACGCGCCTCGAAACATGCCTTTGTGGGCGTGAGTTCTCAGCGGGCTCCTGGACTTTAATGCGCAAATTGGTGCGCGTAGCTGCCCTGATCTCTTTGTCATGTTGGAGGTGACGGTGACCCCCAACATGTTGAGTCGTTCGGGGCTTCTTCATTGGGCCCAAACGCTCTTGAACCAGAGCTTTGCATCGTCCATCGGGAAATGGACCGAGACACTCCAAGACTGACTTCCTTCTTCGGGATGATTCCGCAGGATCTCCCGGAGTAGCTACTGGAATTATCGGCGACTTTGATTGGTTCTCCGGAGGTTGAACTTGCGTCGAAGGCTACAACGGTTGTGCATTAGCCTGAATCGCTGTTTTAGACTTCGGCCTCCATACTTGGCGGGTTGGTGGCGGCTTCTTGGCCACTTCCTTCTGCAGCCTTCTACGGGCCTCTTGGACTTGAGCCCGTGCCTGCGCTGACATTGCGCGGCGCTTGTGAATGCGCTCTTCGAGCGTTGAACGATTCCGTTTTTACACGGATCCATTCATTTGTTGGCGGCTTGGAGGAGCTGACATTCACTGTTTGTTGAGGCTGTTTGCCTCTCCTGTTCTTCAGATCCGCGTTGTAGCGGATTTCGTCTGTGGACTCCATCGCTTTTGCGAGTTGGTGTTCCAGGCGTTGACGTCGCCTCTGGCGGGCTCTCTTTGAGAGAGTCACAATGCCCTCAACGGTGAAGGCATCGGCGAGAACAGGGTTGACCTGGTTGGAGGTCGGCGAAACTTCACCCGACGCAACTTTGGCGTCAGTTGGGGTGAGATCTTCGTTGGTATTTTGCACTTCTTCATACCAACGAACTTTTCTCCTGGAGGAGAACTTCTTGGACTTGCGAGGGGAGGTGGATCCGGACGAGGATGACAGATACTCCTCGAACTTTTGCTGGTCGAATTCATATTTGACCTCCTCCTCGACCGGGATTGAGATCCGCGGCTGCGACGCGACGATCTCAGCAGCGAGATCGGTGGCTCCCACTGTGGTC
>NC_033799.1:63251778-63308343 GCF_001876935.1 Asparagus officinalis | reverse complement strand
GATTTAGAATATTTTCCAAGACCATATATACAACTATAAAACATTTATTAGTTTTTTTTTTAACTCTTTTTTCCTTGGTGATTTTTTCTACTTTAACGGGCTTTCTAAGTGACCATTTAATGAGTTTTGGGCCAATGTATCCCAACCCAAATGGGCTTAGGTCATTAAGTATGAAAATACTCCTTGGGCTTAATTACTCGGTCAGCTTAGGCTTTATAAGATAGAATCACCTTGAATTAAAGAGTTTTTTTTTCTTTTTGGTGCCCATTTTTCGCACTCTTCTTTTATAAGTTTTTTTTAAATATATATATGTGTAAGTATATATAGTCTTTTAAAAAAAATGGTGTAAATCAAGATCAAGACACTTTAAAAAAATTATTTTCAACTCTAAGTTAAGCATGCAAAAATTTCATTATTTTAAATAAAAATCCAAGTTAAGGCTTAAATAAAGTATACTACTTTGAAAATCATTTCTTAAGAAATTTATTTAGAGTTATCATAAAAGGTGATCTTAAGTAAATAACCAACTAGGGATTAGAAATTTTCAAATTTATCAAATAAATCAATTATTACATAACTCCATCAATTTGGCAAGTGACGATATTTTTATAATTTTTTTTAAGAAAAAGGGGGAAAAAATGTAACTAAAATGTAAAATAAAGATAAAAAATTTAAAATGGTGAAAAAAATTATTATTATTAATTGCAACAAAAAATTACAATTTTGGAAGGCCTTCTCAATTAAGAGTAGCCCTCCTCTCCAAACGGAGTTACAAAAATTTTCACACCTCTAACACATCACTCTCTACCCCTATTTATAGTAAACATCAGCGAATGTGAGCTATTGTATCAAACTTGAGCCCCAAGACAAGCAAAATCAGCCATTGACGCGCGCTATAGTAATCTGGTATCGATGCAGGGCTCTTGTATTTCGACTCGCAATCTGATGCGGTCGGTGATAGGGGCTTTCCCTTTGTCATCTTTCTTAGAGGGATTAATTCGACCCCCAGTTTGATTCGAAACTTGGAGACCTTTCAACGGACCCAATCGCTCCTTGATAGGTACTTTACCTCGATTCCCTGGTAAGGGACCGAGGCGACCTTTCACAGGAACCCTGGATGTTGAAGGGTCCGTGTTCATACCTGACCCTACCGGAGGTGCCGGGGTAAGGGGAACAGGACTTGGCTTTGGTGAAGGTTGGGCAACAACTTCTTCCATTCTTGTCTTAGGCGTTGGATTCGCCTTTAGCATCCACACCTGCTTGAGTTTTGGCGGAGTCTTGACCACCTCTTGTTTCTGCATCTCCTCTGCTTTCTGCAAGAGAGCTCGGGCGTGCGCAAGCAGTGCGTGGCGCTTCTTGATTCTCTCTTCAAGGGTGGAGCGATTCCTTGTAACACGCACCCACTTGTTCGTTTCTGCTTTAGAGGAGGGGCTGGTTACGTACCGTTGTTGCTCTTGGCGTTGTCTCGATTTGAGATCTTCGTTGTAGCGAACCCCATCCATATGCTCCAACGCCTTGGCCATTTGACGAGCAAGACGTTGACGTCGCCTTTGGAGCGCCCTCTTTGATACAGCTGGAGCACCTTCAGTAGCCATCTTCTTGGGGGAGGAGAAACCCAGATCTGCGATCTCGACCACGTTGGGCGACGCGGAGACGCCACGTGGTGCAAGTGCAGCGATGGCTAAGGAATCTTGGGTCTGTGAGCCGAGGTTCTGGCGAACGACTCTGGAGGAGGATGCCTTCTTGCGCCTACTTGGAGAGGCGGATCTGGAGGAGGAAGAAGAGAGGTACTCTTCGAATTTCTGCTGGTCGAACTCGTACTCGACCTCTTCATTCACCCGGATCTTGAATGCCGGTTGCGTCACGACGGCGTCGGTAGCGATGCCGTTGGCTCCCACTGTGGTCGCCAGCTTGTTTTCGGTGAAAGTCGCTGTTTTCATTGCTTTTGAATCTGTTACAACTTTAAACGTTACAACAAGAATCGATAAAAAATTCGGTCTTTTTATAAGACCTCCTTGTGCAACAAAACAAAGATTACAATTTTTCGAAAATAAACACGAGATCCCGTTTTGGTGCGGTCTCGCTTGCGTGGGTCTTTGGCCTGTGACGGGGATGTTGATATCCGTGGACCACCGGGGCAATCAGATCCGTTCCGGATAAATCGGACAGAGTTTCGTCGATCCGCGTGAGATCTAGAAACTTCTAATCCAGAAATATCGGACAGAACTTCGTCGATCCGCGTGAGATCTAGAAGTTCTAAGCGTATACCTCGGCTAAAGCGAGGTAATAATACTAAGGAAAGAAGGGGGGAAGAGGGTGATGAAGACTGATGTCGACCTCTCCTCCTTGGTTGAAGTGCTCGGTCACTCTTTGCTGCAGCAGGGCTTCGCCAAGGCTCTCCAAAAATCCTCCCCTCAAAAGTGAGGCACTAGGGGTCTATTTATAGGCCCTGGTGTCTCGGCCAGGCCGAGACACCCTTGGGGTGTCTCAGCCAGGCCGAGACGCCCCTGGGGTGTCTAGGCTTTTCCTAGACACCCCCGGGGTATTTCGACATGCCGGGACTCCGTTTAGGTGTATTTCGTTGGTTTCCCTGTAGATTCTTCGTCCGAACTCGGATTTGAGTGATTCTGGGTGCGCTGGATGCTTGACGAAGAGTTCGATCCGCTCTGGTGATTGGATTATTTGTAGAGTGGTCGAGGCACGAGGGGCGTTGTCCTTTTTGTGAACAGTGCCGGGTTCCCGATCGGTCCGGGTCTTTGTTGTTCCGAAATCCTATCCGCTCATGTAGCTCGTCGATTCACTTCAGTCGTTCGTCGACGTCAATTGAACTCCTGTGGATCGGATGGTGACGTTCATCATCGCTTTCTAACACTGAACCATTCGTGGAGACCTATAGGCAATTTTCGATGCCTACAGGAGCAACTATGGGAATTATCGGCGATTTAGGTTGGTTCGCCGGAGGTTGAACTTTTGCTGAAGGCTGTAATGGTTGCTCTTTAGCCTGGATCGCCGCTTCAGACTTCAGCCTCCATATTTGGAGGGTTGGTGGCGGCTTTTTGGCCACTTCCTTCTGCAGTCTTCTACGGGCTTCTTGGACTTGAGCCCGTGTTTGCGCTGACAGTGCGCGGCACATGCGAATGCGCTCCTTAAGTGTAGAACGATTTTGTTTGATACGGATCCATTCATTCGTTGGCGGCTTGGAGGAGCTGTCATTCATTGGTTGTTGAGGCTGTTTGCCTCTCCTGTTCTTCAGATCCGCATTATAACGGATTCCGTCAGTGGACTCCATTGCTTTTGCGAATTGCCGCACCAGGTGTTGACGTCGCCTCTGGTGGGCTCTCTTTGAGAGAGTCACTACGCCCTCAGCGGTGGAGGAATTGGCGAGAACAGATTTGACCTGGTTGGAGGTCGGTGGAGCTTCACCCGATACAACTTCGGCATCAATTGGGGTGAGATCTTCGTTGGTATTCTGCACTTCTTCGTACCAACGGACTTTTCTCCTGGAGGATAACTTCTTGGACTTGAGGGGCGAGGTGGATCCTGACGAGGATGACAGATACTCCTTGAAATTTTGTTGGTCGAATTCATACTCGACCTCCTCCTCAACCGGGATCAAGATCCGCGGCTACGACGCAACGATCTCGGCAGCGAGATCGGCGGGGCCCACTGTGGTCGCCAGATTGTTCGGCTTCCACTGTGGTTGCCAGATTGTTCGCGAGGAAAATCGTTTTCATTGAAGTCATTGTTCTCTTCAGCAATAGTTTATCGGTTACAAAAGATCCGGTCTTTTTATAAGATCCGGTTACAACAAAATCAAAGAAAGAAAAAAAATTACAACTTTCCTTTTCTCGAACAAATCACAAGATCCTGTTTTGCGGTCTTTTGCTTGTGTGGGTTCTTTGCCTGCGTCGGGGTTAATCCGTGGACCACCGCGCGATCTTGATCCGGTCGGATCTACACGGTATAGCGGGTGCTATTTCACGAAGGAAATAACAGCCGGGGGTACTATTTCACCAAGGAAATAATAGCCTTCTCGGGATCAAAAACCAAGTTTTGATCCAGAGGATGACCGTGTAGATCTCAGATCTGATCTCTCTCGAACTCCTGCCTTATTTGGCGTGGATGATTGCCAAGAACCAGATCTGAAAAGTCCGAGTCTTCAAAGCTCCAAAGCTCCAACCTTTTTTAGTCTTGAGCCTTTAATCCAGCAGAGTTTCGCCTCAAAAAGTTCAACCCCTCAACAATGAGCCTGCCCCCTCTATTTATAGGCTTTTCAGGTCGGATCTGGGCTCAGATCTGAGCCCAGATCCGTGGCTCGGCTAGGTGGCTCGGCCAGGTGGCTCGGCCAGGTGGCTCGGCCATCGAGCCACCCCCAGATCTGGGCTTGGCCCAGGTGGCTCAGCCACCTAGGTGGCTCGGCCACCGAGCCACCTAGGTGGCTCGGCCACCGAGCCACCTGAGCGGCTTGGTCTTGGCCGAGCTCTTCCCGGGGTGTGCCGTTTCGTCCGTTTCGCGGTTTATCCGAGTTTCGTTGTTGATCCGGTTTGGTAGTCCGGATCCTGATTTGGCAGTAAATCCGCCTTGGAGTTCGAGTCTGTTCCCGATAGTTGTTTGATGCGGTGGACTCTACGGTTGGATGACTCGTTGATTCATCGACCTGTTAGCTTGATTCCGCACGCGAGTGGATGTATTCCGTTGTTTGCGTGCGGTTCGTTAACCTTGTCACCTCGTTAATCCGCTTCGTCGCGTGTCACTTGGCTTCGGTGTTGTAGTCTAACGATCGTGTTTAGATACGTCACCCGATGGTTCGTTGGTTTGTCGAATCACCGTGCCGAGCTATGCTAAGGGACCCATAGGCAGTTTTATACGCCTACAAACACTTAGCTCTTAATTATTCGGAACATATGGTATATATATGGGGGGTTTCTTGTTTGGATTTTTCGCCCGATGTACTAGTTCCGTGTAATTAGGGGTTAAGTAAGGATGCACATATTCTAGATTGGTTAAGTTTAAATGTGGCTTATGATTCATATCTTGGAATTAATGGTACAACATGTGTACGGGAGGGTTTCCTTATCTGGATTATCCCCTCCTAGTGCTTTTCTTATATTATTAATTTCTATGATACGACTGCGGAATTTCAAGGATGAAATTCTTTTAAGGGGGAGTGAATGTAAAACCCCAAAAATTTGTGATATATACATAATTAATATGTGATTAATTATGATATAAGGATTTTTATTTTGATAAATATAGTTAAATGGTATGTAAGTAGTATACCATGTGTTTTGAGCATAAACAAGTTCAGCCCACGGTCGATCGTGCCTTATTGGCGGTCGACCGCGTGTAGGGCAGAGGCCTGGGTAGGCCCCGTAACTCGTCGCGGTCGATCGCCGCATAATTGTGATCGACCGCGAAACTGTATATTGGCATGTGCATGTTTTGTTCGATTGTTTTGGTTTTCGATCAAGCCTCTCGACCTTGTACTGCTATAATACAATATTTATGAGTTGTTTAACACTCGAAATGTTAGTAAACATCAGATATAGACACGTACACTGAGACATGTGCACATATGTTTAAAATATGTTATGTAGACATACCTTTGTCTTAATTTAAGTTAATAAATATGAGGAGTATAGTAATTTCATATTTTTGGAATAGGGAGGTGAAACTTATTTCCGCAGGGCGATTGAGTAAGAATATTATAAAAGTATCGTCATATTATGTATCCGGAATGGGGAAATAAAACTCATTTCCATAGTCCGATTGAGTAAAAACATTACAAAAGTATCATCATTTCATGTATCCGGGATAGGGAGATAAAACCTATTGCCGTAGAGCGATTGAGTAAGAATATTACAAGAGTATCGCTAATGCACATGAGATGCACACTTATAAGTATTATGATTGAGTAAGAATATTACAAGAGTATCGCTAATGCACATGAGATGCACACTTATAAGTATTATAAATTATAGTTTTGCTTCCATTTTGAATACTAATGCACATGAGATGCACACTTATAAGTATTATAAATTATAGTTTTGCTTCCATTTTGAATACCTGTAAGTAGGGTGTTTTCTCTGAGATCGTTTCTTACACGACAGGGCTTGTGGTTAATCTTTGTTTTGGATGAGCTTTTCTTGTGTTAGATCCGTCTAACCGAGTGTAGATCGGGATCAGATATTTGTTCTACAGGTTTGAGGTTTAGAGTGTTACCATTTTGTTTATTGTTCTTCTTCATTCATAGAGTTTGGAATTAGTATTTAGGGAGTTATAATTTGCGACATGGTATATACATGAGGGTTTCCTTGTTTGGATTATTTCGCTCGACGTACTAACTCTCCTGTTGTGGATTCCTAAATACTAATCTCTAGTTAGATTTATATGAATGATTTTATACTTATATACTGTCTGTATTTTGTATATACTCCTACCCCTTCCCCTGAGGAGAGGTGGAGATGATCTCGCTATAGCACTTTGGCGCTCATTATTTTCGCCCCTTTCAGGCAGCGAGTCCGGCACACGAAGAGTCGTAGGTTGATGGGATTTCTTCATAGATTCCATCTAGCTATTTATTATTTTAGTAGTTATTACAGAACTCCACAGTTAGTTATTTATGTTCAGACTCTAGAATTGTATTTCATTTTATAGAGGCTGAGAGCCTTAGTGATACTTTATTTGACTCATTGTATTTGGGGCTTTTTTTCAGACTCAGAGATACTTCTATTCTATTTCAGTCGGGCTCACTGATGATTATTCTTCTATTGCTTTTGTGTACATCTAGTTTGTTCTATCTCTATTATTTGCATGTCTGTACTTTCACCTATTTGTTTTTTCACTAGAGAGATAGTGATTATGATGGTAAAACATATCGTAGCATGGTATTTAATACTTGGCAGGTTTGACATACCGGGTTTCGCCTTGGACCGCAGCCTTGCGTGAAACCTGGGGCATCACACCAAGCTTGATTGATCTTCAATGAGCTTGTCTTAGATGCGAATGAAGCTTGATCTTGTATTTGATTTGGAATTGCATTGGCTTCATACCGATATTTCGCCCATCTCCATTTGATGTGATCGTTTAGGTGCAATCCAACTATCTTCCAACTCATTATTTGCCTAGAATAAATATAAAAATACAAACACTAGATAAACAATATTAGTTGTAAATTGTTTGTTAAAACATCAGCAAAATAAAAAGACCAACATATCCATCTAGGGACACTGAATTGATAATTCACATGATGTCTCAAGAATTTGATCACCTAAGACGTCTTAACTTCTCTGAGCGAAACAACTTTAGCCTATTTAGAGAAGTATTCAGTAATGGCCAGAATGAAGTGATGGCCTTTAGTGGACGATGGACAAATTAGCCCGATGATGTTCATACCCTATGTTTCAAATGGCCATAAGGCAACAGTTGGATGTAATTCTTCTGGAGATTAGTGTAGAAAGTCAGCGTGGATTTGACATATATGACTTCATTTAGCGTATGCTATCGCATCTGCTATCATTATCAACCAATAGTAATCTAGATGACAGAGTCAGTCTTGAAGTTTGGGACCTAGTTGATGAGCTCCACATGTACCGTTATGAGCTTCTTTTAATGGTTTTTTAGCTTCATTTGGTGATACATATCAAAGTAATATGTCGTAGAACGATCGAAGATACAAAGTCTATGTAGCACAGTCATAGAAGAAGCATGAAGCTCTTCTTTGAATAGACATTGCTTACTTCGGATTATCAGGTAATATTCCACGCAAGACATAATCAATGATCGAAAAATGCTAATCATTAATGTTGAAGCGAGTCAGTATGACATGCACTTTGTTAGTTTCCAGAATTTACTTTGAGCAGCATAATTCATGACTAGATACTGTAATATGCCTAATAGACTTAGGAGATAGGGCAAGTGTAGCTACCAGAGACGCTAAAGCGTCTGCCTGAGTGTTTTTGAGGTGAGCTATATGATTGATGTAGAAACCTTTGAATGATTGAATGAGCTTTATTGACACTTCGTAATAGGGTATAAGGTCTTTGTGGCGGACCAAATATTCCCCTTTGATTTGATTGACGATCAATTTATATTCGTCACAAGCTTTAAGGTATTTGACATCTATATCTTGAGCGAGTTGCAAGCCAATCATGAGGCATTATACTTAATCACTTTATTGGAGTATGTCTTGGTCAATGAATCAGTCCAAGAAAGGACATATTCATAGGAATCGATCAGTACTACACCCACTCTTGTGATAATTGCTCCCTTGTGATTGTGTCTTGATGCACAAGTAAAGTTTCCATACCTAGTGGTCTAAGGTAACATTTGACTCGACTAATTCATCCAGAATAACTTCACAGAGTTTAGAAGATTTAGGGATGGGATGATCTACTAAAAAGTCAACTATTACCTAACTTTTAACTGCTTTTTGTTGCATGAATGTCATGTCACATTGTTAAAGCATTTTTGCCCATTTGGCTATTATGGAGTTTAGTGATTGGGGTTTCATCATGAGTATCCATAAAAGATTAACTCTCGAGATGATGTGGATGGACTGACTAGTGAGATAGTGTCGAGAACAATGCTAGACCTTCCTTTTCAATTGGATTGTAGTGATGCTCGACACCAATTATGGTATGACTGAGATAATAAATAGTTTGCTCATGGCCATTGTCATTCTTCTGGGTAAGAAGTGCTTTGAGAGATTGTTCTATTATCCTGACATAGATTAGGAAAGTTTTACCTAAGAATGGTGCAGTTAAAACTGGTGATTTCATGAGATAACCCTTGATGTCATTGAAAGCGTCTTGACAAGTACCATCCCAAATGAACGAAATCCCTTTCTTCATCAGTTTTTGAAATGGTTGACATTTTCTAGATAAATTACTAATGAACCTATGAATATAGGCTAATCACCCTTGTAAACCTCTGACTTCTTTGTGATTTCTTGGAGGTGGTATCTCTTGGATAGCTTATACTTTTTTGGGATTGACATGTATTCCTTTAGTAGTTACAATAAATCCCATGAATTTACATGATGATACCCCTAGAAATGACTTGGTTGGGTTCATCTTGAGTTGATGTTTTCTCATGATTTCGAACATCATTCTCAACTCATTGACATGATCTTGCTTGTTGTAGGTTGTCTAAAAATCACAACAGATAGCTGATCCTCATAAAACACCGATGATGGAAGTTACAATTCAACGGCTTCCAGAAGGCTACAATTTGAAGATTTTCACGTAGATCGATGAAGGTTACAATCTGACAACCTTCACAACAACTGATGAAATCTCTAATCAACATCAGGAGCTATAATCTGACGACTCTTATATTTTTAAGGAGCCAAGACGAAGATTACAAGGTGACAGTCTTTGCAACGCTTTAGCAAAAAAAGACTACAAATTGACAGTCTCTTCAAATCCAAACGCAGAACTCACCTCTGCGTCCCATATTCAAAACGCATCGCTCGTGGTCGCGTTCCAAACTCCCAGAAGTAAAACACAGAGGTCCTCCCTGCATTACCACCTTAAAACATAGAGTTTGTGGACTCAAAATGCAGAGTCCGCATAGAGCCCAACTCTGCATCACAGACTCAAAACGCAGAGTTCATGCAGAGCTCAACTCTGCGTCCCAGACTCAAAACGTAGAGTTCATGCAGAGCTCAACTCTGCGTCATAGAATCAAATCGTAGAGTTCATGCAGAGCTCAACTTTGCGTCCCAGACTCAAAACACAGAGTTCATGCAGAGCTCAACTCTACGTCCCAGGCCCAAAGCGCAGAGTTCATTTTTGCGCAGCGCAACCTGTGCGTTCAGCCACCAAAATAGGTCCAACTCTACGTTTCAAGTCTAAAACGCAGAGTTCGGGCCCTGAACGCTATTTTTCAGCATTTGACTCGTTCAAAATACGAATTGAATGGTTTCAAAACCGTTTTCCCCATGATTTGGGGAGCTATTTAAGGGGGCGGTTACACCCCATTCAGCCCTACTTAGGAGCGAATTAAGGGGGCTGTTACACCCCTTAATCCCCTATAAATAGGGGTAAACTCAACTGAGTTATGGCTGGCTTTTTGGATCTAGGACTTGGCCGCAAATGGGGAATTTCTTGGAGCAGAAAGGGCCTGAAGGAAACGGCTTCATTCTCCAACTGAGATTATACTCAACTTTAGCAACAAGGAGCTCATCCTTGGCTTACAAACCGATTTCGGTTAAATCAACTCTTTCATAGAGTTTCAAACTCGTTCAGAGTTATCAACTCATCAAGAGTTTCAAACTTGCCACGCAAGTTCTCCACAGCATCAAATCGTGAGGAGGAGATACCGTTCTAGCAAATTAAGATGTGTGGATCGTCAATGGAGAGCAAACTCGACATGAGTATTCGAGGGAGGCACTCCATCGCCACCGTGAAGAACCCAAAATTAAACAAAGGGGAGAATTCAGATTAATTCTCCTCTCTTTTGTAATCGGAATCCAATTGTAATTGAGATTGAGAGAATCTAAATCAAAATTTTCTTTTATTTCTTTTACTGCGAATTTTCCACCAAACAAAAGATGGCGACTCTGCTGGGGATTAGCTTCGCCACCTAGGCAAGAATCTTTTCGGAGAGGAAAAGCGTCTTCATCCTGACCTCACACAAGAAAAGGAAAGGAAAAGTGGTTGATGGTGCTGCTTCTGATCAAGAAGCCCACAACCTGGAATCTTTCTCTGATGAAGGAAGAGAGGCTGAGAACGAGCAAAATCTCCAATCTGCTAAAATGGAAGAATTGGAAGCCTGCTTCAAGGCCATTGCTAACACAAGCGAGCTCCAAGACGAGGGAGTTATCAGGCCCTATCCTGCCGAATGGGATGCAGCCCCTTATCCTCCAAAGTTTGAGGTACCGATACTATAAATTTTTGACGGCATGGGATCACCGAACCAACATATCTATTATTTCAAGTCACAGACGGGGAATGTGATATCAAACGATGCCATACTGGCTCGATTATTCATTAGCACCCTCAAGGTAGTTGCCTTTGAATGGTTCAGGAAACTACCTGTGGGATGTATCCAAAAGTGGGCGGTTCTAGAGAGACTCTTCCTATCAAGATTTTTTGAAGGGGATATAGAAGTCTCCATCCATACCCTTCTCGTCACTAAGCAGAAGAAGAGGGAGTCTGTCAAAGCCTTCGTTAAAAGGTTTCGAAACATGGCTTTGCGATGTTCGTCAAGTATGACACAATCTACCTTAGTGGAGACATGTCGACACAACTTGCAGACCGACCTTCTAGCATAAATAAGGGTTACAGAATGCCGTTCCTAGAGACAACTAATCTCTTAAGTTGAACAGGCTTAAAAGATTATTACCAAGATCAAAGATGAAGAACAAAGTAGGAAGGATCAGCCTGAGCAATCGGACCAAACCCAATCTTCTCAGTCAGAAGGGGAAGATACTACGGCCACTGAACCCAATCCTCTTCAGTAAGATGGTAGGTCCAACAACTATCATGTTAATAGTTTCCTCTGATAGTCAAACTCGTTAGATAGTGGCCCACTAGACAATGTGTCATGTCTACCCTTTTCTCCTCTTGCACTTGTTTAAGACTGGGGGTTGATTTATTTGTAGTTCATTGGATTATGAGTAATAAATTTTTTGAGTTGTCATGTTCAATAGAATACCTCTATCAACCACGAAACCTACTATAACTATCACGTTAACAGTTACCTCTGATAGTCCATCAACTTGACAATCTTCTTCAATAGGATGGCAGGTCCATAAAACTATCACGTTAATAGTTACCTCTGATAGTCCATCAACTTGCCAATCTTGTTCAATAGGATGGCAGACACGTTAACAGTTACCTCTGATAGTCCATCAACTTGCTAATCTTCTTCAATAGGATAACAGGTCCACAAAACTATCACATTAACAGTTACCTCTGATAGTCAAACTCATCAGATCGTAGCCTACTAGGTGATATGCCTCTATTCCGACTTCATGGATAATACCCAACTAGGCGATGTGCCTTGTCTATCTCTTTTTATTCCCCTGCTAAGTCTTAATTAAGACTGGGGGTTGGTTACTTGGAATTCACTGGATTAAGAGTAACAAATCTTTCACATCGTCAAGTTAACATTATACTTCTGACGATCATCACCCCCATGGAGTATGAACTTGCATTACTCCCAATTTGTCACGTTAACAATACACCTCTGACAATCCACTTATCAATCCTCAAAGTTACTCCGATCACAACATTCTCTTGTCACATTAATATCAAACACCTCTGACAAAATCCACTTATCGACTCTCCCCAATAGAGCAATAAGTCCACAAAATTGCCCCGATCGCAATATCTTTCCCTTCAAGTTAACATCACACCTCTGACGACACAATCCACTTATCGATTCTCCTCAATAGAGTGATATATCCTCAAATTCCAGTCAAGTTAACATCACACCTCTAACAACACAAATCAACTTATCGACTCTCTTTAATAGAGTGATAGGTCCATAAAATACTGTTAGGTTAACATTATACCTCTAACAGTCAAACCCCCAATGAACTTGTTAATCCTTTTTCAACTAGAATAGCAAGTTTTCATCATAAGATTATCCAACGGATTAAAGATTTTCTGGAATTATCCTAGTGATAACCAAGAAAATTTCTGAATTTCACTCTAAGTGAATTTTCTGGAATTATCCTAGTGATAACCAAGAAAATTTCTGAATTTCACTCTAAGTGAAAATTCATGCCAAGTTAATACTACCTGAATTTCACTCTAAGTGAAAATTCATGCCAAGTTAATACTACACCTCTGGCACTTTCAACTTTCTTTTAGTGTTTCAAGTGAAAATATAACACAGGAAGAAACAGTGACCCAGTCTACGTATTCAATATCATAGCCAGTGATTATCATAAATTAATAATCTCTGAATCCATATCTTATATGTATGGGGAATTTTATCCCGAATCCTAAGTAGGGATAAGTCAACGCCTAATACGCGTTGCAGGTTAGTCTTTGACCGTAAAAAGGACAAAAATCCACGTATTCAAGATTGTGACAGGTCGTTATTAATAACGCCAAAATCTGTGCCTTACACATACAGGGAACTTTATCCCGAATCCTAAGTAGGGATAAGCCTACGCCTAACACGCGTTGCCGGTTAGTCTTTTGTCGTGAAAGAGACACTAAAGGCCATTCCTCACATGCATGGGGAATTTTATCCTAAATCCTAAGTTGGGATAAGTCTACGCCTAACATGCTTTGCCGGTTAGTCTTTTTTCGTAAAAAAGTGACAAAGTCTATGTATTCAAAATCATAGCATCAAGTCTAAGAGGGTTCATTCTCTTAGCACAACATTACATGTGGAACAGACTTAGATAATTCACATGCTAGCCCGACTCAAACGGTAGTCGATAAAGGCTTATCAAATCCGTTGATGACTGAGGGTTTGCCAAAAATCCTATACATGTTTGGAGGCCTATCAGCTTAATGGATGTGAGTTGAGACTTAATTCAGATGAGCTAAAGACAAGTCTCAAAGACTTAGTAAAAAAATGCATGAAAGCAACTTCCGCATCTCAAGTCAAAATGCTGAGGTCAGACCATCGTTGCAAAAACCGCAACGCCAAGGTCACACCCGAGTTCCAAATTTAAAATGAAAGGGTAAGACCCACGTCTCAAGTTCAAAATGCAGGGGTCCACCCCCGTATTCCAGAAGCAAGATTATGACGCATACCTTCATACAGGATCCTGCGTGGCAAATCCCTTCAACCAAGGTGCCTTCGAAGCGAGTGCAAAGAACAACTCCTTCATGACAAGGAATCAACAGCTCCAAGATCAGAGTTGAGATCCAAAGTATTCCGAAAATTCATCCCAGTCAAAACAGCTCCAAGATCAGAGTTGAGATCCAAAGTATTCCGAAAATTCATCCCAGTCAACCGCGAACTTTCAAAAACTTTAATTCATCCCAGTCAACCGCGAACTTTCAAAAACTTTGGAGGGGGTTCTGTAGGCTGTCTAAAAAATCATAACAGATAGGTGATTCTCATCAAACACCGATGATGGAAGTTACAATTCAACGGCTTCCGAAGGCTATAATTTGAAGACTTTCACGTAGATCGATGAAGGTTACAATTTGACGACCTTCACAACAACTGATGAAATCTCTAATCAACAACCTTCATAATCAACATCGGGAGCTATAATCTGACGACTCTCATATTTTTAAGGAGCCAAGATGAAAAATACAATGTGACGGTCTTTGCAACGCTTTAGCAAAAGAGACTACAAATTGACAATCTCTTTAAATCCAAACGCAGAGCTCACCCAGATTCAAAACGCATAGCTCATGGTTGCGTTCCAAACTCCTAGAAGTAAAACACAGAGGTACTCCCTACATTACCACCTCAAAATATAGAGTTTGCGGACTCAAAACGCAGAGTTCGCATAGAGCCCAACTCTGCATCCCAGACTCAAAACGCAGAGTTTATGCAGAGCTCAACTCTACGTCCCAGACTCAAAACGCAGAGTTCATGCAGAGCTCAACTCTACGTCCCAGACTCAAAATACAGAGTTCATGCAGAGCTCAACTCTGCGTCCCAGGCCCAAAACGCAGAGTTCATTTCTACGCAGCGCGACCTGTGCGTTCAGCCACAAAAATAGGCCCAACTCTGTGTTTGATATCTAAAACGCAGAGTTCGGGCCCTGAACGCTATTTTCCAGCGTTTGACTCGTTCAAAACACGAATTGAACGGTTTCAAAACCGTTTTTCCCACGATTTGGGGAGCTATTTAAGGGGGCGGTTACACCCTATTCAGCCCCACTTAGGAGCGAATTAAGGGGGTGGTTACACCCCTTAATCTACTATAAATAGGGGTAAACTCAATTGAGTTCTGGCTGGCTTTTTGGATCTGGGACTTGGCCACAAAGGGGGAATTTCTTAGAGTAGAAAGGGCCTGAAGGGATCAGCATCATTCTCCAACGGAGATCATCTTCAACTTTAGCAACGAGGAGCTCGTCCTTGGCTTACAAACCGATTTCGGTTAAATCAACTCTTTCATAGAGTTTCAAAATTGTTCAGAGTTATCAACTCATCAAGAGTTTCAAACTTGCCACGCAAGTTCTCCACAACGTCAAATCGTGAGGAGGAGATGTCGTTCCAACGAATTAAGATGTGTGGATCGTCAACAGAGAGCAAACTCGACGCGAGCATTCGAGGGAGGCACTCCATCGCCACCGTGAAGAACCCAGAATTAAGCAAAGGGGAGAATTCAGATTAATTCTCCTCTCTTTTATAATCGGAATCCAATTGTAATTGAGATCGAGAGAATCTAAATCAAATTTTTCTTTCATTTCTTTTACTGCGAATTTTCCACCAAACACTTGTGATGACTTTTGGTTACAAGGTTGTTGACATAGCATTCAACTGTCTTACACAAATGTTCATGAAAAATCATGCTCATAGAATGTTGATAAGTTCTTCTAGCATTTTTTTTAGGTAAAAGGGCATTATTGTATAACAAAATACTCCTAAGAGTGTCCTGATAGGTGTTTGCTTCTAATTGGTTGGATGCATTTTGATTTGATTGTATCTAGAAAATCCATCGATGAATGACATTCTCTCAAACCCACATGCATTGTTAACTATAACATTCGTGATAGGGAGAAAGAATTTATCCTTTGGACAAGCAAGATTTAGATTCCTAAAATCAATATAGATCCGTATCTTACCATTCTTTTTCATCAACACCATGATGTTGGCTAGATAATCAGGATGTTATTCTTCACGGAGGAATTCGTATTCAATAAGTTTACACATTTCTTTCTTTGTATGTTCCATCAAATTAGGAGGGAAGGGTCGTTATTGTTACTTAATTGGTTTAACATCAAGGTCAACGTTAAGACAACGCACAACCACGTTGGGATCTAAAATAGGCATGTCTTCGTAACTCTAGCGGTCCTGCCATCACGTTGCAGAATGAGAGCTTGTGTGGAACCTTGGATTTCTGGCGTAACAGTGGTGGAACGTAACAAAAAAATATTTCGGTCGCGTAACAAATCCTCCAAACCAACTAAATCAGGGAAGCTGAAGCGGAAATGAAATTGTAAGGTGAGGGAAGGGGGAAGCTCAAGGAAGGCTTTGCTCGCTCAATTTGCTCTAACACTCGTTTAGTACACACCGAGTGGAGGGCGTAGCAACAGCGCCTTTCGATTCTCATTATACGCGATGTGGAGAAAAAGACTAATTTGACGAGATATGACATGCCTGCATTTCGAGTTTGATATGAACAAACTAGTATTGTTATCAAGCGTCAGGGCTCACTCCTCTATTTTATGTTTTCTAGCAACCTTACCATGTAGGATCCGTTCGTCAACCTCTGATTCAAGTGACCTATAATATAGTGTCCCGGGCCCGAATATCATTCAATCTGTGCACTTCTCCCCTTCCTTGTCTTGACTATTGAAAACTATTTCACCGCCAAACCATACAAGTCCATGGTAGTTCAAAAGTGGAATTGGCACAATATCGTGAAGTAGCCGCCTTCGCTCAATTTGGCTCAGACCTTGATGTGGGTTTCAGCTGATAACAAAATAGTATTCGTGTCAAAAGGGAAGAAAAAGTGCCTCGCTTCTAGAGTTTGCTTCTTTTCTCAGGTCGGAGAAGGGAAACTACTAATTGATCATGGTTTAGGTGTGTTTACGAGATGGATTAGTTCTCTTATCCGGATCAGGCATAAGTAGGACCCCTCTGTGCAAGACAGACATCCGACGTGAGGTCATTCCATTCAATTGAATAGGGATATTCTGAAGGGAGGCTTCCCTAGGGTATTGGACTGATTCTCGAGCCGACATTTCAACCGTGACTTTCACTTTCACTCTCGGGCCCACCCTAGCGACATGTCCCTGTGCTCTTTCATAATTCGCCACCAGATCTTTGTAGACGTCTGCAACCACCACTTTATCAACAGCAGATGTCAGCCCAACCAAAGCCATTTTAATGAAGGTTGACTATTTCTTAATGGCTGCTAAACCAACCTCCTGCATCATATTGACTTGCGCCCCATTCTCCACTCTCCATCTAAACTCACCCTCAACCAATGGAAGACATTCCCTCAAAGGCTTCAAAATTGGCGATGCCACATTGGTCTCCGGTGATTCTTCCTTTGGTCCGGCTGATCTTTGCCCCATACCAAATACGACCAAAGACCCTCGGGCCTTATGATGACACGACTAAGATCTTTTGATAGTAGCGCCTTTCTCTAAGCTCTCAGCTGTTTAATACCAACTTTTGGCCTGCATTAGCCCATGACAGGAGGTGAATCTTCCTTCTACTATCAGCTGTTTAATACCAACTTTTGGCCTGCATTAGCCCATGACAGGAGGTGAATCTTCCTTCTACTATCTACTTCACCCCATAAGAATATGCACACACACTTCTCAATCTGGTCAAGTATCACCATCGGCACTGCACAGTGCGACATGAGGTACACGGGTAGTGAAAGAAGGACCGCATTAATCAGCACTAATTCAAAGAAATGGATTTAGAGCTCTACATCCCCTCTCCAACAATCTAGTGAAATCATTCTTCTTCAGTCACTTCCCTGATATAGGAAGACCGAGGAGGTAGGTCAGACACCCAGGCTCCTTCTAATATCCATAGCACCACGGACCAGCATACGTACATGCCTATGATGTAACCGAGAGCTGAACAAGACTGAAGACTTCCATATGTTCACCGCATGTCCTAACAACGCACAATACTACAAGACAACATCTTTCAAAGCCATACAATCCTCTAATATCACTATATAGATAGTCGTCATCGATTCGTGACTCAATTCCCACCATAGGAAAACGAAGGCAATCGTCCGGTCGCTTGCAAAGATTCTATCTAAAACTCTAGGCGTTCGTAAACTGGTCCGTGGAGGTACTTAGGCACCCCTATCATGAGTGAAAGACAAAAGAAGGTATGTGAATCTCATCAAGTCTATACTTGCCCGGATTGAAGGCGAGAAGGTTGGTTCTTTGTCGATGGCTGGTAGAGCAGTTTTTCTCTCATCAGTCTTGTGTGCCTCTTCCTCATGGCGAATGTGTGGGTTCCTTATTAAGTCTTGGATGCTCTTGAGAAGATCTTTCGAGGTTTTTTGTGGGGTGTCTCGATAGCTAATCGCAAAGTTTACCTTCTTTTCTTACATGGGAGATCAAGCAAAAGCGGACGGAGGGCTGGGTATTCGAAGGCTGAGGCCATAGAGGAAAGCACTCCTTTCCAAACATGCAGGGAAATTGGTGATGGATCCACAGCAAGAAGACTGCTCGACCCATGGCTCTCGGCTCTTCCGCTGAATCGCTGGCCCACCGGAGTCTCAACCATGTATGATTTGGAGCATACTACCACTCTGTGAATTAATTTATTACTAATGAGGGTAGATGGAACGAGGATCGAGTGAGGAGCATCTTTAAACAGGGACTAGCACATTAAATCCTTTCTCTTCCCCTCTTTCCTTCCATAACTATCCAGTACCACCAGTACTAAAATAGAATCTCCTTCACCAGTTCCCCCACCATCTCAAGTGATTAGGCGGGGACAGGATTCGAACCTACAGTCTTTAGGTCATGAGCCTGATGAGTTGACCAATTCCTCTACCCCGCTTGCTGCTATAGTTTGGCAGCGTTGTTCAGTCTTTGAGACCCTACAAAGAAAATAGATGTGTGTGCTAGCGCATGTAGGCTTTTGAGCCATAGTTTGCTAGGTGGCAACTTCACTTAAGAGGTAGTGAGACTAACCACAATTGTAGGAATCAGTTCGACTCTCTTTCATTTTGTCAGTTGGAAAGTGAAATTCGTTTAGTACAAGATCGCTTCATACCTCGCGGTGCTTACACCTCTCGCCTATCGAAGTTCTGTTCAAAAACCTCATACGAGAACTTGTATAGAGAAGGATTTCCCGTAGCACAACAGTTCTTCCATACCAACTTAGCTGCCCGACGCTGCTATTAGCATAACAACTGGTACACCATAGGTTGACCAAACCTAGTCCTCTCGTACTAGGGTTGGCTCCTCGCAGTTCTCCCTTTAACACCAACGGTAGATAGGAACCAAACTGTCTCATGATGTTCTAAACCCAATTCACGTACCACTTTCATCAGCGAACAACCGAACCCTTGGAACCTTTTTCAACCCCAGGATGTGATGAGTCGACATCGAGGTGCCAAACGACTCCGTCGATAAGAGCTCTTGGGAGTCATCAGCCTGTTATCCCCGGCGTACCTTTGATCTGTTGAGTGAGAGCCCTTCCATACGGGACTCCCGGATCACTATGGCCGACTTTCGTCTCTGTTCGACCAGTTGGTCTTACAGTCAAGCAGGATTATACCATTATGCTCATGAGTAGAATCAATGCTTGAGCCTACCTTCGCACACCTCCATTACTCTTTAGGAGGCATCTGCCCCAGATAAACTACCCACCTCGTAGTGCCCCCCCCACCCGAATGATCGGTGCGGTGGTTAGTCATCCTTAGATGAAAGAGTGGTCTTTCAGGATTGGTCGTTGTGTGTCACCACCTCCCACCTATCCTACACATTCGATCAAGGTTGTCACTGTGAAGCTATAATCAGGAAGGTGCACGGGGTCTTACCATCTAGTACTCTGCATCTTCATAGAGAATTTAATTTCATTGAGTCCATGTTAGAGACAGCAGGGCAGTCGTTACACCATTCACGCATGTCGCTACTTATGCGACAAGGAATTTTGCTAACTTAGGACACTTAGAGTTATTGCCGCCATTTACCTGGGTTTCCATTCAAAGTTTATTACACTTATCTTTCTGACCTTCCAGCACCGAGCAGGTGTCAGACTCTATACATCGTGTTACTACTTAGCAGAGTCCTGTGTTTTTAATAAATAGTGGCTACCCCCTGGTATGTGTCGCTTTCCTAATCAAAAGATAAGAGAGCACCCCTTATCCCGAAGTTACAGGGTTATTTTACCGAGTTCCTTTGACATGGTTCTCTTGATGCACCCTAGTATACTCTACTTGTTCACCTGTGTCAGTTTGGGGTACGATCAGTTGACTATGACAACAGTCGCAACCGACTATAAAGATCCTCATGACTATGGTAGGGTGGTACGCTCTACTCTCTCACGACCCCTACTCTAATCAAATAAAGGCCCCTACTGAGAAAAAGGTGAGCACCGAAATGAGAAAGGAATGAGTGACGCAACACGACTTCGGTTCACATGTGAAAGTGCTTCGAAAGGTGTCCGTAGGTGCGTGGAGCTGGAGTCCAATATGTTCGCCAGCTAGGCCGAGTGTTCGCCTGCTAGGCCGAGTGTTCTCCCACTTCAGAGCCTTCACCTTTAGAGAGAAAAAAGCCACCCCTTCTTCAAAACAAAAGGTCATCAAAGAGCCTCTGTTTGTTGGTTGCTAAAGACGAGAGCTTTGCCTTTGGAAGCGCCAGTAGCGTAGGGCGACCGGGCCAGCCGAGCCCCTCTGAATTAGTTAAGGCTTTGATGACTCAAGTTGCATCTTAGGGAAAGGAGAGTGAGGGGAAGAGGGGCAGCCCTCAGCTCGATCATCCAATTCACTCCAACAGACAGGCATGGTTTAGTAGTCAAAGCAACTTCGTCACATTTGTGTACCCATCAGATGGCAGCCCTTTCAGGGGTTCCTTAGGGACCGATTCACTTTGCGTAGATTGACTGAATGCAGAAAGCCTTCAACTGGCAGGCGATCGTGTTTTTCACAGGATTTCTCGTTACTCATGTAAGCATTCTCACTTCTGATATCTCTAGGTGTTATCACCAAAAACCTTCCCCGATTGACAGAACATCCTGCTACTGACACTTGAAAAAGTAGCTTTCAAGGTGTCATCGCTTCAGTGAATCACTTGAGCCCTGAGACATTTTCGGTGCAATTGAGCTAGTCTAGTGAGCTATTACGCTTTCTTCAAAGGATGGCTGCTTCCAAGCTCACCTCTAAGCATAAACATCAATGTATTCTCGAAGGTGAATTATAAGCTCTTCTTTCTCGATGGATGATAGACATTCACTGATGAAGATGGGCTTGAGATTAACTTCGTCATCTATGTTGATTTTAACCACTTTATCGTGATTCCTATTATTTTTTAAAATGTTTTGCCCATGAATCATCTTCAAAATCTTCAAACATTTTAGATTCTTTTCTGACGATGAAGTGGTGTCCCAATCTGATGTCCATATTGCTGGAACAACCATTGAAACTCTCGTCACAGAGTTTGACCAAGCCAAGTATGAGGAAGTCCTCTCCTCTGGATCCCTTATCCCTAAGGCTATGCGCAAGGTCCGCAAGATCTCCAAGAAGACTAAAGCTCCGATCTTTGCCGAATTGACAAAGGAAGTCCTCTCCTTTGGATTAGATGGCTTGGACGGCCCTTTCTCTGAAGGAGTGGGCTCAGCCTCGAAGAGACTCATCAATCAAGTTGAGGAATCTATACCTACACCAAATCAATGGCTGACGGGTCATAAGAGGCCAATTAAGGCGACAAACCCAATCAACACAGATGGTAATGCCATAGTAAAAGCCTTAAAATAGGCTAAGAAGAATATCGCTCGATGGAGGAGGAGATCCTTACGATGATCACATCTCGGAGAATGTCGATCCTAAATTCAACACGAGCTTCGTGTTTGTGAGCCTAAACGCGACCCTGTGCTCTGCGTTTCTTCTTTAGAACGCAAGCTTCGTGTCTATGAGCCCAAACATAGGCTCTGTGTGAATAAGTTTGAACGTAGACCTCAATGGCGCGTTGTATAATCAAAACGCAGCATTCAGGAGCATGTTCCATAAACTGAATGCAACACTCAGGAGTGCGTTCAATAACCAAAAGGCAACTCTTAGGAGTACATTTCACCAGCAAAACATAGACCTCAGGCCTATGTTGCTCAACTAAAATGCGGACCTCAGGCATGCGTTCGGGTAATGATACCTAATACAGAGACCCCCGAATACTCTGCGTAACGTGATTAAGGGGCGGATATAAAAAGTGCATAGATTCAAGGCATCTCAACCAGATCCATGTTCATCTAGAGCCAGTCCTATCGAATCATGGATTAGGGGTTCCAATTCAAACCTCACGATCAATGGGTAATTCTTCTTGAGTCTTTGCAATAGATTTGAGAATGTTCAGAGAAAGACTGATAAAACAAGTTGCTTGTTCATGTCAATGTGAACGACTGATTTCGATGGTCCTCTCAGGATGTCAATGCTACTCACATGTGGCTAAACCGTCGATGTTCAACCAACTAACGAACGTTGCTTTGCCCAATCAACCATGTCGTTCGCATAAGAAGAAGACTTCATAGAATGAATACCTTGAAGTTACTTCCAACATGATCGATAGAGGGAAGTAATCAATCCCTAGTCCTGATGAGTCAGAGACGAACCGGTCTCCAAACTTCAAAAAGATCCTGAATGAGTTCAAGGGAATCTACCAGCATACCCGAACTCGAAAGGGGATCATACCTCCTTTTGATTATCGAAGATTGGCTAGAGGAACTACATCCGATGATAAGCATTCAGCTATTGCAGAATCCCAATACTCTGGTACTTTTACAGAACATGAGAACTCTGCTCCTATGATAGGAAACCATGATGATTTGGCAAGGAGAATTGATGATCAACAAGTCATGATCAAAGCACACCAGGAGACCATCAATGAACTCCGGATCCTGATGGCTCATTACGTCACAGATAGGGCCAAATCTCAGAAGACAAATTCGTAGCTAAGGAAAGAATCTTCCTGAAGAGGAAGAATGTCTTCATCCCAACCCCTCATAAGGAAAAGGGAGGGAAAAGTGGTTGATGATGCTGCTTCTGGCCAAGAAGCCAACAACCTAAAATCTTCCTCTGATAAAGGAAGAGAGACAGAGAACGAGCAGAATATCTAGTCTGCCAAAATAGAAGAATTAAAAGCCCGTCTCAATGCCATATCTATCAGAAGTGAGCTCCAAGACGAGGAATTTGTCAGGCCCTTTCCTGCCGAATAGGATGCAGCCCCTTATCCTCTAAAGTTTGAGGTACCGATGCTACAAACTTTTAACGGCATGGGATCACCTAATCAACATATCTATTATTTCAAGTCTTAGATTGGGAATGTGATATCAAACGATGCCATACTAACTCGATTGTTTATTTGCACCCTCAAGGGAGTTGCTTTTGAATCATTCATGAAACTGCTTACGGGATATATCCAAAAGTGGGCGGATCTAGAGAGACTCTTCCTGTTAAGATTCTTTGAAGAGGATATATAAGTATCTATTCATACCCTTCTTACCACTAAGCAGAATAAGAGGGAGTCCGTCAAAGCCTTCGTCAAGAGGTTTTGAAGCATGGCTATCCGATGTTTATCAGGTATGACACAGTCTACCTTAGTGGTGACCTATCAACATAACTTGCAAACTAACCTTCTAGCACAAATGAGGGTTGTAGAATACCGTTCTTGGAGACAACTAATCTCTTAAGGTGAACGGGCTTAAAACATTATTGCCATAGTCAAAGCTGAAGAAGAAAGTAAGCAGGATCAACCTGAGCAATTAGACCAAGCCCAATCTTCCCAATCAGGAGGGGAAGATACTACGGCCACTGAAGCCAATCCTCTTTAATCGGATGGCGGATCCACAAACTATCAAGTTAACAATACACTTCTGATAGTCTATTCTCTCCAAATTCTTCTGCCAGGTAGGTCCACAAAATTATCACGTTAACAGTTACCTCTAATAGTCCATCAACTTCCCAATCCTCTTCAAAAGGATGGTAGGTCCACAAAACTATCATGTTAATATTTATCTCTGATAGTATATCAATTTGCCAATCATTTTCAATAGAATGACATGTCCACAAAGCTATCACATTAACAGTTACCTCTGATAGCCAAACTCTTCAGATAGTGACCTGTCGTGTTGTAAAACCCCGTAATACTGAATATTGTAAGATATAATAATAAACATGTTATATTGTGATAAATAATATTTATTGATATTGAGTATGATAGGAATTTATTTGAGATCAATCCGATACATATATATGAATATATGAGTGCAAATGCACAAAACATGCACGAGAAAAAATCTGGAAAAAATAACTAGTTAAGAGTTTATAGATTTTACACAATGATGCGCTTAGAATTTGGAAAAACTCAAAATACCAAAGTTGTAGGTATTTTTAAGATATTTCCAAAAAATATTATATCACCTCATTCCAAGGTCGGAAACTAAAGTTATTGCCAAAAAACCGAAGGTTATTTTCCTAGTCAGACTAGGTTTCCTGGTTCGGGTCAAACAGGTTTGTTTCGGGTTTGCCTCTATAAATACCTATGGTTTTCACAAAAATTCCCTTCTTTTATCATATCTATGAACCCTAGTAGCCACTCTCTCCCCTCAAAAACCCTAGATCTTATTCTTATGAGTTTTTAGAGCTTTATGAAGCAAATATCGACAAAAGGGTGAGATCATCAACGTGTGACGAGGGAGAACGGGTGGTTTGTGCTCATGGATTGCTTGCTGTTTATTTTATAGGCATACACATGAGATTAAGCCAAGATTTTCTTCATCCCAACCTATCCCTATAGTTAAATATCTAGTGTAGATGATTAATATGATGTTAAATATGTGTTTTCATGCTTTAATATTAACCTGAGGTGTTAAAAGTCAGATTTTTGATAGTAAACCTTCAAAAAAATGCTAGATGAATAATCTTTTCTTACTGTTTATGATAGTATCATGATAATGATCATTAGCGTTTTTCATAATTTTATTCATATATAAGAAATTTAAGTGATGTACCATATATATGTTTTTCTGCAGAAAACCGCAGCACTTATATAATCTTTAATTAAGAGTTTAAGATAGCAAAAAAAGTCCAAATTTAAATAAACTAGCTTTATAGGAAAGCTATATGTATCTAGTTTCTAAAACAGAAAACCATTATTAAAAAGACTTTGTATAGAGAAAGATATGTTATGTTTACTAACAACATATCCTGTAGAAAAACGGCTGCACATATATAATATTTAACTGGATACTTGGGATAGTAAATGAACTCTAAACTAAACCAAACTTATTTCATTTGAAAGATGTATGAATCTAGTTTTCAAAACATAAAACCATTTATAAAAATAGTTTTCCTAGAGAAAGATATGCTTATTTTACTAACAAATGTCACGTCTGTTTTTCCTGCTCGTTTTGTGGAGCTGTGTTGCGCCGTTTTGAGGTGCGTTCGCGGAGTTTTGAGCCGCTTGATATTATACATATAGTCATGAATATGTTATGTTATACATTTAAGAATTCTAAGGGGGTTATGATGAATTTTAATTTGATCATATTTGAATTAGATATAGTTCATATACATGTTGGATGTCGTTGATGAGCACAGCTTAGTACTATATGGGATAGTACGTCGACACACTAGATATACACAGTTCAGTACTACATGAGGTAGTGCATCGATATTCCACATGTACAGGCCATTGAGTCGGATTTTAGGAGGCTTGATCTAGCCGTTCGTCCCGCACTAGGGTACGATGAGGCTCGTGAGCCATATTTCTAGGATGTCTATTTGGTAGTCCATTCCGCACACATGTTATACACTGAGATCGTGATGAGACTAATAAGCCGTGTACACAGTTCAGGATACCTACAGGGTAGTCCGTTGTATTGAGATAATTACTTGATAGCCTAAGTATGATAGATGCCGATTATGAATACGACCTATCATTGAACTATATAACTGAGATTCATTACTTTTGAAAGCATACAAAATTATGTGTTGGTATTTTTATTCTATCTCTCCAGTGATTGTGAAAGATATTATAAATACGATGTGTTGATATCTTATTTCTTTTACTGTCTCTTTTTACTTCTTAGTTGGGATCAATGATTAGAGATTCACAATTTGAGACTTATGGTATATACATGAGGGTTTCCTTGTTTGGATTATTTCGCTCGACGTACCAGTTTCGTGTTATAGATTTCTAATTATTGGTTTTATTAGATTGTCTTTTCTTAGTTCAGTATTAATGTTAGATATCTACAATTTGAGACTTATGGTATATACATCAGGGTTTCCTTGTTTGGATTATTTCGCTCGATGTACTACGTCTCGTGTTGTAGGTTTCTAAATGTTAATCCTACTTAGATACGGGGAAAATGAATCTAGGTAGACTATGCTTAATAGATAGAACCTTCACTCTATCTAGTAGCCCTTTCCCTGGGGGCGGATGGAGGTAATCTTACTATAGCACTCTGACGCTCTTGTTGTTGTTTCTTTTTCTTTTAATATACCCTTTCAGGTAGCTCGGAGTTCCGGAGAGCCACAGGGTGACGGAGTTCTGGCATAGTCGCCGTCGCGTATTTTTACTTGTAGAGACTCCACTGTAGTTTTGAATTTTATCCAGATATTAGAGTTTCATATTCATATTGTAAAGGCAGTGTGCCTTAGTACGATTTTTAGTTGATTCATGTTAAGACATTTTTATTATTCAGATATCAGATGTATTATAGTTGAGACATGATTCTTTTCATTTATGAGATATCTCTTCTATATCATGTCTAGGACATTTATTCCCTTTATTTTGCCTGTTTGTACCTGAACTTCTATTTGGTTCTACTAGAGGATATTACTGTGATTGGTGAAACATGTTTATGCAAAGTGTGAGTGCATGGCAGGTTTAACATCTCTGGTTTCACCTCGGACTGCAGCCTTGTGTAAACCCAGGGGCGTCACACGTGTGATGTATCTCTATTCTAATTATAGTCATTACACTCCAATGTCACTGAACGACTTGACGGATAGTGGCCCGCTACGCGATGTGCCATGTCTACCCCTTTTCCCCCCTACACTTGCTCAAGACTAGGGTTGGTTTATTTATAGTCCACTAGATTATGAGTAATAAAGTTTCTGAGTTGTCATGTTCAATAGAATACCTCTGTCAACCAAAAAATTCACAAAAAGTCGTCGAGTTAACATTACACTCTTGATAATTAACATCCCCACATGAGTATGAATTCAGCTTGCATTACTCCCAATTTATTACGTTAATACTACACCTCTGACAATTAACTTATCAATCCTTGTCAATAGGATGATAGGTCTTCAAAATTGCTCAAATTACAATCCTCCCTAGCAAGACGCTAAGTCTTTAAAATCTTATTCAAATCACAAGTACAAACTCCTGTCATGTTAATGTCATACCTCTAACAAAATTTACTTATCAATCCTCGTTAATAGGATGATAAGTCCACAAAGTTGCTCTCATCGTAACGTAATCTTGTCAAGTTAATATCACACCTCTGACAAAATCCACTTATCAATCCTCTTCAATGTGATGATAAGTCCACAAAGTTGATCTCATCGTAACGTAATCTTGTCAAGTTAATAGGATGATAAGTCCTTAAAGTTGCCCCGATCGCAACAAACTCTTATCATGTTAATATCACACCTCTGACAAAATCCACTTATCAATCCTCGTCAATAGGTTGATAAGTCCACAAAGTTACTCTCATTGCAACGTAATATTGTCAAGGTAATATCACACCTCTAACAAAATCCACTTATCAATTCTCTTCAATAGGATGATAAGTCCTCAAAGTTACCCTGATCGTAACAAACTCCTGTCATGTTAATATCACACCTCTGATAAAATCCACTTATCAATCCTCGTTAATAGGATGATAAGTCCATAAATTTGCTCTCATCGCAACGTAATCTTGTTAAGTTAATATCACACCTCTGACAAAATCCACTTATCAATCCTCTTCAATAGAAAGATAAGTCCACAAAATTGCTCTCATAGCAACGTAATCTTGTCATGTGAATATCACACCTCTGACAAAATTCACTTGTCAATCCTCTTCAATAGGATGATTGGTCCACAAACCCATCAAGTTAACATCACACCTCTGACGACACAATCCACTTACCAATCATTGTCAATAGGATGATAAGTCCACAAAGTTGCTCTCATCGCAACATAATCTTTTCACGTTAATATCACACCTCTGATAAAATCCACTTATCAATCCTCTTCAATAGGATGATAAGTCTATAAAGTTGCTCTCATCGCAACGTAATCTTGTCAAGTTAACATCATACCTATGACAATCTACTTATTGACTCTCCTCAATAGAGCGATAAGTCCACAAACCAATCAAGTTAACATCATACTTCTGACGACCAAACTAACTTATCGACTCTCTTCAATAGAATGATTGGCCCATAAAATACTGTTAGGTTAACATCACACCTCTGACAGTCAAACTCCCCAATGAACTTGTTAATCTTTTTTCAACAAGAATCGCAAGTTTTCATTATAAAATCCCCAGCGGATCAAAGATTTTTTGGAATTATCATAGTGATAATCAAGAAAATTTTTGTATTTCACTCAAAGTGAAAATTCATGCCAAGTTAATACTACACCTCTGACACTTCCAATTTTCTTTCAGTGTTTCATGTGAAAACATAACACCGAAAGAAACAATGACAAAAGTTTACGTATTCAACATCGTTGTACCAAAAATCCATGCCTTTCATGCCTGGGGGACTTTATTTCAATCCCTAAATAGAGATAAGTCTGCACCTAACACGCGTTACCGGTTAATCTTTCGCCGTGAAAAAGATACCAGAATCCATCTCTGGTGGACTTTATCTCAATCCTTAATTAGAGATAAGCCTACACCTAACACGTGTTGCCGGTTAGTCTTTTCCTATAAAACCGACAAAGTCTATGTATTCAAAATCATAGCGTTAAGTCTAGAGAGTTCATTCTTTTAGCACAACATTACATGTGGAATGGATTTAGACAATCCACATGCTAGCCCGATTCAAATGGTAGTTGGTAAAGGCTTATCAAATCCGTTGATGGCTGAGAATTTGCTAAAAATCCTATGAATGTTTTCGGGCCCATCAGCTAAATGGATGTGAGCCGTGACATGACGTTTGAGATCTTCTGCTCATGAGTGGCTTGTACCGTCGCTATAATTTCTCTTTGAAGCTCATCCTCACACAGGTCCTACATGGCAAATCTCTTCAACCAAGATGCCTTTGAAGCGGGTGCAAAGAACAACTCCTTTGTGACAAGGAATCAACAGCTCCATGATCAGAGTTGAGATTCAAAGTATTCCGAAAATTCATCCCAGTCAACTGCGAACTTTCAAAAACTTTGGAGGGGGTTCTGTAGGCTATCTAAAAATTACTACAGATAGCTTATCCCCATCAAACATTGATGATAAAAATTACAATCTGACGACTTCCAGAAGGCTATAATTTGAAGTCTTTCACGTAGATCGATGAATGTTATAATCTGATGACCTTCACAACAACCGATGAAAACTCTAATCAACAACCTTCACAATTAACATCGGGAGTTATAATTTGACGACTCTCACATATCAAAGAGTTAAAACAAAAATTACAAAATGACAATCTTTGCAAACGCTCTGATAAAAAGAGACTACATATCGATGGTCTTTTCAAACCAAGATGCGGGAGTCCTCCCCATGTACCAGAATCAAGACGTAATGTTTTTAGCTGTTGATGCAACTCAAGCTCGGCCACTAACACAGCATAAACACAACTCAAACCTGACCAAAAACGGAGCGCACATTCATCCAAACGATGCAAATGCAGCTCAGATCTAGCTACCAACGCAACTCATGTTTGACCACAAACGCAATTTCCATCCGCTACCAAATGTAGCTCTTAAATACTGCCAAACTACTACAAACACAGCTTCCAAATTACTGCAAACACAGCTTTCAAATTGCTACAAACGTAGCTTCCAATTGCTGCATATGAGCTTCTAGACGTTGCGTCCGAGCTTCCAGCCGCTGCATTCGAGCTTCGAGACACTATGTTTGAATGCAGAATTCACGTCAGAATGCAGATTTTGTGTTTGACTCATTCAAACATGAGCTGAACGGTTTCAAAACCATTTCCTACGATATGAGGGGATCACAACTCTACTCAGGAGTGATTTAAGGGGTGGTTACATCCTATTAGCCCTACAAATGAGCGATTTTAGGGGCGGTTACACCCCCTAATCATCTATAAATAGCTGAAAGATCATCTTAGTTCATGCAGAAGGGGGAAATCTTTTGGATCTTTGAGTATTTTGGATATCTAGAGATCGGCTTCTTTGGATCATCTTCTCAGCAGCAGATTCTTGGAACTTTCTTAATCCTTGGCTTGTCTAACCAATTTCGGTTAAGATCAATCAACTCTTTTATAAGAGTTTGAACTCGTTCTGATTTCTTAAAACTCATTAAGAGTTCCTTCAATCGTTCCAGTAAAGGAAGACCTACAGATCGTCAACGGAAAGCAAACTCAACGCGAGCATTCGAGGGAGATATTCAATCGCTACCGTGAAGAACCCAGTTTTAAACAAATGGGAGGATCTCCATCGATATTTTTCTCTTTTGTAATCAGGATATTCAAATTGTAATTGAGATTAAGAGTATTGTAAACATTCTTTTTCTAAGCAGTTAGAGAGAATAAAATCAAACACAGTTCTTTCATTTTAATTTCACAAATTTTCCACCAAACAACAATATAAGAACCGATTCTAATAATTTCTTACAAACACCTTCCTCGTGGGATCAATAATTTTTTATACTATAACTTGATTAGTTGTGTACTTGCAACTTTTGGTACATATTTATGCCGCATCAAGTTTTTGATGCCTATTTTTTGTGCCTATTTTCCACACTCTTATTTTATAAGGTTAGTTTTGGGGGATGTGACACATCACTACCAAGCATAACTTTTTGTGCTTGGTACCAAGCATACCCATATTGCTCTATATATATATATATGTGTGTGTGTGTGTGTGTGTGTGTGTGTGTGTATAGTAAGGAAAAATAATGTGTAAATCAAGACAACCTGAAAAATTATTTTCAACTCTTAGTTAAGCATGCAAAATTTTTAATTAAAAGTCTAAATTAAGGCTTAAGTAAAGTATACTACTTTAAAAAATCATTTCTTAAGAAATTTATTTGGAGTTATTATAAAAGGTGAACTTGAGTATATCACTAACTAGGAATTAGAAAATTTAAAATCTACCAATTAGATCAATTATTACTTAACTCTATTAATTTGGCAAGTGACTTTTTTTTAAAAATTTAACTAACAAAAGACAAATACTAAAAAAAATTTACTAAAACAAAGTACTAACTAGCAAAATACAAAGAAAAAGCTAACTAGGTTACACCCCTATAACCAGATTTTGCATTATCCTCAAAGCAAATACTAACGATATATTACGGTTTATAAGTACATGCCGAAATAAAAATCAAAGTCTGGGTAAAAAGAACATTGCTCACTGCTCATCTCCAGATAGATCGTTATCCACATCATCAGCGGTAGCTGCTGAACTCGGTCCCGCCTTATCCTCTCCTGGGAAATCATCAGGCAGAAGCGGTGTGATAAAACTCTGAAGGTGTGATAAAACTCTGAAGCTCAGGTGGAGGTCGTATCTCCATGTTCCCTCTGCCACTCTCTCGCCAAATATGCAAAGGTTTTGGTGGTGTAGTTCATCTGACCCTGCATCCTGTGCATATGAATCTGCATCCTATCCATACGACTCCGCATCTTTTCCAACTCTTCACGAATGGGGTCATGTGTAACCGGTTGGTGCTGAGGAGGATCTCTACTTGAAGAACCGGACCGATCTCGCCCTAAAATGCTCCTCCTCATAGTCTCATCATTTAATAACCCCTTCCCTGCTTCTAGTCTATCTTTTACAAATACTGGAATGTGAAATCTATGGCAGAGTCTAGTAATGAAATAGGGGTAAATGAGCTGAGCTCGTGATGCAGACTATGTCCTGACCTAATCCAACACACCCTCCACTGATGAGCGCATCCACACAAATATAATCCTTGCTATATCAAACTGCGTACCAGTGGCTATCCAAAAAAAAAGGAGTATATCATGGGTGGTAATGATAGAGTATGTAGTGGTGTGTTTCAAATCAAAGTTTAGGAAAAGATTAAGTAATCTGTATTCTGGTTTGAGATTTCCTGAACCGAAACTAGATGTGAAGAACCTCGCACACAAAGTCATGGACAAGTTATTATATTCTGGTGTACCAGGCTGTAATGTGGAGGCTAAGTACAAATAATCTGGTGCATCAATCGGTGGTTCTGCAATATCAAGGGTAGCACGGATAGTGGGAAGATTAAAAATAACCCTAACACCCCTCACTACAGAAAAAGCTAAAAATTCTCTATCTGGATCAATTTCCCATCCAAACTCATGGACTAATGAAATATTTTCTTTTTCTAGGGGTTTATTCATCATGCCCTGAAGTCCTACTATAGTTAACATGGTGAGTGTAGATTGATATGTCTGCAGTGCACTAATCTGAAATCCTCTCTCAAAGTGAATATTTAGATCCACAATTCTGGGCTGAATTGTAGGTCTATCTATGTCAGTATCATAAGGTTCTTGAGAAGATGATGAACTAGTTCGGGATCTCTTTCTGGGGGTATCTACAGAAAAAGAAAGCAAAGGGGGGAAAATGATATTTTAATAACAAAATTCCAAAAAAAATATTTTTTATTGAGAATTTATCTACTAATTATTCAACATGAGTTAATTTCAAGTTATCGAAAAATTTTATTTTGCCAATAAATTTCCTCAAAATTATTCTTTTAAAACAAAAATGTCAAAATTTTGATAACTTGATCGGTGAAACATGCATGTTGATAAAACATCAAGAGTTATCCAATCATTTTTATCATAATAAATTTTCAAATGTGAGAAGTACACCCAATTCAAACTTTTAGTTGACAAATTAATCACTTTTTCATAAGTTTAACTGTGAATGTTAGATTTTTCTTTAATTTACACAACACCCCAAATTCAAGGTTTATATTTTGCATAAAACCCCCCAACTTCAAACTTCAATTGGAATTTATTTGTGAATCAATCATTCTTCACCTAAGTTGAAGGTCCGAATATTTTCGTTTTTGCATAAAACCCCCAAGAATTTTTGGATTTGCATAAATCACCCCATATTGAAATTTAGATTTATGCACAAAACACCTTCATAATTTTTTTTAGATTTTGTAAATCATATTCTTAATTTAAAATCACTCACCCAATTGAATGTTCTACAATTATTTGTTTTTGTACAAAACCCCTAAGAATTTTCGGGTTTGCATAAAATCCCCAAATTTTCAGATTTTGTACAAAATCCCCACTTTAAACCCTCAATTTGTTAACTTGATCAATTTTTATCACAAAATATGATCATAATCCAAAACTATTCATGATTTAATCACTAGATCATCCATGTACACATTCAAAATAATGAAATTACAAGATCAAGATAGAAATTATACCTTGGAGAGATGTGTAGAGGTGGTAGAAGCCCAAAAATCGTGAAGAAATTGCCTCCAATAGGTTTGATCTATTGTTGGGGTTGATTTTAGGGTTTTTGAGAATGATTTTTCGGGTTGGGCAAGTGATCAAGAATGAAAACAGTGAAGGGGGAAGAAAGGGGTTCGGGTATGAAGTGGTAGACACTGGGCATTGATGCTGGCATCGATATTGGTATCGATACTAGCATCGATGCCCCAAGGTGTTGGCGTTTGGGCCAACCGGCCCAAACACCATTTTTTTTTCTTTGTCTAGTGAATATGGGCCAAACTTGTTATATATATTTAAATTAAATTTTTTTTCTTTTCAAAGAGGAAATATGTATATATATATATATATTTATATCTTTTTCTTTTCTTTTTTTATTTTTATTATGTTTTTATTATTTTTATAAATAATGTGGTTCATGGAGAACTAATACCTCCTCCTCTCTGAGCATAGAAAACTATGAAAATAGTTTTAAATGTTGACCATTTATTTTAAAAATGTCAACATTTTTAGGATTTTCTATCTCGACAGCCCCATGTGAGAAAACTTGTTTTATAATAAATGAACCTGACCATCTTGATCTCAATTTTTCAAGGAAAAAGATGCAATTTTGAATTGTAGAGTAAGACCTATTGTCCCAGAAATTTTTTTTTCGTAAAATTGAATTGTCATGAAAAATCTTGGTTTTTTCTTTATAAATTTTTGAGTTTATATATGCATCACTCTGAATTTCTTCCAACTCATTTATTTGGAACAATCTATTTTTACATGCTGAGTCTAAGTAAAAATTTAGCTATTTGATAGCCCACATTGCTCGGTGTTCCAACTCCACTGGTAGATGATAAGCTTTCCCAAACACGAGCCTGTATGGTGACATCCCCAAATTTTCCTTGAATGCTGTCCGATATGCCCATAGAGCATCCCACAATGTTACAAACCAATCCTTCTTATTATGATTAACTATTTTTTCTAAGATTTGTTTGATCTACCTATTTGTGATCTCTACTTGACCACTGGTTTGGGGGTGATAAGGAGTTGACAATTTGTGTGTGATTGAATATTTCCTCATCAAAGCCTCAAAAAAACGATTACAGAAATGTATACCGTTGTCGCTAATGATCGCTCGGGGCACTTTAAATCGTGCAAAAACATTCTCCTTCAGAAACTTGATGACAACCTTGTTGTCATTAGTTTTGCAAGCTACCGCCTCAACCCATTTTGACATGTATTCGATGGCTACTAGAATGTAAGCATTTCCAAAGGAATTTGGAAATGGACCCATGAAATCGATACCCCACAAATCAAAAAGTTCAACAGATAAGATGGATTGTAAGGGTATCATATTTCTTCTAGTGACTTTTCCTAAAAGTTGATAGCGGTTACAAGTTTTGCAAAACTCATGTGAATCCTTAAAAAGAGTTGGTCAGTATAGCCCACATTGGAGAATTTTTTTGACAGTTTTTCTTAGGCCAAAATGGCCCCCACATGCTTGCTCACGACAAAAGGATAAAACACTCCTAGTTTATTCAATGGGAACACACCTCCTAAAGATCTGATCCGAACAGTATTTGAGCAGATATGGATCATCTCAGTAAAAGTATTTTACCTAGGAGAGGAAACGAGAATCAATCCTGTTTAGACCAATGAGAGGGAATCTGTTTCATGAATAAGTAATTCACAATGTCGGCAAACCATGGAACAAATTGGATTTGTAGGAGTTGTTCATTTGGAAAATGTTCATTGATTGGGATGATTGATGTTGGTGCATTCAGAAGTCTAGAGAGGTGATCTGCTACGGGGTTTTCTGCTCCTCTTCTATAAAGAATTTGAATATCAAACTCTTGAAGTAGGAGAATCCATCTAATGAGCCATGCTTTAGCATCCTTTTTGGTCAAAAGATACTTTAGTGCGGTATGATCTGTGAAAACTTTGGTTAAAGACCCGATGAGGTAGGGCCTGACCTGAATTTTTCTAAGGCAAAGACCACAGCTAAAAACTCTTTTTTCGTGACAGAGTAATTTTACTGGGCATCATTCAGAGTCCTACTGGAGTAGTAGATCACATGTGGTTTTTCATCAAACTGCTATCCTAAAACAGCACCAATTGTAGAATCGAATGCATCACACATCAGTTTGAAGGGGAAAGTCTAGTCTGGTGCATGAATGATAGGAGCTGTGGTTAGCTCCTTTTTCAGAAATTCAAAACCTTTGAGGCATTCGGTAGAGAAGACAAATTATGTATCATTGGCTAAGAGATTGGTCAAAGGTCTAGCAATTTTGCTAAAATCTTTGATGAAATGTCGGTAAAAACCAGCATGACCAAGAAATGTTCTGACATCTTTAACAGTTTTGGGAGGAGGAAGGTTAGAAATGAGATCTACCTTAGCTTTATCTACTTCGATTCCCCTGTTAAAACTACAAGTCCTAAGACAATGCCCTGCTTGACCATGAAGTGATATTTCTCCCAATTGAGCGTAAGATTTTTCTCCCTACACCGTTTTAGAACCAGTTTAAGATGATGCAAATATTGGGAAAATGTGTCACCAGAAATGGAAAAGTTATCCATAAAAATTTCTAAAAATCTCTCTACCATGTCAAAAAAAATATTGATCATGCAACGTTAGAATGTGGTAGGTGCGTTACACAGCCTAAAAGGTATGCGCCGGTATGTGAATGTTCTATACAGGCAAGTGAAGGTGGTTTTCTCCTGATCTTCGGGAGCGATAGGGATTTGATTGTAACCTGAATATCCTTCTAGGATATAATAGAACTCGTGTCCTGCTAAGCGCTCTAACATTTGGTCAATGAATGGAAGAGGGAAGTGATCTTTCAGAGTGGCTAAGTTGAGTTTTCGGTAGTTAATACAAACTCGTCATCCAGTTTGGGTCTGAGTGGGAATCAGCTCATTAGCCTCATTTTAGATCACGGTGATCCCATATTTTTAGAACAACTTGGACTGGACTCACCCATGAAATATCAGAAATTGGATAAATGATCCCATGACCGAGACATTTAAGAATGTATTTCCTAACAGCTTCTTTGATTACTAGGTTTAACTTACGTTGAGGATCTCTAGTAGGTTTGGCGTCATCTATCATGGATTCGATGTTGAACAATGGTTGGACTAATCCCTTTGATATCAGTCATGGCTCATCCAATGGCTTCCCTATTCTCTTTTAAAACATCTAAGAGAGCTTCCTTTTGACTGGTAGTCAAGTCAGAAGAAATGATAACTAGTAAAGTTTTGTTCTCCCCTAAGTAGGCATACTCTAGATTTTCAGGTAGAGGTTTGAGCCCTAATTTAGGGGGTTCATCCACAGATGGTCGAAGTTGGAGTCGGGGTTCTATCTCCAAAGGTTCTTGTTGCCAGCCAGTTGCAGATACATGATTGACCAGCGGATCTAACTCTATTTCATCCTAAAAAGACTCTTCAAACACTAAGTCAGATACACGAGAATCTGACTCACACACTCCCTCTTGTTGCTCACTGGATATTCCCTGAATGAAGTTCACTTCCATGGGTTGATCAGATGGATCACTAGGTTGCCTGTTGCTCACTGGATATTCCCTGAATGAAGTTCACTTCCATGGGTTGATCAGATGGATCACTAGGTTGCCTTCCTAGGTTGAAGATATTGAGGAATGAAGTTCACTTCCATGGGTTGATCAGATGGATCACTAGGTTGCCTTCCTAGGTTGAAGATATTGAGATCAACAGTCATATTCCCAAAAGATAGTTTTATTTGACCCGTCCTACAATTGATAAAAGCATTTGAGGTGGCTAAGAACGGTCTTCCTAGAATGACTGGGATTTGACTTTTGAGATTGGAAACGAGTTGCGTTTCCAAGATAATAAAATCAACAGGAAAAATGAACTCTCCAACCTTGATCAAAACATCCTCTACCTCTCCTTTGGGAATTTTTACAGATCTATCAACTAATTATAGAGTGCAACTGCTCGGTTTAAGTTCTTCTACACCTAGCTGTTGATAGACTGAATAAGGAAGGAGGTTGACGCTAGCTCCCAAGTCTAAAACTGCCTTATCAATGTGAGTATTACCTATGACACATGGAAATATGGGATAATCGGGGTCCTTGTATTTCAAGGGCATGGGTTTTGAAAAAAATTCACTAAGGTTGGCAGCTAAAAAGACTTTCTTGGGGACATTCATTGTTCTTTTCTTAGTGCATAGGTCTTTCAAGAACTTTGCATAAGAAGGAATTTGTTCAATTGCGTCTAAAAGAGGGAAGTTGATCTTGACCTGTTTAAACATTTCTAGGATTTTCTCAACCTACGGGGAGTTCTTCCTAGGTTTGAGTCTGTCTGGAAAGGGGGCAACGGGCCTATACCTATCTAGATCAGGCTCAATCTCATGCTCAGCTTCTTGGTCATCGGAAGGAATTACTCCACCAGAAGGAGTATGTTGGATGGGAGAAGAGGTTTGATCTGGTGGCATTCTAACTTGGTTGTCTATCTATTTTCCTGATCACAAAGTGTGAACTGCATTCACATGGGCTGGTTGGGTTGAACTGGATCCATTATCTTTAGCGTTAGCAACAGGTTGACTTAGAAATTTTCCTTTCTTTCTCTCGCTCACGGCAGTGCCTAGTTGCCTAAGTTGGGTTTCTAATCGGGCTATGGCTTGAGTTTTCGAGTTGAGAACTTGGCCGGTTGTTTGCATGAAGGAATTTAGAGTAGTTGATGAGTGGGTCAACATGTTGGTGGTTTGTGTAAAGGCTTTGATCATAGCCTCTAAAGCCTTTTCTAAGACACTTAGACGTTTGTCATGATCAGAATTTGAAGGATTCACAGGCTGATGAGGATGAGGATGTTAGGTTGAAAAAGGTAGGTTAGCTTGTTGAAAATTGTTTGGTTAGTTGAACGGAACTGTGTTTACCCTAGGAAATTGTTGATTTGAAGCGGGAATGAAAGTTTGATTCTTGGAGGGATTACCTTGATTCCATGCAAAATTAGGATGATTTCTCCAACCTGGATTTTAGGTTGGAGAAAATGGATTATTTCTAGGATGTTGAAATACAGCGTTCATCTGTTCTAATGAATGGGGGTTTCCTAGGAGAGGGCAATCCTCCGAAACATGGGCAGGAGATTGACTGTTATGACAACTTGGGGTAGAAACTTGATTAATTTGAGCAGGAGCTCATTCCTTAATTTCTAAGGCTTCTAACCTTCACAGAATTGTCGCCATCTTTGCTTCGGAGGTAATGTTCGATTCTAAGAAAAGACCACTAGACTTAGGTTGGAGAACTAATGTAACTCTGTCATCACAGTGTTCCCACTACATGGTTTTTTCGGACAGACTCTCTAGAAATTCCCAAGCTTCATCGGCGTTCTTTTTCATGAAATCTCCTTGGCACATGGATTCTAAAGAAGTATTTGAAGAATAGTCTAATCCTTCGTAGATTATTTGGCATAATCGCCATTTCTCGAGTCCGTGGTGAGGACATTGGATGAAAAATCCTTAAACCTATCTAAGTACTTCCAGAATGTCTACCCCTGGACAATTTTAAAGTTTTAAATGTTATTTCTAAGATTTTTATGAATTGGAAAAAATTTCTTGAGAAAAGCGGTGATAAATTCATCCTAAGTTGAGATTGAATTTGTGGGCAAGCTATACAACCATTTTTTTGCCTTGTCCTTGAGAGCAAATGGGATAAATTTGAGTTTGATTGCATCTTTAGTTAATTCTCTTATTTTAATAATAATACATACTTTCTCAAATTCTGAGATAAAGATATAAGTATCTTCAGTTTTATTTCTGAGGAATTTGGGAAGCATGTTTATGTAGTGCGGTTGAAGCTCAAAATTTATTCCATTTGCTTCGGGGAGTCTAATGCAAGAAGGGATTGTATTTCTAGTGGGATAACACATATCTCGGAGAACGAGTTGATTAGCCATTTCTTCAATTGGTTCAACATGAATTATACAATGAGTATTATCCCTAATCCACGTTTGCATACACCAAAACAACTTTTTTTTTATGTTTTTAAGGAAAAATAAAAAAATTAGTTTATTTTTTAGATTATGAGAAGTAAAAAGAAATAAAAGAAATCCTAACTAAAACAAATCAAAAGCAATCACTTTTCAATCACTCTAACTCTAGGGTTAAGCCTAACTCAACTAGACTAGCTCCTAACTAGAAACTCCTAAAATAAAAAGATTAAACTTTTACCCGAGTAGTTAGCTAGGTAAGGATAGTACTAGAGGGTGATCAGAGATCAATTAAGTATATCGTTCCTTGCGGAGCGCTTTACGCAATCCCTAAATCTTGCCTTAGACACCAACTAATCCAAGAAAACTTGAACCAGTTCACTTAGGGATTTCTTGTTCCTTATTGAGCTCGAATCCTTAGGGGCTAACGTCTATGAGTTTTAAGAAGGCTTGGGTTTGTATAGTAAGGAATTAATAAAAGAGTGATGAAATCCCTCTCCTTATCTTGATTATGGGGTTTTGCCCTTAATTTTTTTTTAAGTGTGTGCCAAATCAAGATGCTCAAATCACTTTGGTGAATTCCTACAAACTATATGTAATGCAACCCTATGAATTAAAAGCAACTAAAAAGGATGGAAAAAAAATCTTTTTTTAATTAGGGTTAACAATCAAACAATTGTGAGAATGGTGAATATTATTTGAATTTATTATATTGTTAGTAAATGTCCAAGTGGAGGGTGGATTTTATTATGGTCGAATAATAAAATCTTTTTTTAAGTCCTAATTGTCTCTAATTGTGAAGAAGTAGTTAAAGGTTGGAATTGAAAATTCTAGAAAGAAGAGTTATCCAAATGCAATTCTTCAAGTTCTTGATCTTCAATCCAAGATTTTTAAGCTCCAAGCGGTTCCTTTACAAGAAACCATACAAGTTAAAGAACCAAAATAATAAAATCCTACTTAGCACTGTTCCCCGACAACGACACGAAAAACCTTATGCGGCATAAATATGTACCAAAAGTTGTAAATGCACAACTAATCAAGTTATAGTATAAAAAGTTATTGATCCCACGAGAAAGGTATTTGTAAGAAATTATTAGAATCGGTTCTTATGTTGTGTGCATGACAATTAGGAGTGATGATAAATATGATTGTGGAGAGATATAAGGAGTGAGAGTGATTATGTGTAAATAAGCATAAAAGGTGATTAAGGGTGGCTGTGATAAAGAATAAATGAAATCATAAGGAAGGAAAAATAAAGGAAATAAAAATCAAGAAACAAATAAGAGAAAATCTAGAACTAAGGAAAGATCAAGAAGAAAAAGATGGAGGATTCAATTGAAGATATGAGGAATCTAGACTTGAATCCACTAGCGAATTTCAATTATAAAATATGAACTATTCTCTTTTTATCATGTTTTACTTTAGATTTATTAAGCATAGACTATCAAACCATTTAAGAAAAGTATAACCTATCAGATTATCATCTAAGCAAAATTAATATTCATGACAAGAACAATGACTAGATAATAATTCAAGAATTTATAAGTATAACCTATCAAACCACTCAAGATAAGCATAGATTATCAAATTCTTCTTCTACCAATTAGTTCTCTAGTTGATTATCCTATACATGATTATTTTAAGCATAAGAGAATAATTCATACAATATAAAGAAAATAAAGCTAATTTCATGTAATTCTAAGATTCCTACAAGAACTAGTTCCACATCTTAAGAAATAAAAATAATGAATGAAATGAAAAGAATAAGAACTAATTACAAAGAAATGAAATAAGAACAAGGAACTTTACACTATGAACAAGAAATAAATATAACTAAATTGCAAAAGAAATAAAAATACAAGAAAATAAATCTACTCTACAAATTAAAAATGCATAAAATAAAGATAAGAAAATAAATCTACTCTACAATACATGAATGTTGTAAATCTAAACTAACAAGCAATAAGGAAGAAATTACTAAAAAATAAAAGAAAAAAATAAAATAAAAGCAAACCTTCAAATTGATCTTTATCTCCATCATCATCATTAAACAAAGAGAAGAAAATTTAAAGTGGTAAAAAAATTCTTTTATTGTTTGCAACAAAAATTACAAAATTAGAAGGTCTTCTCAATTAAGAGTAACCCTCCTCTCCAAATAGAGTTACAAAATTTTTCATATCTCTAACTCCTCACTCTCTACCCCTATTTATAGTAAACATCAATGAATGTGAGCCCTTGGATTGAATTCTTATCCAAAACCCTTGAATTTCAGCCATAGGATTGTAACTATTTCGTCAGCATCGATGGGGGTATCGATGGGGGCATCGATGCTGCCATTTATGATGGCATCAAAGCCCAGATGCATCCTTTTCCTATCCGCAAATTTCTTCTTTTGTTGGCTTTGGGCTTTTGGCTTTTGGACTTGATGCTTGTTTTCTTCATTAATATTTCTGGGCTTTTGATGAGAAAAGAAATCTTAGGCTTTATTTTTGATTAACCTACAATTAAAGATAAAAATAATTATTAGTGGTATATTTATTCATATGAAATAGATCATGTGGGTATAAAATTATAATAAAAATATGATTATCTCTAATCAATGATATCCATACATGTACGTAATATTTAAATAACCCATATCCCAAGTGTGGTTGAAAACAATACCTGTAATAATCCTCTCTGGGATATTTGTGTGTGTACTACAATACTATTCATATATGCTCATGATTGTACGTGTGTCATCGTTCGGCTCGAACCCCGCACTCACGGTCAAACGATGAAAAAACAACCACTAAAAAACAAAGAGAACACAAGTCTATTAACCGCCCTTAGGGCATCGGTCAACTGAAAGCAACTGTGCGCACAATGTGCGCACTCAGGGCCTCACTGGTTGACCGACTTGTCCCGACCGGTTAACCGACCAGAGAGGAAAACAAATCTACATGTTTTGTTATTTTGGAACTATTCTCAAACAAAACTCAAAATTTAATTAACATGTAATATGAAACAAGATTTAAACTTTTATATTAATTTAACAAGGGTTAACTCATCATGATATAAATACTTGAATTAAACTAATTAGGGTTATCATCCTAATTAACTTAAAAATTTCTCAATTAACTTAATTTATTAACATGGTTAAGTAAACATGATAAATTCTAATCATTGAACAACGATAAATTAGTTTAAACTTATTCACATCAATTAGGTATTATAAACCTAGGGTTTAAATATCTTAATTAGCAATAAAACTCAATTAATTATTAAACTAGGGTTTAAACATAATTTAAGAATGATTAATAAGTTAAAAATGGTATTAAATATAATCCTAATGATCATGATCATCAAACTAATATAAACAACAACTAAAACTATAGATTTTCGCATTAGTTTAAAGATTAACATTATAAACTAAAATTTTAAAACATCGGGTTTAGATTTAACATTAAATTCATTAATTAAATATATTAAATCTTAAATTAAATGCAGGAAAAGGTTTGAAGGAAGATTATCTTGCCTCAAACATTATGTTGAATGCCTGAACATGTGCATGCAAGATCCCTCTTCACCAAAGTCGCAAAATCTAGCCTTCCTCTCGACAAATGCCTCAAGAACTCTCCCAAATCTCACAAATTGTGTTTAGGGTTTGAGATAGAGGAAGAGGGGCTACTAGGGTTTTGAATATTGATGAAAAGATGTTTTTTTGTGTGTAAACATGTATATATATAACTGCAAACCCGAATCAAAGTAGCACAAACCCGAAACAGGAAACCCAATCAGATTGGGAAAAATAATTTTTAGTATTTTGGCTGTAACTTTCACGTCTAACCTCATAATGAGGTGATTTAAGGTGAGTTAGAAATATATTGAATATACCTATAACTTTTGTCTTTCGAGTTTTTCCAGATTCGGACTATATCGGTCTATAATGTACATATACTCAAAACTGGATATTTTTCTAGATTTCTTTTTGTGCATGTTTAACATTTATATACTCTCATAGTATATCCTTGTCTTAGTTTCATATCCATGTGTTAGTTTCATATCCATGTGTTAGTATTTACCCTTGTGTTAGTTTCATATCCTTGCATATATATCTCATAGTATATCTCTTTGTTAGGATATATTTCATTGTTCATATTGCTTATCCTAGCTCATTTATCTTATTGTATTTCAATCTTGCTAGGATAACTTGTTAATAGTTTTAATTGGCATATAATCGGATTAGATCTTGCTAGGATAACTTGTTAATAGTTTTAATTGGCATATAATCGGATTAGATTAGCATAAGACCCTAATTACCCCACTCTAGGGTCTAACAATTGGTATCAGAGCCGTTGTTAAACCCTAGAGGGGGGGGGTGATTAGGATCTTATGCTAACAACGGCTCTGGAAACTAGCCGTCGGATTAGATTAACATATTGATTTGCCATTTCTTAGATTGGTTCAACATGGATTAAACGATGAGAATTATCCCTAACCCAAGTTTACATACACCAAAACAACTTCTTTTTATAATATTTTTTTTAAAGAAAGAAAGAAAATTATTTTTTTTTATGAGAAGAAAAGGATAAAGAAAAATCCTAACTAAAACAAATCAAAACAATCACTTTTCAATCACTCTAATTCTAGGGTTTAGCCTAACTCAACTAGACCAGCTCCTAACTAAAAACTCCTAAAGTGAAAAGATTAAAGTTTTACTCGGGTAGTTAGCCAGGTAAGGATAGTACTAGAGGGAAACTCCTAAAGTGAAAAGATTAAAGTTTTACTCGGGTAGTTAGCCAGGTAAGGATAGTACTAGAGGGTCATCAAAGATCAATTAAGTACCTCGTTCCTTACAAAGCACTTTACGCAACCCCTAAACCTTGCTTTAGACACCAACTAATCCAAAAAAACTTGAACCGGTTTACTTAGGGATTTCTTATTCCTTATTGAGCTCGAGTCCTTAGAGGCCAACGTCTAATGAGTTTTAGGAGGCTTAGGTTTGTGAAGTGAGGAATTAGTAATTTGTGGGCTAAGGAAAGGGTGATGAAATCCCTTAACTTATCTTGATTAGGGGGTTTTGCCCTTAAGAATGTTTTAAGTATGTGCCAAATCAAGTGCTACAATCACTTTGGTGAATTCCTACTAACTATATGAAATGAAACCCTAGAAATTAAAAGCGACTAATAAAGATGGGAAAAAAATCCTTTTTTTTAATTATGGTTAACAACAATCAAATATGAGAAGAGAGCTCTTGTTTGAATTTATTATCTTGTTAGTTAATGTCCAAGTGAAAGGTAAATTTTATTATGGCCAACAAAAATAAAATCTTTTTTTTTAATCCTAATTGTCTCTAATTGTGAAGCTAACCAAAAATGGTGAAATTAAAAATGCTAGAAAGAAGAGTTATCTAAAAGCAATTCTCCAAGTTCTTGATCTTCAATCCAAGATTTTCAAGCTCCAAGTGGTTCTTTCACAAGAAAACACACAAGTTAAAGAACCAAAATAATAAAATCCTATTTTAGCTTCTTCCCCGGTAACGGTGCCAAAAACTTATTGCGGCATAATTATGTACCAAAATTACAAGTTATTGTATAAAAGTTATCGATCCCACGAGAAAGGTAATTTTAAGAGATTATTAGAATTGGTTCTTATGTTTTGTGCGTGATAAAAATAAGATTAAAAAATAAGTGTGATTATGGAGAGAGATATGATGAGTGATTGTTTTGAATATATGCAAGTGACAATAAATTAAATTTTAGAGAAGAGAAGAAAGAATCAAAGAATAAAATAAAAATCAAGAATAAAAAGAGAAAAAAAATCAAGAAAACAAAAGATGGAGGATTCAATTAAAGATATGAGAGATCTAGAATTGAATCCACTAGCTAATCTTAATTATAAAATACAAACTATTCTCTTTTTATCATATTTTTCAACTTAAATTTATTAAGCATAGACTATCAAACCATTTAAGAAAAGTATAACTTATTAAATTATAATCTAAGTCAAAATTACAATTCATGATAAGAACAACAACAAGATAGTAATCATAGAATTTATAAGTATAACCTATCAAACCATTTAAGATAAGCATAGATTATCAAATTCTTCTTCTACCAATTAGTTCTCTAGTTGATTATCCAAAAAATGTATATTTAAGTGCAAGAGAATAATTCATACAATATAAAGGAAATTAGACTAGTTTCATACAATTCTAAGACTCCTATAAGAATTAATTTCACATCTTAAGAAATAAAAGTAAGAAGAAAAAGAACTAATTACAACAATAAAAAGAAAAGAAAAATCTAAACTATGAACAAGAAATAAATCTAACTACAAAGAATTAAAATCTAAACTATAAAATAAATTGCAAAAATTAAATGCAATAAAATAAATCTACTCTACAAATTAAAGTGTAAAAAGAAACAAAAAGACAAGAAAATAAATCTATACTACAAACATGAATGTAAATCTAACTAATAAGCAATAATAAAGAAATTGCTAAAAAGAAATAAAAGAGAAAAATAAAAGAAATGCAAACCTTTAAATTGCTCTTCATCTCCATCCTCTTCATTTAACAAAGAGGAGAAAAGAAAAATTTAAAATGGAGAAAAATTCTTTTATTAATTATAATAAAAGTTATAAATTTGGAAGGTCTTCTCAATTCAGAGTAACACTCCTCTCCAAATAGAGTTACAAAATTTTTCACATCCCTAACCCCTCACCCTCTACCTCTATTTATAGTAAACATCAGTGAATGAGAGCCCTTTGATTGAAATCTTATCCAAAAACAATAAATTTCTGCCTTTGATTCGTAACAAATTGCCGGAGCTATCGATAATGGTATCGATAAGCTTATCGATAAGCACATCGATAAGCGCATCGATGCGCCCATCGATGTGCCCATCGATGCGTGATGCTCTCCTTTTGTTGTCCGCAGATCCTTTCTTCCATTGGCTTGTGGGCTTGGTCTTTGGGCTTTTGGAGCTTTAATTCTTCTTTTTAGCATGAGCTTTTGGATAATTTGGCAATTAGATTTTCCAATGGGCTTCTTGATTTCTCTTTTACTTTATTTCTTCATTTACTCAAGGGCCTTTGTTAAGAGATGAGATTTTTAGGATTTGTTCTTCATTAACCTATATTTAAAGATAAAAATAATTACTAGTGTCATATTTATTCATATAAAATAGATAATGAGGGTATAAAATTATAATAAAATATGATTATCACTAGCAAAAACATAATCAAAATGGATAACTACTTTTTCTCATATAAGCAAAACAGTACTAACCCTATAAACCCTAGGAATTGAAAACTTTTGAAATTAATAATAATTAATCTAAAGAGTTTACAAATTCATTCCCCTTACATATGGTGTAAAACAAAGCAAGAGTACTAAAATAACCTTTCCTAAAAAAATTAGACTTCCTAAAATAAAAAAACTTTCTATAAAAACTAGAAACTAAATTGAACCAAACCTATTCGACGTGCAGTTTAAGCCTAAAGATGAATTCCTTTGACCCTAAAACTAAGTTGGAATGAAAACGTAAATTGACATGTAGAGCACTTCTCGAGCTTTTCAAAAATATATAATAATAGTGATTCTATGAAGGGAATCAAAAGTAATGGTCCATCGAAGTTGCACATCGAAATCTGGCAGAAAATCATCCTCTTTTATTAGATTATTCAAGCTTCACACGATCTGATTTCTCCAAAGAGACATTAGCAAAAGGCATTAGCAATGTCTTTCGCATCAGTATGAGTTCAAAAGGAAACATTTTCAGTGTGTGATATTATATTAGCTTATAGCAAAGTAGGATGTAGAGATTTTAACTTTTTTATCTTGGTTTTAGCCTGCTTAGAAGACTACTTTTGAGTAAAATATTTGAATAAAGTTTAAATTTTTTTCTACAACAATGTTTTAGGATTCTTATTTTGATATGTAGCAGTCACAATATATATTCAAAAAGACAATAGAGTCTAAGAATCGAGATGTAGTTTGGTGAATATCGTTCTTATAGATTTCCTATCTTAGTTAATAATTTAAGGGTTTCCATTGACAAATAGTTGGAAAATATGTACATATTAATGCTAATTTATATTCTCCATTAGGAACATTAAAGGCTTATATAACCATAAGTTGAAGAATATTTAGCACTTTACAAATTATTAGTTTGCGACTTGATAGAACATAAGGTTGTGCAAAGTGGAAAGTAGAGCATAGCAATAAGGTACCGCTCATACGTTTTGGGGGCTTTAGTAACTAAAAGCAGCAAAAAGTACAAAGTGACAAGCAATATAATTTAAATATATATAAATATTGTAGAGTAGATGATAAAGAGGAGGAAGTGGCTTTGATTGGAGAAGGAGTTAGAGGAGTTTCCTCTAAGATAGTGATGGTGACGGTGACCTTTGATGAGGAGCTCAAGAGAAGGTGATGTTGTGATAGTGATGATGAAGGTGGAGCTTTCTGTAGAAGAATTTGGAGGTGAATTTGGTGGCTAAAGGCGACAAAATTAGCTAGAGGTAGCAAATAAGGCAGTAAGAGCGAGAGTTAGCGTTAGGGGTTTAGTTTCATCTCAAGTCGAACAAATGGAGAGGAAAGGGGGAGACGAACAGCGTGTTTTGTTAGACCCTAGAGGGGAGGGGGATGATTAGGGTCTTATGCTAATCTAATCCCGATTAAATACTAATTAAAATTAAGTTAATCAATTTGTTCTTGCAAGAATGATATAAGATGGATATGAACAACAAAGATAAGAATAAGCACAAATGAAATATACGCTAAGCAAACACAAACACAAGATATGTTTACGAGGTTCGATCCCCACGACCTACGTCCCTACTCCTCACCTCGAGGAGATCTCCACTATCACAATCCGGTTTGGAAGCCGGAACTTCTACACACTTGGTTTACAAGTTCACCGAAAACTCTCACACACCAAACACTATGCAATCACACTTTACACACTAAGTGTAGGAACCTAGCTCGTGTCCTCCTCCTCAAGTGCTCAGATGCAACCTCTCCCTAGGTTCGTCAACCGACGCCACTCCTATTGGATTCGACCCCGTCTCTCGCCTCACACTTCACTCGGTGTACAAGTGTATTACAAGTGATACTCACAAAAGAAGATTAAATACAATAGTTTGTTCTCAAATAACAAGTGAGAACACAATGAAGCTCACACTCACTAAATCACACCCCACAACCCACACTATATGGTATGATGATAATAAGCTCAATATGTGTGTGTGATAACAGTGAATGAAAATAATACAACTCAATAAATATAGCTAATGAAATGAAAATGGAATAGTAAGCTATATAAGAGTTTAGAAAACTTCTCAAACAAGAAGAACAGTAGATGATAATCCCAATAGGATTTGAAAGCTACTTCTTGTTGTAGGAAAACTTCTTTTAAAACAGACTGATGAAATCAGCTTAAACAGCTCTTTTAAACACACTTAATATTTTGTTAAACACAAAACTTTGATGGGTAAAAGAGAGCAGCAATGAGGTATTTATACCCTCTCAAATATCAACCAAAAACCAACTTGAAAAGACTAAAAAGCCCCAGAGAGCTGTTGTGAAAATAGCCGTTAAAAACCAATGATTAAATCGGCGGTCGACCGTGGAAATCTCGCGGTCGACCACGAGGCACAAAAATCCTGAGTATAGGGTTTTAAGGCTGGCGGTCGACCGCGAAACTCTCTGGATGGATCACGGTCGACCGTGGGCATATAAAGGCTAAATGCTAAAAGTTAACTTCCTGCGGTCGACCGTGGCGGTCGACCGCAAACTGATACTTGGCATTGACAGGTTTTTGGGTCAAATTTGAAAATGCATTAAAAATATTAAATCAATTCCAAAAATAATAAAACTTTGGGAAAAGTTTCTAAATGATAAAATGAACATGTTAGAAAAGGAATTTTTGGAAAAATAATTTTTGTTTGTAAAAACACACTGTTTTTGAAAAGTGTTCGTAAAACCTGTTTGGAAAAATAATTTTTGTTTGTAAAAACACACTGTTTTTGAAAAGTGTTCGTAAAACCTGTATTTTACGAATATGAAAATTTTGGTATGACTCATAAATACGAATTTATATATCATGCATACATTATATATATATAAGAGTATGAAAGAGTTGTAAACATGAGATAAAATATATTGTAACCACGTTTGATAAAAAATTATTTATTTGGTAGAAAACGTCAAAAATCGTGTTAAGTGTACATATATTGAGCTTAAATATAAACATACAATATATGTAAGTAAACTAAACTTATACCTAGGTAAATCCACACATATGAACTTGAATCTTTAACGCTTGATTGTCGTGTGCTGAAATACCTGCAAAGAGAAACATAAACACAAAACTAGAGAATATATTAGCAATAAATTGTTTGATAAATCATCATCAAAACTATAGGGTCAACAAACTCTACAAACATTAAGTCAGATGCACTTGAATCTGACTCACACTCTCCCTCTTGTTGTTCATTAGATATTCCCTGAATAAAATTTACTTCCATGGATTGATCAGATAGATCACTAGGCTGCCTTCCTAGGTTGAAGATATTAAGGTCAACAGTCATATTCTCAAAAGATAGTTTCATCTGAACCGTCCTACAATTGATCAAAGCATTTGAGGTGGCTAAAAAAGGTCTTCCTAGAATAACTGGGATTTAACTTTTGAGATTGGAAACGGGTTACGTTTCCAAGATAATAAAATCAACAGGAAAAATGAACTCTCTAACCTTGATCAGAACATCCTCTACTTCTCCTTTGGGAATTTTCACGGATCTATTAGCTAATTGTAGAGAGCATCTTGTCGGTTTAAGTTCTCCTACACCTAGCTGTTGATAGACTGAATAAGGAAGGAGGTTGACACTGGCTCCCAAGTCTAGAAGTGCCTTATCAATGTGAGTGTTACCTATGATGTATGGAATTATGAGACAACCAGGGTCCTTATATTTTAACGGCATGAGTTTAAAAAAAATTTCACTAAGGTTGGCAGCTAAGAAGACTTTCTTGGGAACATTGGTGGTTCTTTTCTTAGTGCATAAGTCTTTTAAGAACTTTACATAAGAGGGGATTTGTTCGATTGCATCTAGGAGAGGGATGTTGATCTTGACCTGTTTAAACGTTTCGAGGATTTTCTCAACCTGCAGGGAGTTTTTCCTAGGTTTGAGTCTATCTGGAAAGGGGGCAATGGGCCTATACCTATCTAGATCAGGCTCAATCTCATGTTCAGCATTTAGGTCATCGGAAGGAATTGCTTCGTCAGAAGGAGGGGTATGATGGATGGGAGAATGGGTTTGATCCGATGGTATTCTAACTTGATTGTCTATTTGTTTTCCTGATCTTAAAGTGTGAACTGCATTCACATGGGCTGGTTGGGATGAACTGGATCCATTGTCTTTAGGGTTTGTAACAGGTTGACTTGAGAATTTTCCTTTCTCTCTCTTGCTCACGGTAGTGGCTAGTTGCCCAAATTGGGTTTCTAACCGGACTATGGCTTGAGTATTCGAGTTGAGCACTTGTCCGGTTGTTTATCTGAAGGAATTTAGAGTGGTGGATGACTGGTTGTGTTGAAACTTTGATCATAGCTTCTAAACCCTTTTCTAAGACACTCAGACGTTTGTCATGATTAGAATTTGAAGGATTTGTAGGCTGGTGAGGATAATGATGTTGGGTTGGAAAAACTAGGTTAGCTTGTTGGAAATTATTTGGTGTATTGAATGGAAGTGTTTTTCCCCTAGGGAATTGTGGGTTCGAAGCGGGAATGAAGTTTTGATTTCCAAGGGAATTTCCTTAATTCCATGCAAAGTTGGGATGATTTCTCCAACCTGGATTGTAGGTTAGAGAAAATAGATCATTTCTAGGGCACTGGAATGTAGTGTTCATCTGTTCTAATGCATTGTTATTTCCTAGGAGAGGGCATTCCTCTGAAACATGGGTAGAAGACTGGCAGTTATGACATCCCGGGGCGAAAACATGATTGATTTGAGCTGGAGCTCGTTCCTTAACTTCTAAGGCTTCTAACCTCCACAGAATTATTGCCATCTTTGCTTCAAAAGTAATGTTTGACTCTAGGGAAAGACCACTAGACTTAGATTGGGGATATGATGAAACTATGTCATCACAGTGTTCCCACTGTATTGTTTTCTCGGATAGACTCTCTAGAAATTCCCAAGCTTTGTCGGCATTTTTTCTCATAAAATCTTCCTGACACATCGATTCTAAAGATGTTTTTGAAGAATAGTCCAATCCTTCATATATGACTTGGTACAATCACCATTTCTCAAGACCATGATGAGGACATTGGATCAGAAGATCTTTAAATCGGTCAAAATATTTTTAGAATGGTTCTTCCGGGATAATTTTGAAGTTTTGAATGTTGTTCCTAAGCTTTACCGTTTTATGAATAGGGAAATTTTTTTGAGAAAAACGGTGATAAATTCATCCTAAGTTGAGATAGAATTTGTCAGTAAGCTGTACAGCCATTTTTTAGCTTTGTCCTTAAGAGCAAATGGAATAAATCAGAGCTTGATCACATCTTTGGTTAATTCCCTCATTTTAATCACAATACAAACTTCCTCAAATTCCAAGATAAAAATATATGCATCTTCTATTTCATTTCCTAGGAATTTGGGAAGCATGTTTATGTAATACGGTCTAAGCTCCAAATTTGCTCCATTTGCTTCGGGGAGCCTTATGAAAGATGGAATTGCATTTCAGGTGGGGTAACACATATCCTAGAGAATGGGTTGATTTGCCATTTCTTGGATTGGTTTAACACGGATTAAACGATGAGAATTATCCCTAACCCAAGTTTGCATACACCAAAACAATTTCTTTTCATAATAATATTTTTTTAAGGAAAGAAAACAAATTAGTTTTTTTTATGAGAAGGAAAAGATAAAGGAAAATCCTAACTAAAACAAATCAAAGCAATCACTTTTCAATCACTCTAATTCTAAGGTTTAGCCTAACTCAACTAGACCAGCTCCTAACCAAAAACTCCTAAAGTAAAAAGATTAAAGTTTTACCCGGGTAGTTAGTCAGGTAAGGATAGTACTAAAAGATGATCAGAGATCAATTAAGTACCTCATTCCTTACAGAGCGTTTTACGCAACCTCTAAACCTTGTCTTAGACACCAACTAATCCAAAAAAACTTGAACCGGTTCACTTAGGGATTTCTTGTTCTTTATTGAGCTCGAGTCCTTAGGGGCTAACGTCTATTGAGTTTTAGGAGGCTTGGGTTTGTGAAGTGAGGAATTAGTGATTTGTGGGCTAAGGAAAGGGTGATGAAATCCCTTACCTTATCTTAATTAGGGAGTTTTGCCCTTAAGAATATTTTAAGTATGTACCAAATCAAGTGCTACAATCACTTTGGTGAATTCCTACTAACTATATAAAATAAAACCCTAAAAATTAAAAGCGGCTAAAAAGGATGAAAAAATCAATCTTTTTTTTAATTATGGTCAACAATAATCAAATGTGAGAAGAGAGATCTTATTTGAATTTATTATCTTGTTAGTTAATGTCCAAGTGAAAGGTGAATTTTATTATGGTCAACAAAAATAAAATCTTTTTTTAAATCCAAATTGTCTCTAATTATGAAGTTAACTAAAAAGGATGGAATTAAAAACGCTAGAAAGAAGAGTTACCTAAAAGCAACTCTCTAAGTTCTTGATCTTCAATCTAAGATTTTTAAGCTCCAAACGGTTCCTTCACAAGAAAACACACAAGTTAAAGAGCCAAAATAATAAAATCCTATTTTAGCACCTTCCTCGACAACGACGGCAAAACTTGATGCGGCATAATTATATACCAAAATTGCAAGTGCACAATTGATCAAGTTATAGTATAAAAAGTTATCGATCCCACGAGAAAGGTAATTTTAAGAGATTATTAGAATTGGTTCTTATGTTTTGTGCATGACAAAAGTAGGATTAAAGAATAAGTATGATTATGGAGAGAGATATGATGAGTGATTGTTTTGAATATATGCAAGTGACAATAAATTGAATTTTAGAGAAGAGAAGAAATAATCAAAAAATAAAATAAAAAGCAAGAATAAAAAGAGAAAAATTAAGACAACAAAAGATGGATGGTTCAATTAAAGATACGAGGAATCTAGAATTAAAGCCACTAGCTAATCTTAATTATTAAATACAAATTATTCTCTTTTTGTCATATTTCAATTTAGATTTATTAAGTATAGACTATCAAACCATTTAAGGAAAGTATAACCTATCAAATTATCATCTAAGTCAAAATAAAAATCATGATAAGAACAACAATAAGATAGTAATCCTAGAATTCATAAGTATAACCTATCAAATCACTCAAGACAAGCATAGATTATCAAATTCTTCTTCTATCAATTAGTTCTCTAGTTGATTATCCTATACATGATCATTTTAAGTGTAAGAGAATAATTCACATAACATAAAGGAAATTAGACTAGTTTCATACAATTCTAGGATTACTACAAGAATTAATTTTACATCTTAAGAAATAAAAACAAGAAGAAAAAGAACTATTTACAAAAAGAAAAAGAAAAATCTAAACTATGAACAAGAAATAAATCTAACTACAAAGAATTAAAATCTAAACTATAAAATAAATTGCAAAAATTAAATACAAGAAAAATCTACTCTACAAATTAAGGTACAAAAAGAAATAAAAAAAGATAAGAAAATAAATCTACACTACAAGCATGAATGTAAATCTAACTAATAAGCAATAATAAAGAAATTACTAAAAAGAAATAAAAAAGAAAAATAAAAGAAATGCAAACCTTCAAATTGCTCTTCATCTCCATCCTCATCATTCAACAAAGAGAAGAAAATAAAATTTTAAAGTGGAGAATTATTTTTTATTAATTGTAACAAAAGTTACAAATTAAGAATGTTTTGAGTAACTCTCCTCTTCAAATAGAGTTACAAAATTTTTCACCCCTCACTCTCTACCCCTATTTATAGTAAATATCAGTGAATGAGAGCCATTGGATTGAAATCTTATCCAAAACAAGCAAATTTCAGCCACTAATCTGTAACAAACTGCCGGAGGTATCGATACCAGCATCGATAAGGGTATCGATGCTGGCATCGATACGGGTATCGATGCTGGCATCGATGCCCAGTGATTTCCTATTGCTATCCGAACTTTTTCTCTTGTTCTTGGACTTGGGCTTTTGGGCTTTGTCATTTCTTCTTTTTTTTAGCTTTGGGCTTTTGAATAAATTAGCAATTGGATTTTCTAATGGGCTTATTGATTTCTCTTTTGCTTCATTTCTTCATTTACTCAAGGGCCTTTGTTAAGAGATGAGATTTTTGGGATTTATTCTTCATTAACCTGCATTTAAAGATAAAAATAATTATTAGTAGTATATTTATTCATATAAAATAGATAATAAGGGTATAAAATTATAATAAAAATGTGATTATCAACTGTCCCAAGATAAACATCACCAAACCCAGCATAACTGATCAAATCGCCCACACTAAATTTGGCAGCCATAACGCATTAAATGGATTTGACTAAAATAATAATGACGATGAAATCTTGCTAGATATGCGATGATTGCTAGCCATGCTACATTAAATATAATGTGGCTTGTCATTCCCGGGGGGCGGGGAATATGAAAAGATATTGAGAAAAAATTGACCAAAAATTAGAAAGAAAGAGAGGTATGTGTGACGCCCCTGGGTTCACACAAGGCTGCAGTCCAAGGTGAAACTAAGGATGTCAAACCTGCCATGCACCACACCGTGTCATAACATGTTTCACCATCACAATTCTATCACTCTAGTAGAGTCAATAACAGGTGTAGGTACAAAAGCAAGTAAGAGATGATACAAGAGATAACTGATGAAATGATAGAGATCAAAATAATATTTCATCATTCAACATACAGAAATACAAAGTCAATGTCTGAAATGAATAAACTGGAGTTCTTAACAAATCTCAAAACACAACAAGTCTGAGTAAAGGAAATAAGGCACACAGCCTTTACAACATCTAGAATAAAGCCCTCAAATGTCTAAACAAAGTCTACAGTGGAGCTCCATAAATAAAATATATCTAAATAGACAGATGAAGCTAAAGTACATCGCCATCAACCTGTGACTCTCCGGGCTTCTGGCTCGTCACCTGAAAGGGGGAGGGACAACGAGCGTCAAAGCGCTAGCGAGCAACATCACAACCAACCCCAAGGGAAAGGGCTCGTTGTATACAGAAAGTACAGTTAACACAAATCATATATGTATAAATAATTGTCCTAAGAATAAGGGGGTATTAGTACTTAGGAAATTCCAACACGAGTATAGGTACGTCGAGCGAAATAATCCAAACAAGGAAACCCTCATGTATATACCTTGTATCTCAAATTGAAAGTCCCTAAGTACCAAACCCGAGGTCTAATACAAGAAACAATAAAGAAAAGAATACAACCCATCTCTATCGATAAATGTAACCATGTCAAAGCCACAATAAGTGTCATGTCCAGCCTAGGTAGCTATCATGTCCAAACTTAATAAATATGTCGTGCTCTAAACTCAAATATGTATCATGCTCAAGGTTTAGCAAATGTCCAACACATGGACTAAAGGTAATGCATGTCCAACACAGGGACTAAAATGATAAGTATCCAACACATGGATTAATAGTAATGTATGCCCAACACATGGACCGAAATGATAAGTATCCAACACATGGATTAATAATAATGTATGCCCAACACATGGACCGAAATGATGAGTATCCAACACATGGACTATAAGTAAAGAGGTGCAATTGTCAAAGATATATGTGGAAAGATATACATATCCTAAACTCGCACGTGTCTCGATGTGCGGGTCTAAACTTGTGTCAAAGTCAAACCCTATGTATAGATAAATCACTAACATCGCAAACTGGTGTAAAATAAATGAGGTGATCTCGAACACGCGAAAAGATCAACAAAAAGTCAACATTTCACAAAAACTGTGCGGCGGTCGACCGCAGAGGTCACTCCGGTCGACCGCACACAAAGCACAAATCCACTGAGCTCAAAACTGAGCGGCGGTCGACCGCAGAGGTCACTCCGGTCGACCGCACACAAAGCACAAATCTACTGAGCTCAAAACTGAGCGGCGGTCGACCGCAGAGGTCACTCCGGTCGACCGCACACAAAGCACAAATCCACTGAGCTCAAAACTGAGCGGCGGTCGACCGCAGAGGTCACTCCGGTCGACCG
>NC_033799.1:63248158-63250824 GCF_001876935.1 Asparagus officinalis | reverse complement strand
TCCAACTGGGTCTGAAGCTCCCTCATCTTAGCTGGTTCCATGCGATAGGGTGCGCGGGATATCGGGGCTGTGCCCGGCTGCAACTCAATACACCACTCGACCTCTCACACAGGAGGTAACCCAGGTATGTCCTGAAAGACATCCTGATATTCTGAGACAACTCTAGTCTCCAATGAATCAATACTCAGATCCCGTCGCATCACCTCATCGATGTACGCCAGAAATGACTCCGCAAAACGGTTGCCCTGGGAGGTTGCTATATTCATCTCGGACCCATCGGACGCTCGCAAATTTGACCGTCTTCACAAAGCAGTCAATACTAATATGGTAGGAAGATAGCCAATCCGTACCAAGAAGGATGTCGAAGTTCGACATCAACAGCACGATCAACTCGATGACTAACTCAAACTCATCTAGTTTGATGACACATCTCCCACAGATGGAAGGGACACTCCCTCTAGAGGAGTAGAGACTGACAACGGAATATCTAAGGAATGTGCTACAAGCTGAAACCTATCAACAAAGGTATGAAAGATAAGAGATAAGCAATTTCCTAACTCAAACTAGATCCGAGCTGAAAAGGAAATCACGAAGAAAGCTCCGCTCGTACCCTGATCACGTGGTACTACTGAGTAGACTCTGCTGGATAATGCAAATCTTCTGGATAATGCAAATATGGCCTGCTTACCCCTAAATCCTCAGGATTAACAAGTAGTGCCTTATCCTCCCACTGCTGGCTGAAATTACGACTCTGAGACTGTCAACCGAGACTTATATCATGATGACTTCCTGCTGGTGTGCTGCGACAAGTCCTTTGCTCTCTGTTCAATCTTGTTATAATTGTAACATGTACCCCGAACTCTGCGCTGCTTCGGCGCTCTCGAATCATATCGTGCTCCTTTCTTATGTTGTCCTTGTTACTGGGGTAAAATCATTCTCCCGCTGCTAGGGGCGCTCTCGAATCATATCGTGCTCCTTTCTTATGTTGTCCTTGTTACTGGGGTAAAATCATTCTCCCGCTGCTAGGTTTCTCTAGAGTTTCACAATAGTTCTCTTGCTATTGTCATTTACTATTCTAGTTCTGATTTCTTCCTTCACTACGGGTATATATCCCTGCTTCACTTAGACTAACTCTAACAGCTTGTTGAAGTAGTGATTAAAATTCTCCCAAATAGGTGATAATTGCTACCCCGTCAAAAATCTGGATGTTGTTGCTATCCTCCAGCGATGTCATTAGTGTTGAATACATCTAACTTCTGCTTGGTACTAAGTTGACGTTCAAGAAATTTTTCACATACTCCTTCCCTTATAGATTGCAAATGGAGTTGGTGTGCCTTGAAACTCTGGTGTTCTCATAGTCTGATATCTTTCTTATTCTTTCAGAGTTAAACCTCCTGCTCTGCGGCTCCATTAACAGCTGATTGTGGTGGTGGGGGGTTACTCATTGGTATTGCCTCTTTACTTCTATGATGAGTACAATCGGTGGTGAATCTCTTGAAAGTGGTACTGCTGACGGAAATGGATACACTTCTTGCTCCTCGAGTGTTGTAATATCTTGTTGCCTACGGTGCCATGAAGTCGATCAAATACTGTGGAGCCTGCTGCGGCTCGGCTCTGCATGCCCAGCTCTCCAGGTATGAGTTTTACCTCGACCCCATCCTCATTTCGATATTTATAATATCAAAAGGGGAGCTTAATTATCACAGTAAGCGAGATAATAAATATACATATATATACATAACGTATCACAATACGAATTCATAACACATAGTATTCACGCAAATACCTTCAATCAACATAAAAAAAAAGGCTCTGCATGCCCAGCTCTCCAGGTATGAGTTTTACCTCGACCCCATCCTCATTTCGATATTTATAATATCAAAAGGGGAGCTTAATTATCACAGTAAGCGAGATAATAAATATACATATATATACATAACGTATCACAATACGAATTCATAACACATAGTATTCACGCAAATACCTTCAATCAACATAAAAAAAAAAAGTTGTTATAAAAAAATATTCTCAAAATTTTGAGATATACGCATATATCGTCCTCACTCATACTAGGAAATCCTTACGGACTCTATACATATATACTAAGAAACTCTATCCTAGCTCCACGACTCGACACAGGATGATCCTAAGGATACTGGAACTAGAGCTCTGATACCAACTGTGACGCCCCTGGGTTCACACAAGGCTGCAGTCCAAGGTGAAACCAAGAATGTCAAACCTGCCATGCACCACACCGTGCAATAACATGTTTCACCATCACAATTAACATCTATCGAATAAAGTCCTCAAATGTCTAAACAAAGTCTACAGTGGAGCTCCATAAATAAAGTATATCTAAATAGACAGATGAAGCTAAAGTACATCGCCATCAACCTGCGACTCTCCGGGCTTCTGGCTCGTCACCTGAAAGGGGGAGGGACAACGAGCGTCAAAGCGCTAGCGAGCAACATCACAACCAACCCCAAGGGAAAGGGCTCGTTGTATACAGAAAGTACAGTTAACACAAATCATATATGTATAAAATTTTCCTAAGAATAAGGGGGTATTAGTACTTAGGAAATTCCAACACGAGCATAGGTACGTCGAGCGAAATAATCCAAACAAGGAAACCCTCATATATATACCTTGTATCTCAAATTGTAAAT
>NC_033799.1:63196529-63247158 GCF_001876935.1 Asparagus officinalis | reverse complement strand
ACACCAATGACACAAGCCAAATTCATCAGCTGCAAATTCAAGACTCCGACGACGGCCAAGCGATAAACGTAGTGCCGGAAGAACTTCGGTTATTCGTCAAAGCATCGAATAGACTGAAAATCGAAGGAGCCAAGAGTTGAAGCTAACCACAGGTCCTTATGCCGACTGAAGGCTAGACCAATCACATCCAAAGTATTCCGGCCTCTTCTATAAAAGAAACGAGTCCGGAACACTTTGGAGGGGGTATCTGTAGGCATCGAAAATTGCCTATAGGTCTCCACAAACGGTTCAGTGTTAATGAGCGACGATGAACGTCACTATCCGATCCACATGAGTCTAATCGACGTCGACGAACGACTGAAGTGAATCGACGAGCCACGTGAGTTTATAGGATTTCGGAACAACCAACACCCGGACCAATCGGGAACCCGGCACTGTTCACAAAAAGGACAACGCCCCTCGCGCCTCGACCACTCTACAGATAATCCAATCACCAGAGCGGATCGAACTCTTCGTCACGCATCCAACGCACCCGGAATCACTCAAATCCAAGTCCGGACGAAGAATCTACAGGGAAACAAACAAAATACACCTAAACGGAGTCCCGGCCAGTCGAAATACGGGGTGTCTAGGAAAAGCCTAGACACCCTAGGGTGTCTCGGCTTAGCCGAGACACCCCAAGGGTGTCTCGGCCATGGCCGAGACACCAGGGGGTGTCCGCACCCCCTAGACCCCCCTAGACCCCTCTAAATGCTATAAATAGCCCCCCTTGGTGCCTTGATTTGAGGAGGATTTTTGGAGAGCCTTGGCGAAGCCCTGCTGCAGCAAAGAGTCATCGAGCGCTTCAACCGAGGAAGAGAGGTCGGCATCAGCCTTCGTCACCTTCCCCCCCCCCCTTTCCTTAGTATCGGCCTTTAGCGTTGATACTAAGAAGAGCTATTACCTCGTTTTAGCCGAGGTATACGCTTATAGCTTCTAGATCTCACGCGGATCGACGAAGCTCTGTCCGATATTTCTGGACCGGAAGTTTCTAGATCTCACGCGGATCGACGAAACTCTGTCCGATTTATCCGGAACGGATCTGATTGCCCCGGTGGTCCACGGATATCAACATCCCCGTCACAGGCCAAAGACCCACGCAAGCGAGACCGCACCAAAACGGGATCTCGTGTTTATTTTCGAAAAGTTGTAATCTTTGTTTTGTTGCACAAGGAGGTCTTATAAAAAGACCGACCTTTTTTATCGATTCTTGTTGTAACGTTTGAAGTTGTAACAGATTTCGAAAGCAATGAAAACAGCGACTTTCACCGAAAACACTCATGCATCCTCAACTGTCGTGAAATGTAAGCCACAACTCTCTGGGTCTATATCAAAACACCTCCTAGGTCCGATAACAATGCATCTGTGTAGACGACAAAAGTCTTATCACTGCTCGGGATAATCAATATCGAGTCTGTAGTCAACTTAACCTTCAAGGTCTCAAAAGCTCCCATACACTCCATGCTCCAAACAAATTATACACCCTTCTTCGTAAGGCATGTAGGTGGTGTCGCAATCTTCAAGAAGTCCTGAATGAACTTCCTATAATAGCCGACCAAACCTAAGAAGCTACGAATCTCTGTAACGGTCTTCGGCAACTCCCAATGAAGTACTACCTCAACTTTTACTGGATCTACTAGCATGCCCTCCTTGCTGATGACGTAGCCTAAAAATCTAACCTCAGATAGCCAAAAATCACACTTGTTGAACTTAGCGTACAACTGATGCTCCCGCAAAGTCTACACTGCTAATCGAAGATGCTGCTCGTGCTTTGTCTTCGATCTCGAATAGATAAGGATGTCATCGATGAATACGATCATGAACTAATCCAAATATGGATGAAAAACCCGGTTCATCAAATCCATGAATACCACGAGTGCATTGGTCAGCCCAAATGACATGACAAGAAACTCGAAAGATCCATATCGAGTTAGAAAGGCGGATTTGGGAATATCCATCTGCCAAACTCGTAACTGATGATAGCCAGAACGAAAATCAATCTTCAAGAAGTACCACACTCCCTGTAGTTGGTCGAATAAGTTATTAATCCTTGGTAGTGGATACATGTTCCAGATAGTGACCTTATTTAACTCACGATAATTAATACAAAAGCGCATACTACCGTCCTTCTTCTTCACGAAGAGAATCGGTGCTCCTCAAGGAGAATGACTCCAGCGAATGAAACCAATAGACAAAAGCTCATCCAGCTAAGTTTGTAGCTCCTTCATCTCAGCAGGTGTCATACGATAGGATGCTCAGGATATCGGTGCTGTGCCCGGCTATAACTCGATGCAGAACTCAACCTCTCTTACAGGAGGTAACCCAGGTATGTCCTGAAAGACATCATGATACTCTGAGATGACTCTAGTCTCACATAAATCAACACTCTGATCCCTCAGTATCACCTCCTCGATATAAGCCAGGAATGACTCCGCAAACTGATTGCCCTATGAGGTTCCTACAAACAACTCAGGCTCATCGGACGCTCGCAAGCTGTCTGTTTTAGCAAAATAGTCGATACTGATATGGTAGGATGATAGCCAATCCATACCGAGAATGACATCAAAGTCTGACATCTGCAAAATGATCAAATCAATGATAAACACAGACTCATCTATACTGATGACACATCTCCTACGGATACTCTCCAATAGGGACACCTCGCCTAAAGGAGTAGAGACTGATAATGGTACATCTAAAGGATGTGCTATAAGCTGAAGCCTATCCATGAAGGTATGAGAAATAAAGGAATACAAAGCTCCTGAATCGAACAAGATTCAAGTTGGGAATAAGTTCACTAAAAAGGTACCTTCCACTATGGCTCCACTCACACCATGGTCGCATGGTACGACTGCATAAACCTTGCTAGTGGCTGAAGACTACGGTGCTGAAGGCGGTGGAACATATGGGGATATATGCCCCTGAGGAATCTCTTGGATGGCGTGTATCTGGTCTGTTGGCCCCTCAATCCTCAGAATGGTAGGCGGTGTCTCGATCCTCTGTTGCTGGCTGTAACCGCGGTCCTGCGACTGCTAACCCTGTTCATGATTCTACTGCTACTGTCCGTGTCCACGGCCTTGCTACTGGCCCTGGCCTCTGCCCTGCTAGCCTCCTGCTGGTGCACTGCGACAATCCTTGGCCCTATGTCTGATTTGTTACAGTTGTAACATGCACCCTGAATCCTACGCTACAGTGGCGCTCTAGAATCCTGTTGTGATCCCTTCTTGTACTGTCCCTGCTACTGATGGTGAAAATCTTTGCCCCGCTGCTGGGGTCCTTCACGTCATGCAAAAGGTCTCTTGCCCTTGCCCTTGTCACTATGATGTCCTACCTTAGAACTACCTTCCTTGGTCTTTTGATATATCGCAGTCTTTGTTTCCTGCAAAATAGTAGCGTCAGCTACGTCTCGATCTGAGCGGAATCGTCGAGAAACTAGATAATAGTGAAGGCCTGGACTAAGCCCCATAAGGAACATCTGAGCCTAATGCTCTCCGGTCTGTCACATGTCCATGAAGCGAAGTAAACTCATAAATCTGCTCTCGTAGTCGGCTACGGACATGTCTCCCTGCTCCAGTCTGAATAGCTCTAACTCTTTCCTGGCCCGTGCCGTGGAAAAAATGTACCGTTCATCGAAGAAATATATAAAATCCTCCCAAGTGAGTAACACCCGGTGCTCCAGGGTGAATTGAAGCCTATACCATCCTTTGGCATCACCCTTAAGGCTAAAAGCTACTAACCTCTGCTTCTGGACTGAGTCGACATCAAGTAGATCGAGAATATTCCCCATATATTCCTTCCACTTGTGGGCTACTAGTGAGTCTGATGATCCTTGAAACTCTAGTGCCCTCATCATTTGGTACCGCTCAACTAGACGGAGCCAAGTCTCCTGCTCTGCAGCCCTGTCAATTTCTGGTGGTGGTGTAACTCCTGGTATACCTTCTGGGGACTCTTCTACAATAGGTATAGCTGGAATCACTGGTGGTGGAACCACAGGTGGTGGTGCAGTTGGTGGAGTCTAGTTCGCCACTCGCTCGTCAAGTGCTACTAGTCTGGCTGCTATGAGTGCCATGAGATCAATCAGATACTATGGAGGTGCTGCGGTTCGGGCTCTGTTTGTCCAGCTCTCCGGGTACGAGTTCTATCTCGATCACATCCTCATCTCAACATTTATGATATCAGTAGGAGAGCATATTAGACACAGTAAGTGAAATTGCATATATATATAACATAACGTATCACATATCATTCACGCAAATACATTATAATCAAAGTAAAATTTCTATACAAACTCTAAAGAGAGATTCACAATAGCCTACATCCATGAATCTATGACCTAATGTGTACGACAAAGCCCTCACAATCACAATCCAAGAATATATTTACGTGATTCCTCTTCTTTTCCGTATGGGATGCATAAAGGGCCAATAGAAATCCCTTTTCTTAGCAAGCACATACTTGCCAAATATCAGCATAAGGGATCTTTACGCCACCATCCCAAAGAGGGTTACAGTATGGTTTTATTGTGAAAGATTCTTTTACCTGTCATCTTCTTTTCCTTCAGTCTTTTCCAAGGAAGAAAGAAACTCATTTAAGAATATCCAATAATTTTAAATATTAAAAAACTAAATCCTCAGTAAATTGCCTAATAAACTTAATGTTTCATCTCTCAATGTTTGACATTTTATAGAGGCCAGACGTGAAGAAGCTAAGTGAAAAAAATCAGGAAAACATGAAGCTAAAGTAGATTTCTGAACACAAATATCCAAGCAAAAATATGTATCTGTAATCTCAACATAAGTACTGAAAAGAAAACTCTCTAGATTCTTAACTTACATTCCTTCAAAATTTTTTTTTTTTTTTTTTGCAGAATTATAGGTGTGAAAAATTCCTCCATTATTGTAATATATAAATCTAATCATATCTTTCCAGAGCACATTATTTTGATCAAACCATCTCCACAGCCACTTGTTTAACAAGGCATTGTTTGTAAGAGTAAGATTTTTTTTATTCCTAAACCTACCATAAGATTTTTTTTTTTTATTCCTAAACCTACCATACTCCTTGCCTACAAAATTAAATCTCATCTAATCAAATGATTTGCACCACCATTACTATCAGCACTAGACCAAAAAAATCTTTTTCTTATTTTATAAATTCTCTCTATCACCCACACAAGGAACAAGGAAATAAGTCATCGAAAATAGTGGTATTTCAGTAAGCATTAAGTTTGATAGGATAAGCCTCCCACTTTTAGATGAAGTTACCATTTTCCATTTTGATAATATTGACTCGATTTTACTGATAATAGGAGCCTAATCCTCCCTGCATAGTCTGCCAGGTCTCAAAGGGATTCCCAAGTAAGTTGTAGGAAATTCACCACTCACACAGTTCATCGTCCTTGCTAAACTCTGTTGAAGTTCTTGATTATGTTCTAATGCAATCAACACGCTTTTTGAGAATTTAATCTGAAGTCCTAACACTAATTCATATGCATATAATAACAACTTCAAAACAATCAACTGCTCTTTCTTAGCCTTAAAAAAAATTAGAGTATCATCTGCATACTATAAGCAGAGAACTCTTACACATTCATTGTTAGAAATAATCCCATGTAAAAAATTAGCATTTTTAGCTAATTTGATGATTTTTGTAAAAGCATTAGCTGTAAGAACAAATAAGAGAGGTGAGCAAGGGTCCTCTCTTGCCTTATCCCTCCTTTTGATGAAATCTATTTCCCAGGTCTTCCATTAACCATCACAGCTATTAAAACCACCATGTAAGCAATATTTGATCCATTGTAGCCATCTAACTTATGGAATTTGAAGAATGCAACCCTCTACACAAAGAAAACTTTTATTGATAGAATAGAGAATACAATACTTGTTCTTACAAGAACACCTCACTTTCACACAACTCCTTTATTTTGGTGGACACTCACACAAGGCTACACTACACACTCAAGCTCTCAAGCTCACTTCTTGCTTGCTTGCTTGCTTGCCCAAATAAGAGCACAAGACCCCTATTTATAGTTGTTTAAGAGGGCTAGGAAGTGCGTAGAAGAGTTAATCCTAGCCATACATTACTAAGAAGTTTCTAGAAGAATAAATACTAGCCATACACTTGTATCTTCCTAGAAACTTCATGGTAGATATTTTGTAGGATGTTACTAGAAAGAAGTTCTAGAAAGTTGTTCTAGAATAATCTAATTAAGTTGGTGAGGAATTCTAATAGAAGTTCTAGAAAGTTGTTCTAGAATAATCTAATTAAGTTGGTGAGGAATTCTAATACTCCCCCTCATCATCAACTTTCATTTCTCACAAGTCCAAGCTTCTTCTTAAGCTTCAAAAATGTCTCTGCCTTTAGTGGCTTGGTGAAGATGTCAGCGATTTGGTCTTCAGACTTGCAATATGTCAGCATCACAGTCTTCTTTTTAACTTGATATCGGATAAAATGATATCTTGTCTCTATGTGTTTGCTTCGTCCATGTGCTACCGGATTTTTGGCAAGTGCAATAGCTGACTTGTTGTCGATGAGAATCTATGTTGGTGCTTCTTGTTGGTGTTGCAATTCCTTCATCAGACTCCTAAGCCATATTGCTTGACACGCACATGTCGATGCTGCTATGTATTCTGCTTCGCAACTTGATAGAGCGACGACAGACTGCTTCTTTGATGACCATGAGAATGTTGCTGATCCGATGTTGAACATGTAGCCAGATGTGCTCTTTATTTCATCTAAATCTCCACCATAATCGTTGTTGGTGTAGCCGACTAATCTTGAATCTGTACACTGTGTATAAAATAATCCTTGATCAATACTTCCTCGGACATACCTGAGAATTCTCATGGCTGCCTTGAAATGCTCCTGCCTTGGATTGTCCATATATCTGCTCACTAGTCCTACCGCGAACACTATGTCGGGCCTGGTGATGGTTAGGTAGCGCAAGCTCCCGACTAAACTTTTGTATAGAGTTGGATCAATATAGCTTCCTGGTGTGTCTCGCCTCAGCTTCACTCCGACTTCTACAGGAGTTATGACTGGATTGCAGTTACTCATGTTGAACTTCTGAAGGATCTCCTTTGCATACTTCTTCTGAGAGATGAAGATTCCTTTCTCTGATTGCGACACTTCTACTCCAAGAAAGTATGACATTTCTCCTATGTCAGTCATCTCGAACTCCTTGATCTTGTTCTTCTTGAACTCCTCGAACATTTTTGGATTGTTACCGGTGAAGATCATGTCGTCCACATAGAGACATACGATCATAATGTCTCCATCCTTCTGTTAGACCCTAGAGGGGGGGTGATTAGGGTCTTATGCTAATGTAATCCGATTAAATGCCAATTAAAATTAATTAACAAGTTATCCTAGCAAGTATGAAATACCACAAGATATATGAGCTAAGATAAGCAATGTAAACAATGAGATATATCCTATATGATGAATTATATATATATGCAAGGATATATAAACTAACACAAGGGGTAAACATCCACTATCACAACCGGGTTTTCTACGTTCACCCGAATAACGTTTACACCTCATAGTGTCGGTTTTCAACGCTCACCGAACAACGTTCACTCCTCACACTCGGTTTTCTAGTTCACCGAAAACTTCACAACACACTCGGTTTTCTAGCTCACCGAAAACCTTACACCACTCACAATGTAACAAATATAAATTTGTTCTCTACAATAGATGAGAACACAATTAAGCACAACTCAATGTTACAATCTCTCACAACCCTAATATACTATGTATGCAAATACAATAAGCTCAAGTGGGTGTGTGTAACAATGATAATATAATCAAATCTAAACTCAATATAAAAAAACTAGCTTTAAAGAATGATAATCAAATAACTAAGCAAATGTAAAGCTAGATAGAGTTTAGAAAACTTCTCCAATAGATGACAAGATGGAGAGATGGAGATTGGAGCCCAAACAAGAAGATGGTCTCCTCCACTTGTGAAAACAATCTTCAAACCAAACAAACACTAAAACACACTTAAAACCCTTGTTTAAAACTCTTTAAACTTGTTTAAAACATTTCTTGAGTACTCTTAGAAGTATGATGACATGGAGTATATATAGGCTCATAAAACAAGCCCAAAAATCCAAAAAAACCAAGCAAAAAGACAAAATAACGAATATATCAAAATCTGGAAAATATAGCCGTTGTGCTACAGTAACCACATCCAGAGAGTTTGGCGGGGCGCCCGTACCGGTCGACCGCTGGTACTATAGTACTGTGTTTCAGTTTTGTAAAATCAATTAAAAATAGTAAAACAGCTCCAAAAAATATGAAATTTTGTGGGAAGGTTATAGACATGTAGAATAACATGCTAGAGAAAGAATCTCTAAAAACTCATTTCCCAGTTGATAGAAATAAATGTTTGAACACAGATTTACAGTTTCTGAAAAACTGCTGACATACGCGATTTTGTAAAATCAATTGGGCACAGTAAATCAACTCCAAAAAAAGTAAAATTTTGAGAGAAGTTTCTAAACATGTAGATAAACATGTCAAAAAAAATTTATTGAATATCACTTCCCATTTATAAAAACCCATCTGTTTTGTAAAACATGCACGAACATGTGCACAAACAAAAACATGATTTTGTAAATTCCATTAAACATAACAAATCAATTCCAAACTTGATAAAACTTTGCAAAATGTTTATAAACATGAAAACAAACATGTTACAAAAATAAATTTTCAATTTTCATTTCTCAATTGTGAAAACTCATTATTTTGTAAAAACATGCATGAATATGAATTTGTTAAGAACATGTTTTTGACAAAAAGAGTTTAAACGCATATTGAAACTTTATGAAATGTCTTCATAAACATTATAACACATGAATATAAAGTAAACATGGTCAATAAAACAATATCACAAAGTTTTCTCAAAATAACTTATTTTGTGAGAAAATCCAATATTGTGTGTATATATGATATTGAGCTTAGAGTATTAAACACACATAATATAAACCTATACTAAATATACCCAAGCTTGATGAAGGTCTTCAATGAGCATGACTTGGTAAACTTTACGGAAGAAGCTTGTGATTGGATCTTTAACTTGAATTGACATTGCTTCACTCCACAATTCCGCCAACCTCCATTTGATATGATCGTTAAAGCTCGATTCCATCCATCCTCACTTTGCTTCACTCCACAATTTCCCCAACCTCCATTTGATATGATCGTTAAGGCTCGATTCCATCCATCCTCCAACTACGTTGTTTGTCTATAATAAATAAGAAAACACAAATAATAGACAAACAACATTAGTGATAAATTGTTTGTTAAACATCATCAAAACAAGAAGGCCAACAATCTCCCCCTTTTTTATACTTTGATAGGCCATGTAATTGGACCGAATGTTAAATTCAAGTCTATAGAATCCTATATTACCAAACTTTGGGGTGCAATCTCAATTCCGAAAGTATCCTTAATCAAGCAAGGAGTATTTCTGTGTGATTTTCAATCTAAGAAATAAATGAGGGAAGTGCTTGAGGCTGGTCCCTGGTTCTTTGGTTCTGGACCATTGATTCTTAAGCCATGGACTATTAACACGGATATGGAGAAAATTCAGGCCTATAGCTATCCTATGTGGGTTCAATTTCCTAATTTGAGGTTAAATCTGTAGAGTTCTATTGGCATAAGTAAAATTACAAGTCTTATTGGTTATCCAATTGTAACTAATAAACTTTCAGCCACAAGAGAGCGATTGAATTATGCTAGAGTTTTGTTGGAAGTCAAACTTCCTTTAAAAAAGACTTTACATGATCAAATAGCTATTCAGGGTCCACATGGAAGAAGTTATAATCAAACAATATTGTATGAACTTAAGCTGTCACGCCTCGCTTCCTAAAATACCAGGGAATCGGAACGTGAACAAGCCCGTGACGTATTAGATCAAGGAGAATCACATATAAAATGTCAATATGAAAAAGAAGTGTCTCATATCAAAGAACATAAAAAACATGTATAAAAGTAGATTTATGAAATCAAAAGAAAAGGAACATGAGAATCATGCAAGATATTTTCAAATGAAAATCAACCAAATGAAATCATAAATCAAGATTTGAGTCCAAAACCAATGTTTGATCAATAAAGAAAAATTTTCTTTGTATAACTTGATCAAACCACTCATAGAATACATTATAAGGCACGAATAGATGATCCATGAGCGCAAACATATAAATATCATCATATAAGTGAAATATAATGAATTCAAAGCAATAAATCAAAACAAAATCTTTAACAAAAGAATTTCAAGAGAGGCAACAATATATCAAGCTCTTAAGCTTGTTCCAACCCATATAATCATTCTAGCATCCGGTAAACATGATTTGGGAATAAACACCCAATAAATCCGGAGGGTTATATAAATACAAACCTCTCATTAAAACAAGATCAATAATCATGAAAACAAAAAAAATTTATCAATTAAAAGTTTTTTCATATAAAAGGATTTCAAAGCATAATTTTCAAAACCAAGACAAAGAAAAATAAAAATGCTAAAATTCTTGGTTTAAAATCAAATTTGTTTTGGTACCCAAGTAATGTTGGTACCAAAAAGTTTAGGGACATGACCCCTATCATTAAAGCTCAAAGCCCTAGGGTTATGAACCCTCTTGGGCACATATGGTGCACTAACACGGTCAAAGCAATATTCACTCAAATGACCCTTCCGATTGCAATTTGTGCAATGAAAGAGATCTATTTGTTTTTGTGGACCATTTGCTCGTGCACGTGAATCATTTGCAAATAAAGATTTTTCTTTTAAATTATATCGCAAATGAGAAGCATCATTAAACAAAGATGGTTTACTTGAGAAATTTGGCAAGTTTTGTGAGAATGAGCATGTGAATGTGTAAGTGTACAAGATGAAGAAGCTATATGAGATGCACAAGGAACATTAGAATTCTTATGTTTGTGTGCATCATAACAAAACTTAGCTAAATGACCTTGACGGCCGCAAATAGAACACTTATAAGTTTTGCTATACATGTGTGCATAATGAGTGGATGATTTTGACTTAGTCTTGGCACACATGTCCATAAGCCTCTTATGATTATTAATGCATATTTTCAAAGTTGAATCTAAAGATGAAATACTATTTTTCATAAGATTCAAATCTTCATTTTTAGGCACATATGCATTTTTAGAAGTAGAACATAAATAGTTATTTATAAAAGAAGCTGTATCATTCTTTATGTTCTCTACTTCTAACATGGCATCAATCTTAGCATGAGATAGGTTAGCAATAGATGAGATCAAATTTTCATTTTCCAAATTTAATAAGTCATTGCTTTCTTTAAGCATAGTATTTTTATTTTCAATGACATCAAATTTGGACACTAGCTTCTCATGATCGGATTTTAAATTATCATGTTTGCATTATAAATCAACAAAATCTTTATGCAATTTGTTAAAGGCATGCAACAATTTTTACTAGCACAAGCAAGTTCATCATTAGGTAAATCATTAATGGTTTCGAACTCGTAAACCTCATTAGGGCTATCGCCTAATGCTCGTTTGCATGAAGCTCCATATGAACTTGAGGCGGGATCCTCCAAAGCTTGTTGGATCGCCTCCAAGTCCCCTTGATATGCTTCTATAAATTTCCAAAGTTTGTAAGCACTATCAAAATGAACAAACTTGTTAGTCATATATGAATTAAAAGCATTTAGCAAATATTCTAACAAAATATTGTTCATTGTAAACATACGATGATCATTCTTATTCCATTTGGATTTCTCCAAAGTGGGCACAATATAAGCATCATCTATAATTTACCATAACTCAAAGTGTTTAGATTGAACAAAAAGTTTAAATCTAACACACCATTGGGCATAGGGAAAATTATCTAATCGGAGCAATATTAATGGCATAACCTAAACCATGCATATCCATAATATAAAAGGCAAATAAGATACAAATAAAGCTCAAAATTAGATTAGCATAATAAGCTAACTTGGATCTTTAACTCAAGGCGATTAGACCTTAAATCAAAGAGCACCAAGCTCTGATACCAATTGTTAGACCCTAGAGGGGGGGTGATTAGGGTCTTATGCTAATCTAATCCTAATTAAATGCCAATTAAAATTATGTTGATCAATTTGTTCTTGCACGAAGAAATATGATATGGATATGAACAATAATGATGAATAAAAAATACGCTAAGCAAAACACAAACACACGATATGTTTATGAGGTTCAGTCACCACAACCTACATCCCCGCTCCTCACCTCGAGGAGATATCCACTATCACAATCCGGTTTGAAAGCCGGAACTTCTACACACTCGGTTTACAAGATCACCGAAAACTCTTACACTATACAAACACTATGCAATCACACTTTACACACTAAGTGTAGGAACCTACCCCGTGAATGACCCTAATCACCCCCCTCTAGGGTCTAACACATTCTTCTTGGTATAGAGAGAGTGCTCATACGGACTCTGCTGGAATCCGTTCTTCTGGAAGTATGCATCGATTCTAGCATTCCATGCTCTGGGTGCTTGCTTTAGTCCATACAATGCCTTCTTCATCTTATAGACCTTGTCTTCTTGATTCTTCATCACGTACCCAAGTGGTTGCTTGATGTAGACTTCTTCTTCTAGATAGCCATTAAGAAAGGCTGACTTCACGTCTATCTGATAGATCTTCCACCGGTTCTGTGCTACCAATGCGATAATGAGTCGAATGGTGTCGATCCTCGTGACTGGTGCGAACACTTCTTCATAGTCAACTCCTTCTCGCTGACTATAGCCCTTTGCAACAAGCCTGGCCTTGTACTTCTCGATTCTGCCGTCTTGATTTATCTTTGTCTTGTACACCCACTTTACTCCAATGGGTTTATGGCCTTCAGGTAAGGAGGTGAGCTCCCATGACTTTACTCCGATTGGTTTATGGCCTTCAGGTAAGGTGGTGAGCTCCCATGTGTCATTTCTCTTGATTGCCTCAATCTCATCATCCATGGCTTTTCTCCACTTATCTTCTTGAGCAGCTTCTTCATAGCTGACTGATTGCCTCAATCTCATCATCCATGGCTTTTCTCCACTTATCTTCTTGAGCAGCTTCTTCATAGCTGACCGGATCACATTCTACAAATAAGCAGAATAGTGTGTAGTCATCCATCATCTCGACAGGTTCTGTATCATCGTACAGATCTCTTAGGCTTCTCATCCTCCTTGTTGCTCCCCCAGAAGAGCTTCCTTCACTTGAGCTGGATGATGATGATGTTGGCGTTGATGTTGGGGTTGATGGAGCTGGACTATTAGGTGGACTTTGTTCTGGTCTTCTAACCTCCTGCAAGTCATCGACATTATCTTCAAAGAACATACCTTTAATATTTTTGTCTTCGTCAGTCCATTTCCAATAATCTTCTTCATCGAACTCTACGTCTCTTGAAATGATCATTTTCTTTGTAATTGGATTGTAGAGCTTGTATGCTTTTGTCCTCCTCTCGTACCCAACGAATATGCACTTTTCTCCTCGATCGTCCAGCTTCTTTCTTTTCTGCTCTGGGACGTGTGCATATGCAATGCACCCAAACACCTTCAGGTGGTTGACGCTTGGTATGATGTTGCTCCACATCTCTAATGGTGTCTTAAACTTTACGCTCTTTATCAGACATCGGTTGACGAGGTAAACTGCACAGTCCACGGCTTCAGTCCAGTAAGTCTTCGGCAGGTACTTGCTCTTCAACATGCTTCTGACCATATCAAGAATGGTACGATTCTTCCACTCTGCTATGCCATTCTGTTGTGGTGTGTAGGCGGCAGTGAGTTGATGAATTATCCCGTACTGCTTGTTAAAATTGTTGAATACCTTCGAAGTGTATTCTCCGCCTCGATCTAATCGGAGCACCTTGATGTGGTAGCCACTTTGCTTTTCTACCATCTCCTTGAATTCTTTGAATTTCTCTAGGGCTTCGGATTTCTCCTTCAAGAAATAAACCCATGTTTTTCTGCTATAATCATCAATAAATGTGAGAAAGTACCTATTTCCTCTAAGAGACGACTTCAAATGGTCCTGCAATATCTGTGTGGACCAATTATTGCAGCTATGTTGCTCTTCTTGACTTTCCAACTTCAAAACTTCTTCTATGTTGCTTGCCCTTCATACAACCTTCACATAGCTAGTTCGGATGATTGATTTGCGGCAATCCTTTCACCATTTTCTCCTTCCACAGAAGATTTAGGCCACTGAATGCGAGATGCCCGAATCTCAAATGCCAGAGCCAAGACTCATCCTTCATAATCATCTTTAAGCACTTGACAGGGTCAGTATGAATATTTAAGGTAAACAGTCTATTTCGAGACATGTTCACCTTTGTAATTACTTCATTTTTATTCTTGATAGTGAGGGCAAGGTCTTTTAGATGTATATCATAGCCTCTTTCAAGGAGCTGGCCTAGACTCAATATATTATTTCGTAGTGCTGGAACATAATAGACGCCAGAGATGTACCTATTCTCGCCCGCCTTTATCTGAATCATTATCTTTCCCTTGCCTTTCACTGGAATCTTTGACTGATCTCCAAAGGTGACATCTCCTTGTACCGTCTCGTTCAGCTTGGTGAAAAACTCCTTGATGCCGCACATGTGGTTACTGGCACCTGAATCCAGATACCAGATATCTTTATTCTTTCTTTCACTCTCCTGGTACGTCAGCAAGACTGTTGAAGTGTCTGGCTACTCCCTTTCTACAAAGTTACTTCTTTCTGCCACTTGATTTGATTTCTCCCAACATTCGTAGCTGAGATGAGTTACTTCTTTCTGCCACTTGATTTGATTTCTCCCAACATTCGTAGCTGAGATGACCGTATCTCTTGCACTTGTAACACTGTGGCTGAGATTTGTCCTCTATCTCTTGCACTTGTAACACTGTGGCTGAGATTTGTCCTCCTGGTATTTTCTTCCTTGTCCTCGTCCTCATGCGCCACAACCTCGTCCTTGATCAAACGCTCGTTCACGATCTCCATTTCGATCTTGATTTTCAAGACCTCCTTGGTACTGTCTCCTACGACCTTGTTGGAAGTTTGAGCCACCTCAAAAGGAGCCTCTACCTCTGTAGCCTCCACGTCCTCTTCGACTATCTTCTTTGATAGTCATCTTACTCTGCAAGGCTTGTTCTAGATTCTCTGCTTGATTTGAACTAATATTTATATCTTGTTCATAAGCTTGCAGAGAACCTTGCAGCTCATCAATAGAAACTTTGAAAAGCTCATCAATAGAAACTTTGAAAAGATCTTTAGACTCTTGTATTGCCGGAATAATATATTTGAATTTAGAGTCTAAAGTCCTAAGTATCTTCTCCATAATTCTTACATCATTAATTGCTTCTCCATTTCTCTTTATTTGATTAGTTATTGTCTGAACTCTACTAAAATAGTCTGATATTGATTCTGTAGCTTTCATCTTCAAATTTTCAAATTCAACTCTTAATGCTTGGAGGCGTACCTTTTTGGCTCTTTCCGCACCTTGATAGGATTTTTGTAAAATCTCCCATGCTTCTTTAGAGGATAGGGCGTTGGAAATTTTCTCAAACGCTGATTCATCTACGCCTTGGAATATTAGGAACAATGCCTTTTTGTCTCTTTTTCTAATCTCCTTCAGCTCACTCTTCTATGTAGCGGTGAGAGTTGCTTCTGCTGCAGGTGACTCTGGTTCAGTGTAGCCATTCTCCACGAGCTCCCACAAGTCTTGCGAGCCGAGCAGGACTTTCATCTGGATACTCCAGTTGTTGTAATTGGTCTTCATCAGCTTCGGAATCTGTGGCTGGATCATGTTCACCATCTCGTACACGAGCACCTTCGATTGGCCCGGCTAGATCGAACTCTGCTCTGATATCACTTTGATGGAATTTGAAGAATGCAACCCTCTACACAAAGAAAACTTTTATTAATAGAATAGAGAATACAATACTTGTTCTTACAAGAACACCTCACTTTCACACAACTCCTTTATTTTGGTGGACACTCACACAAGGCTACACTACACACTCAAGCTCTCAAGCTCACTTCTTGCTTGCTTGCTTGCTTGCCCAAATAAGAGCACAAGACCCCTATTTATAGTTGTTTAAGAGGGCTAGGAAGTGTGTAGAAGAGTTAATCCTAGCCATACATTACTAAGAAGTTTCTAGAAGAATAAATACTAGCCATACACTTGTATCTTCCTAGAAACTTCATGGTAGATATTTTGTAGGATGTTACTAGAAAGAAAGTTCTAGAAAGTTGTTCTAGTCAAGTTTTAGTAAAATCGCTCTAGTTTTTCTATTTTTGAAATGAATCAACCACTGCTCCATCTAATAATAATCTTTTTTTATAGACCCAGATTGGACAGGGTCAATAAGGAGGGCCAATTTTATATTTAGTCTATTGGTTAGAACTTTAGTAATGAATTTATATACCACATTCAAAAAGTTTATTGGCCTGAAATCTCCTATATATGCATTGAGCATCTTCCATTTTTGGAATTAAAAAAACCGTCGGCATAGTTCAATCCATTGATTTTATGTTTTCCTTCATAAAATTCTTCAAACATTTTAAAAATATCCAATCTGATAATCTCCAAAATTTCTTGAAAGAATAATGGAGAAAACCCATGAGGTTCGGGAGATTTATTACCATCCATAGCAAAGACTGCTTCCTTTATTTCATCTAGAATAAAAGGAGTCTCAATTTCCTCAGCCCCTCATTCTTGAACAGGTATGAGAAAATCCTAATTAACTTTGCACCTGTTTTTCACTTTGTGCAGTGTTTTGTAATATTGTTAGAAGGCCTCAACAATACCATTCTCACCGTAAACTTCTACCCCAATACCATTAAGAACTGGAATTCTATTAGCTCTTTGTCTAACACTTGCAATTTCATGGTAATAAGAAGCATTATTTTCTCCTCCATGTAACAAATGTATTTTATATATCTGCTTACTTAAAATTCCTTATTGATGTACAATATTATTCAACTCTTTTGATAGATCGATTCTCTTATAAGTCATCAAGAATCTTGCTTTTTTTTAGGCATGATACAAGAGGATTTTTTTGTCCAGAAATATTTACTTGGATTACATCTGTTGCTTTTATTGGGATTCTCTCTTTGGCCTTCCTTAGATCCTTAGAATCTAGGTCCCTTTTCTAACAAATGCCGATGAGGATTGTACGAGATAGAAGCCTCACAAGCGCTGCGGTGTTCATCTATTTGATTTAAAACAAACAAGCAAAATTGATATGCGCGTTGCCCTAGGAGTTACATGTAAACAATCACAAATATAGTTTAAGTATTTGACCTAAAAATATATTGTACAACTAATACTTTGAAAAAAATAGATAGTTAAAGAAAAATATATCATCTTACAATAATGCAAAACTAGTAACTACAATGGTTTAGAATTAATTCTTTCAACTATGTTAGAACCAAGGTGATCTAGAAAGTGCGTGGGTCTAAAAGTAAATGAAGGTAAAACTTTCAGTTTAAAGATAAAAATTCATTTAAAAAATTGTGTGAGTTTAAAAATAGGGAAAATCTTCTTTTAACCCAAAGTTTTACTCCAACTTATTTTTAAACCCACCTACTTTCATTATGATCCATACACCCAAAGTACATCACCCACTTATTTATAAACCTAAAGTATCAAATACACCATATTTATATACTGTATCCAAAAAATAAAAGATAAATCCCGAAATTACCCTTGTTCTTCTTCTTCTTCCTCCCTAATAACTACACAGGGCTCAACTCCCTCTTTCTAATTATCTCCATCTTTCTAGTTCTCCTCCCACTAAAAAAAACCCTAAAAATTCAAGGGTTTTGATCTCTTGCAATAGCGTCTAATGTCAACTTGCAGGTTTCTCTTCGCTAGATCCTTCATTGAAGGGGGCGGTAGCAGCGGCCCTAGGACCACCCAGTCCACTCAAAGTCGACCAATAGAAAACGGTATGTTAACATTTTGAAATTTTGGGTTTTTTTAGCAATATCTTGTTAAAAATGTCTTGTTCTTATAAATTGATGGATTCTTATCAAGCTTATGCTTCAGGAAAGAGTATGTGCATAACAATTTTTCTCATATATATCTATGTTTTGGTGATTAGGTTGATGCATAGAAGGTGTTTGATGGAATGACAAAAGGGATATAGATATTTGGACCACAACGATTAGCGGTTATGCCATATTATTGTTGGTTGAGGAGGCAATAAAGGTGGTTGATGAAATGTCCAAGAGAAGTTTGGTTTTGTGGACCGCCATGATCTTAGCCCATCGGTATGCCATCCTACGTCCTCCGGTTGCTCCTCACTATTTTCTATTGTCGCCAACACCTAACGCAATGCACAGCTACTCCTCAATCAGAAACGATTCGTCAATGCACGTACACTAACTTTCCAATCAAATACATGAGAGAATCCTCCACTCTTGGCATTCGATCAGATCTTAACATTGTTGTCACATTGCAACCCAAATGGCAAATCAACTATAGCCTGCAATATGATGTACTAAGTAGTATCTAATGTATCGTGTTGTATGGAATTTTCTATATTATGTATATATAGATGATTTGTGTGTATATTGTATCAAATGCACTATCTAATGTATCATGCTGTATCAAATTTTCTATTAGAAATTTATCAATGTATCTAGTAAAAATGTATCTAGTAGAAATGTATACAAAGTTTCGATAGTGGTGATTTTTGATTATTTCCATTCAATCTTCATGGATTATTTTCATTCAATGTTATGTGCTTGAGTTTAGTGGTTGATAGATATGAATATCTGTAATGAATTGATGCACTGATTGAACTGAAGAAGTTTTGATGGTAGGTTGTTGTAACTACAGCCTATTGGGCCATATTATGTTTCGTGTGTCCAATTATCCACCTCGACGAGGGGTCCTCGCTCAATTTTTTAGCTTTTGATAAAGTATAGCACTTTATGGGAAAGTATAGCAGCTTATTAATGAAGTATAGCACCTTATGGTAAAGTATAGCACCTTATATTAATAGTATTGCACTTTATCGATAAAGTATAGCAACTTATAGTCTCTGGAAATTCAGCAACTTATTGTGTTGCTATAAACCAAATAAGTTTTGTTAGGGCCATACAAACACTCGATGACCTACGTTATGTGTCGCATGACCAATTATCCACCTCGACGAGAGGTCCTCGCTTAATTTTGAAGCTTTTGACAAAGTATAGCACTTTATGAGAAAGTATAGCACCTTATGTCCAAAGTATAGCACTATATGGCAAAGTATAGCACTTTATTGGTAAAGTATAGCACCTTATTGGCAAAGTATAGCACCTTATGCTCTCTGGAAATTCTGTACCTTAAGTTGTCTAAAACCAAATCAGTTTTTTTTACCGCTACGCAAACACTCGATGATCTACGTTACGTATTTATTGACTAATCATCCACCGCGACGGGGGATCCTCGCTCAATTTTGAAGTTTTTGGCAAAGTATAGTACTTTATGGGAAAGTATAGCACCTTATGGCCAAAGTATAGCATTATATGGTAAAGTATAGCACTTTATTGGCAAAGTATAGTACCTTATTGGCAAAGTATAGCACCTTATGCTCTCTGGAAATTCTGCACCTTAAGTTGTCTAAAACCAAATCAGTTTTTTTCACCGCAACGCAAACACTCGATGACCTACGTTACGTGTTTATTGACCAATCATCTATTGGCCTTCTTGTTTTGATGATGTTTAACAAACAATTTACTTCTAATGTTGTTTGTCTAGTGTTTATATTTTTGTATTTATTCTAGGCAAACAACGAGTTGGATGATGGATGGAATCGAACATTCACGATTATATCAAATAGAGGTTGGCGAAATTATGGAGTGAAGCCTACGCAATTCAAAGTTAAAGATTCAAGTTCAAGCTTCATCCGCCAGTGTACCAAGTTGAGCTACTGAAGATCAAGATCAAGCTTGGGTAATTTAGTTTAGGAGTTTATATTATGTGTGTTAGTACCTTAAGCTCAATATAATATACACACACACATTTATTGGTTTCCATGTATATATATAGTTATATATATACATATATGTTTTGGTTTGATAGTTTTCAAGTTTTACTATGAAATAATTGAATACAATTGGGAACTATATTTTTGTTTCATACTTATATGTATTTATATGATTTCATCAATATTAATTTTATTTAGTTCCTTGAAATCATGTTTTAGTGTATTATATGTGTATTTTGATAAAATACTATATTCATTGTTTATAGACTTCATAACAATGGTTTAAATCTTCTATTAAGTCTACAAAATCATTTTGTAATGTTTCAAAACATGGTTAAGCTAAAGTATCAAAACTCATGTGTTTACATATTTATGTTTTGGACTATTTTGTAAAATAATAATATTTTATACTTGGGAGGTCCTTTCTAAAAAACAGTTTTTATGGCATGTGTATTATCATGTCTACAATCATTTTCCAAAGTTTTATATTTTTTTGGGATTTATTTGATATTTTTAAACATGGCTTTAAAATCAGAAAATCAACTTTCAAACTGTTCTGTTCATGTATCAGTTTGCTGTCGACCGTGGCGGTCGACCGCACCTGAGTTTTTACCTGCGGAATCAAACAGAAACTTTCGCGGTCGATCGCCATGGTCGACCGTCAGTTCGAATTTTCCCACGGTCGACCGCCATGGTCGACCGCCAAAGTCTCTGGAAAATTCTCAGCTTCGAAAGTGGCTCCCCCCCCCCCTCGACCGCCGCACTGTCAAATCTACTCCAACGACTAGTTTCTAGAGTCGTTGTTGAGCTGGTTTTTTGGTCTTTTCTTGGCTTTCTCTTGGCTTTGGGGTTTCATATATATACCCCCTTATACCTCAGTTTTCAGTAGTAATCCAAGAGGTTTAACAAAGTTTTAATCAAGGGTTTAAGTTTGTTTAAAGTGTGTTTATAAGCTTTTAAGCATTTGAGTATTTCGGTTTTGTGAATCAATTCCACAAGAGCTTGAGGAGATCATCTATTTGGTGTTTGAGCATCCAACTCTTCTCCTTCCACTCTTGATATATTGAGAAGTTTTCTAAACTCAATTTAGCTTTATATTTTATATTGTTTGATTGTCATTTTATTAAGCTAGTGTTCATATTGAGTTTAGTTGTTTTTATTTTCTCTTTGTTAACACATACACAACCATTGAGCTTATTGTATTTACATTCATAGTATAATTGGGTTGTGGGATTGTGTAACTTAGAGAGTGAGTTTATATTTCGTTCTCATCCATTATAGAGAACAAACACTTTGTATTGTGCTTATTGTGTGAATCACTTTGTAATACACTTGTACACCGATAGAAGTTTGTGGCGAGAGTCGGGGATCATTCCAAGAGGAGTGACGTCGGTTGACGAACATAGGGAGAGGTTGTATCCGAGCACTTGAGGGAGACACGTCTAGTTGAGTGACGTCGGTTGACGAACATAGGGAGAGGTTGTATCCGAGCACTTGAGGGAGACACGTCTAGTTCAACACTTGAGAGGGTGTAGAGTGGGATTACAAGAGTGTATTAGTTGTAGAGTTTTCGGTAAACTAGAAAACCGTATTGTGTGGTGTAAACGTTATTCAGGTAAACGAAGAAAACCCGATTGTGATAGTGGAGATCTCCTCGAGGTGAGGAGCGGAGATGTAGGTCGTGGGGACCGAACTCCGTTATCATATTGTTTGTTTGTGATTGCATTGGCGCACTTATTTTTATGTCATATCTTATATCGTATTTGTATATTGCTTGTTGATTATATTACCCACTATCTAATTTAGATTATTTACCCTTGTGTTAATTATATATCCTATATATTACCCACTATCTAATTTAGATTATTTACCCTTGTGTTAATTATATATCCTTACATATATCTCATAGTATATCTCATTGCTAGGATATTTACCTTTGTTCATATTACTTATTCTTGCTTGCAACATATTGTATATCTCTCTTGCAAGAATAATTTGTTAATTAGTTTTAATTGGCACTTATTCTTGCTTGCAACATATTGTATATCTCTCTTGCAAGAATAATTTGTTAATTAGTTTTAATTGGCATAAAATCGGATTAGATTAGCATAAAACCCTAATCATCCCCCCCCCCCTCTCATCCACAGCGACGGGGGGTCCTCGCTGAATTTTGAAGCTTTTGGCAAAGTATAGCACTTTATGGGAAAGTATAGCATCTTATGGTCAAAGTATAGCACTATATGGCAAAGTATAGCACTTTATTGGTATAGTATAGCACCTTATTAGCAAAGTATTGCACCTTATGCTCTCTAGAAATTCTGCACCTTAAGTTGTCTAAAACCAAATCAGTTTTTTTCACCATAATGCAAACGCTCGATGACCTACGTTATGTATTTATTGACCAATCATCCACCGCGACGGGGGTCCTCGTGCAATTTTGAAGTTTTTGGCAAAGTATAGCACTTTATGGGAAAGTATAGCACATTATGACCAAAGTATACCACTATATGGCAAAATATAGTACTTTATTGGCAAAGTCTAGCACATTATTAGTAAAGTATAGCACCTTATTGGTAAAGTATAGCACATTATGCTTTCTAAAAATTCTACACCTTATTGACTAATCATCCACCGCGACGGGGGATCCTCGCTTAATTTTTAAGCTTTTGGCAAAGTATAACACTTTATGGGAAAGTATAGCACCTTATGACCAAAGTATAACACTATATGACAAAGTATAGCACTTTATTAGCAAAGTAAAGCACTTTATTGGCAAAGTATAGCACCTTATACTCTCTGGAAATTCTGCACCTTAGGTTGTCTAAAACCAAATCAGTTTTTTCACCGTAACGCAAACACTCGATGACCTATGTTACGTGTTTATTGACCAATCATCCACCGCGACAGGGGTCATCGCGCAATTTTAAAGCTTTTGGCAAAGTATAGCACTTTATGGGAAAGTATAGTACCTTATGGCCAAAGTATAGCACTATATGGTAAAGTATAGCACTTTATTGGCAAAGTATAGCACCTTATTGGTAAAGTATAGCACATTATGCTCTATGGAAATTCTGTACCTTAAGTTGTCTAAAACCAAATTAGTTTTTTTCACCGCAACGCAAACACTCAATGACCTACGTTACGTGTTTATTGACCAATCATCCACCACGATGGGGGATCCTCGCGTAATTTTGAAGCTTTTGGTAAAGTATAGCACTTTATGGGAAAGTATAGCACTATATATCAAAGTATAGCACTTTATTGGCAAAGTATAGCACCTTATTGGCAAAAAAAACTGATTTGGTTTTAGACAACTTAAGTTGCAGAATTTCCAGAGAGTATAAGGTGATATACTTTGCTAATAATGTACTATACTTTACCAATAAAGTGTTGTACTTTACCATATAGTGCTATACTTTGGGCATAAGGTGCTATACTTTCCCATAAAATGCTATACTTTGCCAAAAACTTCAAAATTGCACGAGGATCCCCCATCGCAGTGGATGATTGGTCAATAAACACATAACGTAGGTTATCAAGTTTTTGCATTGCAGTGAAAAAAACTGATTTGGTTTTAGACAACTTAAGGTGCATAATTTCCAGAGAGCATAAGGTACTATACTTTGCCAATAAGGTGCTATACTTTGCTAATAAAATACTATACTTTATCATATAGTACTATACTTTGGCTATAAGGTGCTATACTTTCCCATAAAGTGCTATACTTTGCCAAAATCTTCAAAATTAAGCGAGGACCCCTCGTTGAGGTGGATAATTAGTCACGCGACACATAATATAGGTCATCAAGTGTTTGCATGGTCCTAACAAAACTTATTTGGTTTATCATAACGCAATAAGTTGCTAAATTTCCAGAGACCATAAGGTGCTATACTTTATCGATAAGGTGCTATACTATTGCCATAAGGTGCTATACTTTACCATAAGGTGCTATACTTCATCAATAAGCTGCTATACTTTCCCATAAAGTGCTATACTTTATCAAAATACCATAAGGTGCTATACTTCATCAATAAGCTGCTATACTTTCCCATAAAGTGCTATACTTTATCAAAACCTGGAAAATTAAGCGAGGACCCCTCGTCGAGGTGGATAATTAGACACACAAAACATAATATGGCCCAATAGGCTGTATTTACCACAACCTACCATAAAAACTTCTTCAGTTCAATCAGTGCATCAATTCATTACAGATATTCATATCTATCAACCACTAAACTCAAGCACATAACATTGAATGAAAATAATCCATGAAGATTGAATGGAAATAATCCAAAATCACCACTATCGAAACGTTGTATACATTTCTACTAGATACATTTCTACTAGATACACTGATAAATTTCTAATAGAAAATTTGATACAGCATGATACATTAGATAGTGCATTTGATACAATATACACACAAATCATCTATATATACATAATATAGAAAATTCCATACAACACGATACATTAGATACTACTTAGTACATCATATTGCAGGCTATAGTTGATTTGCCGTTTGGGTTGCAATGTGACAATAATGCTAAGATCTGATCGAATGCTAAGAGTGGAGGATTCTCTCATGTATTTGATTGGAAAGTTAGTGTACGTGCATTGATGAATCATTTCTGATTAAGGGGTAGCTGTGCATTACATTAGGTGTTGGCGACAATAGAAAATGGTGAGGAGCAACCGGAGGGCGTAGGATGGCATACCAATGGACTAAAATCATGACGGTCCACAAAACCAAACTTCTCTTGGACATTTTATCTACCACCTTTACTGCCTCCTCAACCAACAACAATATAGCATAACCGCTAATCATTGTGGTCCAAATAACTATATCCCTTTTGTCATTCCATCAAACACCTTCTATGCATCAACCTAGTCACCAAAACATAGATATATATGAGCAAAATTGTTATGCACATACTCTTTCCTGAAGCATAAGCTTGATAAGAATCCATCAATTTATAAGAACAAGACATTTTTAACAAGATATTGCCAAAAAAACCCAAAATTTTAAAATGTTAGCATACCATTTTTTATTGGTCGGCTTTGAGTGGACTGGGTGGTCCTAGGGCCGCTGCCACCGCCCCCTTCAACGAAGGATCTAGCGAAGAGAAACCTGCAAGTTAACATTGGAGGCCATTGCAAGAGATCAAAACCCTTGAATTTTTAGGGTTTTTTTTAGTAGGAGGAGAACTAGAAAGATGGAGATAATTAGAAAGAGAGAGTTGAGCCCTGGGTAGTTATTAGGGAGGAAGAAGAAGAAGAACAAGGGTAATTTTGGGATTTATCTTTTTTTGTATACAGTATATAAATATGGTGTATTTGATACTTTGGGTTTATAAATAAGTGGGTGTTGTACTTTGGGTGTATGGATCATAATGAAAGTAGGTGGGTTTAAAAATAAGTTGGAGTAAAACTTTGGGTTAAAAGAAGATTTTTTCCTTAAAAATATTGAAGCAAACCACATCTACAATTCACTATGCTACCACATTAACTTGAAAAAAACTAAAATATAGTGGTTAAAACATCTGGTTTCATAGTACACCTAACCATTTAGAAAAATTACTATGAATATGAGTGGGCTAAACAAATAGAGGGGAACTTTATGCTTAGACCCAAAAAACCAAAAAACAAACTTTATGGATTAGATATTTAGTTAAAAATACATTGTAGCTGACTACTTAAGATAAAAATATAATGACTCACAATGTATACAAAATCATTAAATTACAAAATAGATTTAAATATAATATTGAGTACTTTGTGTTTAAGAGAAGCTTAAAATAGATTTAAATACATTGTTGGCCTTCTTGTTTTGATGATGTTTAACAAACAATTTATGACTAATGTTGTTTGTCTAGTATTTGTGTTTTTTCATTTATTGTAGACAAACAATAAGTCGGAGGATGGATGGAATTGCGCATTCACGATCATATCCAATGGAGGTTGGCGGAATTATGGAGTGAAGCTACGCAATTCAAGTTGAAGATCCAAGTTCAAGCTTCATCCACAAAGTGTACCAAGTCAAGCTTATTAAAGATCAAGATTGCTTGGGTAATCTAGTTTAGGAGTTTATATTATGTGTGTTAAGTACTTTAAGCTCAATCATATATACACTCACATTTTATTGGTTTCTCTGTATATATATGTAGTTATATATATACACACTTTAATTGTGGTTTCTATGTATATATATAGTTATATATAAATACATACATGTTCTGGTTTGATAGTTTTAAAGTTTTTAATATGAAACAATTGAATACAATTAAAAATACATTTCTTGTTTCATACTTATATGCATATATATGATTTCATCAATATCAATTTTATTTAGTTCAATGAAATCATATTTATTGTTTTTGAAAAGTTTGCATAGAATATGCAATTTTGTGAAAATATTACTTTCTTGGTTTATGGACTTAATAACAATCATATACATCTTTTATTAAGTCTATATAATCATTTTGTAAAGTTTCAAAATATGGTTAAGCCAAAATGTCAAAATTCATGTGTTTACATTTTTATGTTTTGGACTGACTTATTTGCAAAATAATAATATTTTATATTTGGGAAGTCCTTTCTAAAAACCAGTTTTTGTAGCACATTTATTATCATGTGTACAATCATTTCCCAAATATTCATAATTTTTGAAATTTGTTTGATATTTTTAAATAGTGTTTTAAAATCAGAAAACTACTTCAAAACCTGTTTTTCTCTTGTATCAGTTTGTGGTCGACTGCCACGGTCGACCGCCTTGAGTCCAGAGACTCAGGATGTTTTTCAGTGGCTCATGATCGACCATGGTGGTCGACCGGATGTAGTCTAGAGAGTTTTGCGGTCAACCGCCACGGTCGACCGACAGATGTCGTTTTTTTTTTTTTTTTGTTGCACACGATCGACCGCCGATCGCCCAATGGCTATATTTTGTACAAAATCAGATTTCTGATTGTGTAAGCTTTTTCATCTTTTCCTTGGGGTTTTTGGCTGAGGTTTTGGGTGGCTATATATACCCCCTTGCTCTCATCTTTCATAGTAATCTATGAAAAGTTTAAACAAGTTTTAAAGGGTGTTTAAGTGTGTTTAAGTTTGGTTTAAACTATGTTTGGTTTGTGAAGAAGCTTTTACAAGTGGAGGAGATCATCTACATTGTTTAAGCTCCATTTTAATCCATCCCTCCATCTTGTTTTTCAGAGAAGAATTTCTAAACTGAATACTAGCTTTGTATTAATTATTTGTTATTTATCATTTTCATCAAGCTAGGGTTTTACATTGAGTTTATAATTGATTTTCTCATTGCTTACACACACAACCATTGAGCTTATTGTATTTTCATACATTATATAATTGGGTTGTGGGGAGTTGTATAAATTGAGAGTGAGCTTAATTGAGTTCTCGTCCATTGTAGAGAAAAACCAAAGTTGTATTCGTGCTTAATTTGTGAGATCACTTTGTAATACACTTGTACAACGAAAAGAGTGTGTGATAAGAGACGAGGTCGTCCCAAGAGGAGTGGGGTAGGTAACAATACGTAGAGAGAGGTTATAATTCCAAACACCTGACGGAGACACAGGCTAGAGGCCAACACTTAGAGGGTGTAAAGTGTGATTACAAGAGTATGAGATTTAGCTAAAAAACCTTATTGTGAAGTGTAAAAGCTTTTCGGGTAAGTGTAGAAAACCCGGTGTGATAGTGGATTTTGTTAGACCCTAGAGTGGGGTGATTAGGGCCTTATGCTAATCTAATTGATTTTATGCCAATTAACACGTATTAATATATTATTCTTACAAGATAGATATACAATATGTTATGAGTAAGAATATGCAATATGATCAAAGAGATATATCCTAGCACAGAGGTATATGATGAAATATATGCAAGGATATATAAATTAACACAATGGTAAACAATCTAAACTAAAGATAAAATTATGATAGGGCAATATAAACAATGCAAACACATAATATGATCACGGAGTTCGGATCTTCCGTCCTACGTCCCCGCTCCCTACTCCCGGGAGAAATCCACTATCACAACCGCGTTTTCTACGCTCACCCGAATAACGTTTACACCACACAATACAGCTTTCTAGCTAACCGAAAATTTTACAATCCACACTCTTGTAATCCCACTTTACACCCTCACAAATCTTGGTCTCTAGTCTGTGTCTTCCTTAAGTATTAGGAATTACAACCTACCTCTAGGCATTAGCACCTACTGCACTCCTCTTGGGCCGACCCCATCTCTGACCACACACTCCTCTCAGTGTACAAGTATATTCCAAAGTGATCTACACAATTAGGCTCACAAATATAAATTTTTTCTCTATAATAGATGAGAACTCAATTAAACTCTCAATTGTTACAACTCCCCATAACCCAATTATACAATGTATGCAAATACAACAAGCTCAATGGTTGTGTGTGTAAGCAAAAAGAAAATTAATCATAAACTCAATGTAAACCCTAGCTTGATGAAAATGATAAACAACAAATAATTAACACAAGAAAATTAATCATAAACTCAATGTAAACCCTAGCTTGATGAAAATGATAAACAACAAATAATTAACACAAAGCTAGTATTGAGTTTAGAAATTGATGAAAATGATAAACAACAAATAATTAACACAAAGCTAGTATTGAGTTTAGAAATTCTTCTCTGAAAAAAAAGATGGAGAGATTGATTAAAATGAAGCTTCAAACAATGTAGATGATCTCCTCCACTTGTAAGAAACCTCTTCACAAACAAACTTTTTTAAAACACACTAAACAAACTTTAAAACCTTTGTTAAACTTGTTTAAAACATTTCTTAATCATATTAGAACTGAGGTATAAGGGGGTATTTATATAAAACCCCAAAGCCAAGAGAAAGCTAAGAAAAGAACAAAAAAACCAACTTAAAAACAGCTGCTAGAAATAGCCGTTGGAAGCCAACGGTAACTTCGGCGGGCGATCGTGGAAAAACGTGCGGTCGACCGTGAGTAGCTCCGAAAAAAAAATCTAGGCTCAGGACAACAGCCGGTCGACCGTGGCAATCAACCGCAAAACTCTCTAGACTTTATCCGGTCGACCGTCATGGTCGACCGCGAGCCACTAAAAAACATAATGAGTCTCTAGACTCAAGGCAGTCGACCGTGGTGGTTGACCGCAAACTGATATATGACAATATGTAGGTTTTAAGCAGTTTTCTGATTTTAAAACCCTATTTAAAAATATCAAACAAATTTAGAAAAATATAAAACTTTGGGAAATGATTATAGACATGATAATAAACATGCTAAAAAAACATATAAATGAAAAAATACTTGTTTTTCACATTGGACATAAATCATGTTTTGAAACTCTATAAACTGATTTTATAGACTTAAAGAAAGATATAAACTATTGTTATGAAGTCTATAAATAATGAATATAATATTTCACAAATACAATAGAATATGAAACATACGAGTATGTATATAAATATATATTTGTTTCATATCTATGAAATTAAACCAGACCAACTTATCCACATAGAAAACGAACATGTATAAATAATTTTTAGAATTTATTTGTAAAAACTTTGTTTGTGGATAAAACCAAAAACCAAGATGTGTATATATATAACTATATATATATACATAGAAGCCAATAAAAATGTTTGTGTATATGATTGAGCTTAAAGTACAAACACACATAATATAACACCTAAACTAAATGTTACCCAAGCAGTCTTGATCTTCAATAAGCTTGACTTGGTACACTTACGGATGAAGCTTGAACTTGAATCTTTAACTTGAATTGTGTTGCTTCATTCCACTATTTCCACTAACCTCCATTTGATATGATCGTTGTAGCGCAATTTCATCCATCCTCCAATATGTTATTTGTCTATAATAAATAGATAAATGCAAACACTAGACAAATAGCATTAATGGTAAATTATTTATTAAATATTATCAAAACAAAGAGGCCAACAATCTCCCCCTTTTTGATGATGATAAATAATTTATAAAAAGGATATATGCATGAAAGGAAGTGAATATATAAATTAGAATATATCATGCATATAAATAAGAAAGGCTATACTCAAAATATTTCTCCCCCTTTGACAACATCAAAAAGGGAAAACAAAAGAATAAAGAGAGCGAAAGCTCCCCCTACAAATAAGCATGGGTGAGTATAACAAAAAAAAAGATATATGGGGATTGCTCCTCCTATCAAAATGCCATATAGAATATATGAAATGAAGGCTAAGGCAATCATATGTGAGCAAGCATAGATGAATATGCTAAATATCACTCACATACTACAAGAGAATGAGACCACATATGGATGTACTATTAAAATAATGTGTCTCAAAACATAAACATAAAAATCATGTTTAAAAAATAGATTTATGAAATCAAAAGGAACATAAAAATCATGCAAGAAGTTTCAATTGAAAATAAATTAATTAATGAAATCATAAATCAATATTTAAGCCCAAAAAATAATGTTTGATCAATAAAGAAAATTTTCTTTGAAGAACTTGATCAAACTACTCATAGAATACATTATAAAGAAAATTTTCTTTGAAGAACTTGATCAAACTACTCATAGAATACATTATAAAGCATATTTGAAATTTGAATCATCTATTTGTGCTATATAATGAATTCAACATAGAATACATTATAAAGCATATTTGAAATTTGAATCATCTATTTGTGCTATATAATGAATTCAAAGCATCAAAACAAAATTTTTGATAAAAAAATACAATAGAGGCAACAATATATTAAGCTCTTAAGCTTGTTCTAACCCATATAAAGATTATTAGTACCCAGTAAACAAGATTTGGGAATAAACACCCAATAAATCTGGGTGGTTACATAAACACAAACCTCTCATCAAAAGCAAAACTAATAATCATGAAAACAAAAGAATTTGATCAATAAAAAGAATTGTTTTCATGTTCAAAAATTTAAAGTATAATTTTCAAAAACCAAAAAAAATAAAAACGCTAAAATTCTTGGTTAAAAATCAAATTTATTTTGGTACCCAAGTATTCTTAGTACCAAAAGGTTTAGGGACATGACCTCTATCATTTAAGTTCAAAGTCCTTGGGTTATGAACCCATTTGAGCGCATTTGGTGCACTAACACGGTCAAAACAATAACCATTCAAATGACCCTTCTGCTTTCAATGTGTGCAATGAAAGCGACCCATTTGTTTTTTTGGACCATTAGCTCGTGCACAGGAATCATTTGCAAATAAAGATTGTCTTTTAAAATTATTTTACAAATAAGAAACATTCTTAAACAATGGTCTATTTGGAACATATTGTAACTTAGAAGCTTTTTCCATATCATAACAAAATTTTACAAGATGTCCAAACCTACCACAAACATCACATTTAAAAACATGTGGTCTACAAGAAGCATTTGGCAAACTAGAATTCTTTTTCAAATCAAAGTAAAACTTTGCCAAATGACCAAAACGACCACAATAATCACAATTAAACACATGAGCATGCTTATGATGAACATAATGAGTATGTGCATGTGTATGTGATGAAGATGCCTTATGAGATGCATAAGAAGTATTAATATTAGCATTTTTATATTTTTTGTGTATCATAGCAAAATTTAGCTAGATGGCCTTTTCGGCCACAAATGGAACATTTGTAAATTTTGCTATACAAGTGTGCATAGCGTGTAGGTGGTTTTGTAGCAATAAATTTAGCACACTTATCCATAAGTTTCTTATGGTTATCAATACATGTTTTTAAAATTGAATCTAAAGATAAAATGCGTATATTCACAAGATTTAAATCATCATTAGGCACATATGCATTTTTATTAGAAGTGGAACATAAATAGTCATTTATAAAAGAAGCAGCATTTTTATTAGAAGTGGAACATAAATAGTCATTTATAAAAGAAGCAGTATCATTTTTTATGTTCTCTACTTCTAACATGTATAAAAGAAGCAGTATCATTTTTTATGTTCTCTACTTCTAACATGGCATTATCTCTTTCATGAGTTAAGTTAGAAATGGATGAGGTTAATTTTTCATTTTCCAAATTCAATAAGTCATTGTTTTCTTTAAGCAAGGTATTTTCTTTTGCAATGACATCAAATTTGGAACCTAGCAACTCATGATCGGATTCTAAATTAACATGCTTTCTTTGTAAGTCAATAAAATCTTTATGCAATTTGTTATAGGCATATAATAAATTTTCACTAGCACAAGCAAGTTCATCACTATATAAATCATTATCGAGTTCGGAACCGCATACCACACTAGGGCTAACGCCTAGTGGCCGTGTGCATGAAGAAGCTCTAATATCACTTGAAGAAGAATCCTCCAACCTATATCGGATTTCCTCCAAGTTGCCTTGATGTGCTTCTATGAATTTTCATAAATTGTAAGCACTATCAAAATGAACAAACTCGTTAGACATAGATGAATCAAAAGCATTTAACAAATATTCTAACAAAATATTGTTCATTATAAACATTCGATGATCATTTTTATTCCACTTGGATTTCTCCGTAGTAGGTACAATATAAGCATCATCTATAATTTCCTATAAATCAGAATGTTTAGATCTAACAAATAGCTTAAATCTAACACACCATTAGACATAAGAGAAATTATCCAAACAATGAGCAATATTAATGACATAACCTAAACTTGATGCACTGTGCATATCCATAATGTATATATGAAAGAAAGATAAATGCAATCAAAATAAGATTAGCACAAAAATATAACTTGGATATTTAACTCAAGACGATTAGACCTTAAATCAAAGAACACCAAACTCTAATACCAATTATTAGACCCTAGAGGAGGGGGGCTGATTAGGGTCTTTGTAAAACCCCGTAATACTGAATGTTATGAGATATAATAATAAACATGTTATATTATGATAAATAATATTTATTGATATTTAAGTATGCTAAGAATTGATTTGAGATTAATCCGATACATATATATGAATATATGAGTGCAAATGCACAAAACATGCACGAGAAAAATCTGGGAAAAATGACCAGTTAAGAGTTTATAGATTTTACACAATGATGCACTTAGAATCTGGGAAAACTCAAAATACCAAAGTTGTAGGTCTTTTCAAGATATTTCCAAAAAATCTTATATCACCTCATTCTGAGGTCAGATGCGAAAGGTATTGCCAAAATACCGAAGGTTTTTTTCCTAGTCAGACTAGGTTTCCTGGTTCGGGTCAAACAGGTTTGTTTCGAGTTTGCCTCTATAAATACCTGTGTTTTTTATGAAAATTCCTTCGTTTTATAATATCTATGAATCCTAGCAGCCACCCTCTCCCCTAAAAAACCCTAGATCTTATTCTTATGAGTTTTGAGAGCTTTGTGAAGCAAATATCGACAAAAGGGCGAGATCATCGACGTGTGACGAGGGAGAACGGGTGGTTTGTGCTCATGGATTACTTGTTGTTTATTTCAGAGGCTTGTACATGAGATTAAGGCAAGATTATCTTCATCTCAACCTATACCTATAGTTAAATATCTAGTGTAGATGATTAATATGATGTTGAATATGTGTTTTCATGCTTTAATCTTAACCTGAGGTGTTAAAAGTCAGATTTTTTTTATAGTAAAGCTTAAAACAAATGCTAGATGAATAATCTTTTCTTTTTATTTATGATAGTATCATGATCATGATCATTAGGATTTTTCATAATTTTATCCAAATATGAGAAATTTAACTGATGTACTATATATATGTTTTTTTGTAGAAAACAGCAGCACTTATATAATCTTTAATTGAGAGTTTAAGATAGCAAACAAAGTTGAAATTTAACCAAACTAGTTTTATATAAAGGATATGTGTGTCTAGTTTCTAAAACAGAAAACCATTCTTAAAAAGAATTTGTATAGAGAAAGATATGTTATATTTACTAACAACATATCCTGCAGAAAAACGGCTGCACATTATAATGTTTAACTGGAGATTCGGGATAACAAATGAACTCCAAACTAAACCAAACTTATGTCATTTTAAAGATGTGTGAAACTAGTTTTCAAAATAGAAAACCATTTGTAAAAATAGTTTTCCTAAAGAAAGATATGCTTATTTTACTAATAGATATCACGTCTATTTTTCCTACTCGTTTTGTGGAGCTGTGTTGCGCCGTTTTGAGGTACGTTCGTGGAGTTTTGAGCCGCTTGATGTTATACGTATAGTCCTAAATATGTTATGTTATACATTTAAGAATTCTAAGGGGATTATGATGAATTTTGATTTGATCATATTTGAATTAGATATAGTTCATATACATGTTGGATATCGTTGATGAGCACAGCTTAGTACTATATGGGATAGTGCGTCGACACACCAGATATACACAGTTTATACATGAGGTGGATATCGTTGATGAGCTCAGTTCAGTACTACATGAGGTAGTGCGTCGATATTCCACATGTACAGGCCATTGAGTCGGATTTTAGGAGGCTTGATCTAGCCATCCGTCCCGCACTAGGGTGCGATGAGGCTCGTGAGCCGTATTTCTAGGATGCCTATTTGGTAGTCTGTCCCGTACTCATGTTATGCACTGAGATCGTGATGAGACTAATGAGCCGTGTACACAGTTCAGGATACCTATAGGGTAGTCCGTTGCACTGAGATAATTACTTGATAGCCTAAGTATGACAGATGCCGATTATGAATACGACCTATCATTGAACTATATAACTGAGATACATTACTTTTGAAAGTATACAAAATTATGTGTTGGTATTTTATTCTATCTCTCCAGTGATTGTGGAAGATATTATAAATACAATGTGTTGATATCTTATTTCTTTTACTATCATTTTTTTTACTTCTTAGTTGGGATCAATGATTAGAGATTCACAGCTTGAGATATATGGTATATACATGAGGGTTTCCTTGTTTGGATTATTTCGCTCGACGTACCAGTCTCGTGTTATGGATTTCTAACTATTGGTTTTATTTGATTTTCTTTTCTTAGTTCGGTATTAATGTTTAGATATCTACAATTTGAGGCTTATGGTATATACATGAGAGTTTCCTTGTTTGGATTATTTTGCTCGACGTACTACGTCTCGTGTTGTAGGTTTCTAAATGTTAATCCTACTTAGATACAGGGAAAATGAATCTAGGTAGACTATGTTTAATAGATAGAGTCTTCACTCCATCTAGTAGCCATTTCCCTAGGGGCGGATGGAGGTAATCTTGCTGTAGCGCTCTGACGTTCTTGTTGTTGCTTCTTTTTCTTTTAAAAATACCTTTTCAGGTAGTTCAGAGTTTCGGAGAGCCGCAGGGTGACGGAGTTCTGGCATAGTCGTCGTCGCGTATTTTTACTTGTAGAGACTCCACTGTAGTTTTGAGTTTTATCCATACATTAGAGTTTCATATTAATATTGTAAAGGCAGTGTGCCTTAGTACGATTCTTAGTTGATTCATGTTGAGACATTTTCATTATTCAGATATCAGATGTATTATAGTTGAGACATGATTCTTTTCATTTATGAGATATCTCTTCTATATCATGTCTATTATATTTATTCCCTTTATTTTGCCTGTTTGTACCTGCACTTCTATTTGGTTCTACTAGAGGATATTATTGTGATTGGTGAAACATGTTTATGCACAGTGTGGGTGCATGGCAGGTTTGACATATTTGGTTTCACCTTGGACTACAGCCTTGTGTGAACCTAGGGGCGTCACAGTCTTATGCTAATCTAATCTGGTTTTATGCCAATTAAAACTTATTAATAAACTATTCTTGTAAGATAGATATACAATATGTTATGAGCAAGAATATGCAATATGATCAAATAGATATATCCTAGCAACGAGGTATATGATGAAATATATGCAAGGATATATAATTAACATAAGGGTAAACAATCTAAACTAAAGATACAATTATGATAGGGCAATATAAACAATACAAACACACAATATAATCACAAAGTTCGGACCTTCTGTCCTATGTCTCCGCTCCCCACTTCGGGGGAGAAATCCACTATCACAACCGGGTTTTCTACGCTCACCCGAATAACGTTTACACCACACAATACGGTTTTCTAGCTAACCAAAAATTTTACAATCCACACTCTTGTAATCCTACTATACACCCTCACAAGTATTGGTCTCTAGCCCGTGTCTCCCTCAAGTGTTAGGAATTATAACCTACCTCTAGGCATTACCACATACTGTACTCCTCTTGGGACGACCCCTTCTCTCACCACACACTCCTCTCAGTGTACAAGTGTATTACAAAGTGATCTACACATTTAGGATCACAAATACAAATTTGTTCTCTACAATAGATGAGAACTCAATTAAGCTCACTCTTAATTGTTACAACTCCCCACAATCTAATTATACAATGTATGCAAATACAACTAGCTCAATTGTTATGTGTGTAAGCAATGAGAAAATTAATCATAAACTCAATGTAAACCCTAGCTTGATGAAAATGATAGAGAAAATTAATCATAAACTCAATGTAAACCCTAGCTTGATGAAAATGATAAACAACAAATAATTAACACAAAGCTAGTATTGAGTTTAGAAATTTAGCTTGATGAAAATGATAAACAACAAATAATTAACACAAAGCTAGTATTGAGTTTAGAAATTCTTCTCTAAAAAACAAGATGGAGATGGATTAAAATGAAGCTTCAAACAATGTAGATGATCTCCTCCACTTGTAAGAAACCTCTTCACAAACAAACATTTTTAAAACACACTAAACAAACTTTAAAACCATTGTTAAACTTGTTTAAAACATTTCTTGATCATATTAGAACTGAGGTATAAGGGGGTATTTATATGAAACCATAAAGCCAAGAGAAAGCCAAGAAAAGACCAAAAAAACCAACCCAAAAATAGCTGCTGGAAATAGCTGTTGGAAGTCAACGGTAACTACGACGGTCGACTGTGGAAAAACGTGCGGTCGACCCGAGCAGCTCAGAAACAAAATCTGAGCTCAGGACAACAGTCGGTCGACCGTGGCGGTCGACCGCAAAACTCTCTCGACTTTATCGGTCGACCATCACGGTCGACCGACGAGCCACTAAAAAACATACTGAGTTCTGCCTGGACTGCAAGGTGGTCGAGTGACGATCGACCGCAAACTCTTTGCGACTTTAACGATCATCACGGTCGACCGCGAGCAACAAAAAACCATACTGAGTCTCTGGACTCAAGGCGGTCGACCGTGGCGATCGACCGCAAACTAATATATGACAATATGTAGGTTTGAAGCAGTTTTCTGATTTTGAAACCCTGTTTAAAATATCAAAAATTTTAGAAAAATATAAAACTTTGGGAAATGATTATAGACATGATAATAAACATGCTACAAAAACTGGTTTTATAGACTTAAAGAAAGATATAAACTATTGTTATTAAGTCTATAAACAATGAATACAATATTTTCACAAATACAATAGAATATGAAACATATGAGTATGTATATGAATATATTTTTGTTTCATATCTATGAATTTAAACCAAAACAACTTATCCACATAGAAAATGAATATGTATAAATAATTTTTTGAATTTGTTTGTAAAAACTTTGTTTGTGGATAAAACCAAAAACCAAGATGTGTATATATATAACTATATATATATACATAGAACCAATAAAATGTGTGTGTATATGATTGAGCTTAAAGTACGAACACACATAATATAACACCTAAACTAAATGTTACCCAAGCAGTCTTGATCTTCAATAAGCTTGACTTGGTACACTTGCGGATGAAGCTTGAACTTGAATCTTTAACTTGAATTGTGTTGCTTCATTCCACTATTTCCGTCAACCTCCATTTGATATGATCGTTGTAGCGCAATTCCATCCATCCTCCAACATATTGTTTGTCTATAATAAATAGATAAACACAAACACTAGACAAACAACATTAGTGGTAAATTATTTGTTAAACATTATTAAAACAAAGAGGCCAACAGATTTCTCCCTGGGACTGGGGAGTGGAGATGTAGGACGGAAGGTCCGAACTCCGTGATCATCTTTGTGTGTTTGTAATTGCCTAGGTGTCTCACTTGTGCTTATTGTTCATTTCATTCTTGTCGCCATTATCTATTGATCATAGTGACCACTATCTTGTTTGTGTTTATATTACCCTTAGTTTCATATCCTCGCTCATATATCTCATAATATATATCATTATTAGGATATTGGCATTTGTTCATATTGCATATTCTTGCTCATAACATATTGTATATCTATCTTGCAAGAATAATATTTGAATTAGTTTTAAACGACATAAAATCGGATTAGATTAACATAAGCCCCTAATCACCCCCCGCCTCTAGGGTCTAATACTTTGCGCTTAGACCCAAAAAACCAAAAAACAAACTTTATGGATTAGATATTTAGTTAAAAATACATTGTAGCTAACCACTTAAGATAAAAAAATAATGACTCACAATATATACAAAATCATTAAATTAAAAAATAGATTTACATATAATATTGAGTACTTTGTGTTTAAAAGTAGCTTTGAAAATGAGCGAGTTTAAAAATAAATAGTATGACTTTTGATTAGAACGAAAATATACAAGATTATAACAAAATAAACTCAAATATGATGAGTGGTGAAAATGTGAAGTGAGTTTAAGTTTTGTTCTTATGAGTATTTTGGATCTCAAGAGTGATCTTGGAGATGAGTGAATTTAATAATAAATGAAGGCAAGATTTTGGGCGTATACGCAAGAATTCCTTTTAGGAAGAGAGTAAGTTTAAAAGTCAATAGGCTAAAATTTTGAGTTTATACACAAAAAAATATTTTCTATGTCGCCTCATTGGCATGGTAAAAAACAAAAATGCAACACTATTAAGTATTTTATTTATAAAATACATGGTGCACCAAAATAGTAGAATTTCTATAAAAATAACCTCTATAAAAATAGGGTGGTTTACACCATTAAATGAATAACCATAATTTACAAACTAACCATTTAATCACTCATGAGTGGTATAGATTACCCTACTAGGTAAGGTGTTCTGATAGAATCCCTACTCTACCTAAATACTTAGAAAAAAATTTACATGTTACAATAAAATATAACAACTTACATGTATAGAAAACTGCTAGAATGTTTTTTATTTAGAAAAAAATCTTTGTAAAGTGGGTGAATTGAAAAATAAATTAAGCATAAAACCTTGAACTTATAGGAAAAAACATATCTACCATTTACAACATGGGAACAATATGAAAAAAAAACCTAAACTAATGCTTAAGCATTTGGTCTAAAACACTATACACCTAGATTCATAGAAAAAAAATATAGCAAGTCAAAGTGGAATATAACAACTTAAACCATATATACAAACGTCACAAATTGAGCTTAAAAATAGGTTGGTGCAATTTTTTTTTGTCTTCGAGAGTGATTTTCAAGGTGTGTAGTTTAAAAATAAATGTATCTAATACTTCAGATTTATAATAAAAAAAATCCGTGTAATGGGTAGGTTTGAAAATAAATAAGATAAGATTTATAGCTAAATAATCAATCAATAGTTGCAACTTATGATATAACAAATTTATGAAATATAAATTAAGTTTAAAAGTAATTCACTAGAGTATTTTAGGTCAAAGACTAATTATGAAGTGAGTGAATTTAACAATAATTAGGGAATTTTGGGTTTCTAGCAAAATAAACTCTTTATATGGTCCTTCATTATATTATTATATTATATTATTGGAGTTGATTGAGTATTTTAGGTTTATTATTAATTTTTTAAGTGGATGCAATAAAAAGTAAATTGGGTTACCACATTGGGTTTATAGATGAAATCTTATTTGTTTGTTATTACTTTTAACTACATTTATTTATTTATTATATACTTGAGATGTATTTTTTAAATGATGGACTTATAAGCAAATTGGGTTGAACGATTAGATTTGTAAATAAAAATTACTTATTGTTTTTTTTAACAATAAGCTATTATGTCTACTATAGAATAAATAGTGCCCAGCTAAATACAAACTCCAATAGCTTTATTAAAAGGGTGACACTAGGGGCACACTCCCAACCACACCCCCTCTCTTATGTGCTACAGTGTACCGGTTCCCATATGAGATTTTAAAATTTTAAAATCCTATGTGGAACCTGGTGCGAGATGTGGTTGGGGGTGTGCCCTGTCATTTTTCTTATATAAAGGAAGGAGATAATAAATTGCGGCAGTGTCTAATCTCAATAATATCAGGAGGGGAGAAGGCCCAAAATGGAGGATAAAGATGAGCAGGAAAAATTAGGAGGTTGTGGTCGCAACTGCCTATCCAAGTGCTGCCTTTCTCGCCAAGGTACTGTTGCTCTCTACAAGATCTTCATCATTTACTAAATCAATATCACTTCATTTGTAAAACCCATTTTAATCACGATATAGTGTACTATATATATAAGATTAATTGCCCACCTGTAGTTTGTTGAGAATTCGTGCTTTACTTCACTGAATTTTTGCCGTGAGACCAAAATCCTAATTCGAGAATTAAATACTCGAGGAGTGTGATGTTGGACAACTTGGATATCTCGATTTCAGACACGGCCTCAACAAAAGATAAGGTGGAAGAAAGGATAAATGAAGTGGTTCTAAATGATTGAAGCTTGAATTGGGAAGAAACAGGCCTTTTCTATACCAACTAAATTTGTTGAAACTGGGCACGAACGCTTGATTTCCACGTTAGGATATGACAGTGCCAACATATTTCTCATATGGTTTAAATCTTCTCGAAAGCTGTGTAACGGAACCTTTTTCGCCATTACTTCATATTTCTCATATGCTTACTTCGTATGCTCTTATGATTTATGGAGGTTTTCTCATGATGACATCTAAAGAGAAGAACATGAAACTTACTGTGCAAATGTGAGATTAAGAGGGAGATGTCATGCTGGATCTCTTCAAAGATACTATGCTAGATCTCTAACATATGTGAAAAGCTAGTTGATTTTATTGCCATGACCTTCCTTTAATTTAATTCATGTAGTGAGGATGCCTGATATCAATGAGTTATTTCGTTTTCTTCACAAATCTTAAATCTTTGTTCTAGTTAGAGTTCTCATTGTAGGTGTTGTAACGGTTAAAAATGTTCATGTCGAGCAAGGTAGTTGTAAGTTTTCATTTATGTGATTAGTCATATAGGTCTTCTAATGTGCTATTTGTTAAACCCATAAGGCTAGAAAATCTCAGAGCTACATCCAAGCGTTCAAAAGTTATGTCTTTTCATTTATGTGATTAGCCATATAGGTCTGCTAATTCTGGTTTGTGTGCTTTTTTCTTTTCAGTAAGAACTCCAAGCCGCAAATTGAGCACTTCTTCAAGCTCTTCTGATTGCCTTCTCATCCGTCAACAATTGCAGGTAATTTTACTGTTATTTTAATTTTGTTATGTCGTGATTTCTTATTTTGGGTCATAGGAAACTTACATGTTTTGATGAGTAATCGGGTTAATAAACTGAATATATGAGTTCTTGGGTGTCGAAAGAGATATATATGTAAATATGTGACAAATATACACACATATCCAGCATACTTTTTCACAAAATAAAAGTTAAGAAGAGAAACACCCAGATCCACGTTCATGTTCCATAAGAACGCGTTTCAACAAGTTTGTCAATTGGATAGAAAGATTACCGTACGTCCAACCCTAACGACTATCAGGTAGCGGAAATGTATAGAATCCAAACTTAGGAATTCGCCTTTTCCATCCACAATGGGAATTCCTAATATCATGCATAAATGTCTTAAAAACTTGTTATCAATTAGAATCGTGATAGGTCATTTACATCTGATAGTTACTAGTATGAAACCATCATGCATGCTCAACTCCCCAGCTGGAGTTAAAAGTACTAGCATTTGTTATCAATTATAATCTATACTTATGAGTTCTCAAGATAAATTATGTCATTTATTGAGAATAGAACTGTTGAAAACTTGCTATTGCAAGTCAAACAGATGGGATTAGGTTGAAAAGTCCCTCAAATATGTTTTAGACTGACTTAAAGTCCCCTCAAATATGAGTGATGTTTTGACTACAAATAAGGCCATTCACAATCAAGATTAAAAATAAATACAAGACAATGCAAGTATTCTTTTCCAAGAGCCCAGAGTGTTACTATGGATATGAACAGCAAATCAAAAAACCAATTTTGGAATTTATGCAATCTTTAGTGTCATTTTGGAATTTGCGGCTGTCCTAAGTCACACCGTACTTCAAAAACCACTCCACTTCAACTATCTTGGCTTGCACACTAAATATCCACAATATCAACATAATTATGGATGACTCTGATTGATACCAGAAAGCAAAAACACTTGCCTTTTGATACTTTCTTTGGCTTCAACTCCACCATTTAAATTCTCAAATTTTTATTAAGTTACCTTACAAACATCCCAGGTCCTGCTACTCTGAATCTTTAAATCCAGAAGCTTCTCCATTTTCTACTTAAAACTTATTCTTTCTCTCAGCTCATTTACTGATAAGATAGCATAAGTCAACAACAAAAACATAGGAGCCTCATCCTGTATTTGCTTCATAAATTAAAATTATCCATGAATAAAGGGCTTAATGCCTGTCTTTGATGTATATCTATGGTGATAGGTAAAGTCGATCATCACGGTCGACCGCGAGCAACAAAAAACCATACTGAGTCTCTGGACTCAAGGCGGTCGACCGTGGCGATCGACCGCAAACTAATATATGACAATATGTAGGTTTGAAGCAGTTTTCTGATTTTGAAACCCTGTTTAAAATATCAAAAATTTTAGAAAAATATAAAACTTTGGGAAATGATTATAGACATGATAATAAACATGCTACAAAAACTGGTTTTATAGACTTAAAGAAAGATATAAACTATTGTTATTAAGTCTATAAACAATGAATACAATATTTTCACAAATACAATAGAATATGAAACATATGAGTATGTATATGAATATATTTTTGTTTCATATCTATGAATTTAAACCAAAACAACTTATCCACATAGAAAATGAATATGTATAAATAATTTTTTGAATTTGTTTGTAAAAACTTTGTTTGTGGATAAAACCAAAAACCAAGATGTGTATATATATAACTATATATATATACATAGAACCAATAAAATGTGTGTGTATATGATTGAGCTTAAAGTACGAACACACATAATATAACACCTAAACTAAATGTTACCCAAGCAGTCTTGATCTTCAATAAGCTTGACTTGGTACACTTGCGGATGAAGCTTGAACTTGAATCTTTAACTTGAATTGTGTTGCTTCATTCAACTATTTCCGTCAACCTCCATTTGATATGATCGTTGTAGCGCAATTCCATCCATCCTCCAACATATTGTTTGTCTATAATAAATAGATAAACACAAACACTAGACAAACAACATTAGTGGTAAATTATTTGTTAAACATTATTAAAACAAAGAGGCCAACAGATTTCTCCCTGGGACTGGGGAGTGGAGATGTAGGACGGAAGGTCCGAACTCCGTGATCATCTTTGTGTGTTTGTAATTGCCTAGGTGTCTCACTTGTGCTTATTGTTCATTTCATTCTTGTCGCCATTATCTATTGATCATAGTGACCACTATCTTGTTTGTGTTTATATTACCCTTAGTTTCATATCCTCGCTCATATATCTCATAATATATATCATTATTAGGATATTGGCATTTGTTCATATTGCATATTCTTGCTCATAACATATTGTATATCTATCTTGCAAGAATAATATTTGAATTAATTTTAAATCGACATAAAATCGGATTAGATTAACATAAGACCCTAATCACCCCCCGCCTCTAGGGTCTAATACTTTGCGCTTAGACCCAAAAAACCAAAAAACAAACTTTATGGATTAGATATTTAGTTAAAAATACATTGTAGCTAACCACTTAAGATAAAAAAATAATGACTCACAATATATACAAAATCATTAAATTAAAAAATAGATTTACATATAATATTGAGTACTTTGTGTTTAAAAGTAGCTTTGAAAATGAGCGAGTTTAAAAATAAATAGTATGACTTTTGATTAGAACGAAAATATACAAGATTATAACAAAATAAACTCAAATATGATGAGTGGTGAAAATGTGAAGTGAGTTTAAGTTTTGTTCTTATGAGTATTTTGGATCTCAAGAGTGATCTTGGAGATGAGTGAATTTAATAATAAATGAAGGCAAGATTTTGGGCGTATACGCAAGAATTCCTTTTAGGAAGAGAGTAAGTTTAAAAGTCAATAGGCTAAAATTTTGAGTTTATACACAAAAAAATATTTTCTATGTCGCCTCATTGGCATGGTAAAAAACAAAAATGCAACACTATTAAGTATTTTATTTATAAAATACATGGTGCACCAAAATAGTAGAATTTCTATAAAAATAACCTCTATAAAAATAGGGTGGTTTACACCATTAAATGAATAACCATAATTTACAAACTAACCATTTAATCACTCATGAGTGGTATAGATTACCCTACTAGGTAAGGTGTTCTGATAGAATCCCTACTCTACCTAAATACTTAGAAAAAAATTTACATGTTACAATAAAATATAACAACTTACATGTATAGAAAACTGCTAGAATGTTTTTTATTTAGAAAAAAATCTTTGTAAAGTGGGTGAATTGAAAAATAAATTAAGCATAAAACCTTGAACTTATAGGAAAAAACATATCTACCATTTACAACATGGGAACAATATGAAAAAAAAACCTAAACTAATGCTTAAGCATTTGGTCTAAAACACTATACACCTAGATTCATAGAAAAAAAATATAGCAAGTCAAAGTGGAATATAACAACTTAAACCATATATACAAACGTCACAAATTGAGCTTAAAAATAGGTTGGTGCAATTTTTTTTTGTCTTCGAGAGTGATTTTCAAGGTGTGTAGTTTAAAAATAAATGTATCTAATACTTCAGATTTATAATAAAAAAAATCCGTGTAATGGGTAGGTTTGAAAATAAATAAGATAAGATTTATAGCTAAATAATCAATCAATAGTTGCAACTTATGATATAACAAATTTATGAAATATAAATTAAGTTTAAAAGTAATTCACTAGAGTATTTTAGGTCAAAGACTAATTATGAAGTGAGTGAATTTAACAATAATTAGGGAATTTTGGGTTTCTAGCAAAATAAACTCTTTATATGGTCCTTCATTATATTATTATATTATATTATTGGAGTTGATTGAGTATTTTAGGTTTATTATTAATTTTTTAAGTGGATGCAATAAAAAGTAAATTGGGTTACCACATTGGGTTTATAGATGAAATCTTATTTGTTTGTTATTACTTTTAACTACATTTATTTATTTATTATATACTTGAGATGTATTTTTTAAATGATGGACTTATAAGCAAATTGGGTTGAACGATTAGATTTGTAAATAAAAATTACTTATTGTTTTTTTTAACAATAAGCTATTATGTCTACTATAGAATAAATAGTGCCCAGCTAAATACAAACTCCAATAGCTTTATTAAAAGGGTGACACTAGGGGCACACTCCCAACCACACCCCCTCTCTTATGTGCTACAGTGTACCGGTTCCCATATGAGATTTTAAAATTTTAAAATCCTATGTGGAACCTGGTGCGAGATGTGGTTGGGGGTGTGCCCTGTCATTTTTCTTATATAAAGGAAGGAGATAATAAATTGCGGCAGTGTCTAATCTCAATAATATCAGGAGGGGAGAAGGCCCAAAATGGAGGATAAAGATGAGCAGGAAAAATTAGGAGGTTGTGGTCGCAACTGCCTATCCAAGTGCTGCCTTTCTCGCCAAGGTACTGTTGCTCTCTACAAGATCTTCATCATTTACTAAATCAATATCACTTCATTTGTAAAACCCATTTTAATCACGATATAGTGTACTATATATATAAGATTAATTGCCCACCTGTAGTTTGTTGAGAATTCGTGCTTTACTTCACTGAATTTTTGCCGTGAGACCAAAATCCTAATTCGAGAATTAAATACTCGAGGAGTGTGATGTTGGACAACTTGGATATCTCGATTTCAGACACGGCCTCAACAAAAGATAAGGTGGAAGAAAGGATAAATGAAGTGGTTCTAAATGATTGAAGCTTGAATTGGGAAGAAACAGGCCTTTTCTATACCAACTAAATTTGTTGAAACTGGGCACGAACGCTTGATTTCCACGTTAGGATATGACAGTGCCAACATATTTCTCATATGGTTTAAATCTTCTCGAAAGCTGTGTAACGGAACCTTTTTCGCCATTACTTCATATTTCTCATATGCTTACTTCGTATGCTCTTATGATTTATGGAGGTTTTCTCATGATGACATCTAAAGAGAAGAACATGAAACTTACTGTGCAAATGTGAGATTAAGAGGGAGATGTCATGCTGGATCTCTTCAAAGATACTATGCTAGATCTCTAACATATGTGAAAAGCTAGTTGATTTTATTGCCATGACCTTCCTTTAATTTAATTCATGTAGTGAGGATGCCTGATATCAATGGGTTATTTCGTTTTCTGCACAAATCTCAAATCTTTGTTCTAGATAGAGTTCTTCATGCGAAACGAAACAGGGGGTCCATCGGAATCAGCGATCTAATTTGAACAAAGCACCGTTTCGCCAAAATTCATAATATTCGGTAGGAAATTAATTAAAGCAGTTTATGCGACAGATGGATTTTAACAAGATTTGCAATGATAGTCATAAACAATCCCAATGTCGAATAATTTAATTGCAATATTCATTATCATTGCACAAGTTTTACAATCAATATCAAGTTTTAACAATCACATGTTCAGTTTCCCTCAACTCACAATTATACTTTAAGCAGTGAATATATTAAGAGTTTAAAAATGTATTATTCATGCAATTAACAAAATGAAATCAACAGAAAAATAAGGGACGAAAGAAAACGAAACCTTCGTCGGTCTGAACAGACTCGACATGAGAGACCTCTGGAGGTGGGACGACGACAACGGTGAACTGAACGACGACGACGAGGCGGAGATCTGACGACGACGAGTGCAACGGTGTTGAACTGATAACGACGTGGTGACGAATCTGAACGACGAAGGTGGCGGCGATTCTGAACAACGACTAGAGTGACGACGTCGGTAAGGTTGACGGGACGATAGCGATGTGATGATTTGTGGTAAGCGGCTGTGGCAGTGGTAGTATTGCTCTGGTGGGAAATTTTGCCAAACAGTTGGTGTACATGAAGGCGGCAGTTGCTGGGAAAGGAGGCTCAGTGGCAGTGGGAGTAGGGCGGCTGCTTGGGAGGAGATGATGGCGCTGGTAGTGCGGAGGTGGAGATCAAAGGCGAGCTGAGTGTGGATCTGGTGGTTGCAGGGAAGAGGAGGGTTTGACTGATTGTTGACGTGGGGAAGACGAGGGAATGCTTGGCGACTAGAGGAAGAGGACACAGGGAACGACTTAGGGTTTCACACCCGAGGCCTGGGTTTCACACCCAAGGCTTCACACCAGATTTTAGCTAATGCAATTTTTCATTCAATAATTCATTGATTTTTAATAGTCTCAAACAACCTTATTTATAAAAAAAACTACGTGCACACAACGTACAATAAAAATAGAAACAAACAACAATCCCTCAAACCACTCAACTAAAATTAAACTAAAAGTCAAAATTCAAAATTCAAAATTCAAAATTCAAAATTCAAAATTCAAAATTCAAATTTTAAATTTTAAATTTTAAATTTCAAATTTCAAATTTCAAATTTCAAAATTCAAAAATATATCAACTAATCAAATATTGCCATTTCTTGTTCTCATTAGTTCTCATTGTAGGTGTTGTAATGGTTAAAAAGGTTCATGTCGAGCAAGGGAGTTGTAAGTTTTCATTTATGTCATTAGTCATATAGGTCTGCTAATGTGCTATTTGTTAAACCCATAAGGATAGAAAATTTCAGAGCTACATTCAAGCGGGATAGTAGGGACTAGGGAGATGAATCTATATGACCCTTTTATTCATAACAACGAAAGGGCGAAGGTCGTAATATAAAGCATCTGAAAGATGCTGAACTTGCAGTGGGACACATGAATAATACATAATATAATAAAGATAGAAATGCCATTGGTGCAAATTGGATGTTTGTACCTGACAAGGAAATACGTAAACTGAAACTTGTTTGTTACATAGAGTAATAGAGATAGAAATTTGTTGTTCATTTTCTCACCGAGAATTGACTAAGGCATTTGACTGGCGACATCAGGCAATAACCCCGGTGATCACCATGTTGTCTATGTGTTTAGATCTATGCAGAAATGCCTATTGATTTACTTGACTATCCTATCCGACAAAGTCATTGGTGTGCGCTCAATCAGATAAGTCAACATCAATTAGTAGCTTGGGAATAATTGAAGTTTTATGTGGTGTTTTCCACAGTTCATTGCATTACAGTTACATAACTATACCTCCTGTGCTGATTCATGAAAATGTCCTTGAATATTTTGGCTGGTTATAGTTTGCTGCTTGTGTAATCCACCATTCCAGAATGATACGTTTGGGGCAGTCTTTGATGGCTACCCTAATTTTTCTAATGAAATTTCAGAGGTGTAAATGTTCTTCTAGTCACTGCAATATATAGTAAACAGAATGAAAACCCCATGAATCTGTCTTAAAGGTGAGGAGCTGGACTGATGATTGGGAGTCGGTGGGCACAGAGAGCTGTTAGGGAAGTATGTGTAGATAAAGAAAATTCAAGTTTAACTAGTATAGGATGGAAACCTGGACTTATCTTGCATACCACTTCAAGCACGAGAAGGCTACGCTTTGGAATTGTAAATTGTGAAATTGAATCGAGCAAAGGAAGCCATGTACAGATGGAGACCATAATTTGACTGAAGGGAGAAGGACGTTACTTTCTTGCTTGCTTCAATAAAGCCAAGCTTTCTGCTTTATTCATTGAGGAAACTGTGCCTTCCTATGTATGGTCATATCTTTAGGTTTTTTAGGTTTTTGTTATTCTTGAAACCAATGAATATTTAATAAACCCTTCATGTAAGAGAATCAACCACTATATCTACCATAGTACTAGTTATATGAAAGGAAAAGAAATCAGAACCATAGAACGGGGAACATTCAGAAACAGATTGAAATCTGATACAATAAAATAAAGAAAATTCAACTCTAGCACGTACCAGGAGGGAAATCGGAAACTTTATTTGTGATACCACTTTTGTGTAGACGCAATAAAACTACAGTTAAACTCAAGTTGCCAAATTGAATCAAAACTAGAAGCTATATAAAGGAGAAGAACTGGACCATCCTTCTTGCTTCCTTCTTTAGAGGCAATCTTTCTGCTTTTTTCAATGAAGAACCAAACCCCATGAAAAGGGAACATTTCAATAGAATGAATTCTGATGGTCCTCTATTTAGGGTCAACCTAAAGGCATCCTGTTGAGAGTTTGCATCAAGTGCAGTGCATTTGTGAGAAAGCAGGCTTTTGGGTGGTTGTAATTTTGCAAGTGTTTCATTTCCCCAGTGGTCGGTGCACCTAACTGGTTAATCACTGATCCTTATTATTTTGGAGTCTTGAGTCTTGGTAGGAGCAATGCTTGTGAAATTGGGAAGCGCTGCCATATTTAATTCTTATTCTTAGAAAATATGCAGAGGTTGCCAGGTACTGACCAATGTTATTGATTGTATCGTAATCATACCTCAAAATGCAATTAGCTCTATTCTTCTTAGGGAGTACTATATCTATTCTCGTCTATTGCATTTTAATTGTGATTGATGGTTGGAAAGATAGTGATATGTAGATATTAGAGGGACATATTAGGATTTGGGGGATGGAGAATTGAGTCTTATTCCAAGATATGCCTTACATTCTTGAATGATTTGAGGTGTGGAATTTATTCATTACAATTATTTGAAATTTAGACCAGGTTGTTTATGTTTAACCCAGAAGTTTGGAATAAAACTTTGCTGTTTTAGCTTTGTCATGTTTCCAATTATTGCTTTTTTAGCTCGTAACTTGTTAAGTTATTGGTGACTGATGCAATTTAAGGGGTCGTGGTCATACAATTTATTCATTACAATTATGTCACCTTTCAGTGGTTAAATGTTTTAGTCATGCCTATCATAATGGTCTCAATGGCGGAACCATTGACTGTGAGATAATTCCTTTCTGCTTTATTTGTCATGCCTATCATAAAGGTTCCAATGGGGGATGACAAGTTACAGTGAGATAATCCCTTTGTAATCGAACTGAGTATCCATGGGCAATACTTAGTGGCAAATTGGCACATATTCTAAGGTTTCAGGATTTTATTTTAACTATTAATAGTGATAAAAGTATCCTTACCAACTAAACTGAGTGTCCATATGTTAATTAGAGACTAATAGATCAGTATGTCCTATGGTTTAAGATTTTTATCTCACTCTTTCTTTAGAAATATCTTTTTATGTCAGTTGTCAATTACTGATGTGTTCACTGTTTGGAACTGTATTTGCTTTTTTGCTGGAAATCTCTTGCATATCTGAACCTGTATAATTTATGCTCTTGTCACCAGCGGAACCGGGTGTCCATTTTCAACAGCGCTCTTAAGTAGGCATGTTATAGGTTT
>NC_033799.1:63151506-63196504 GCF_001876935.1 Asparagus officinalis | reverse complement strand
CTCCTATCAACTGTAAGTTGGATGGTCCACCAAACTTACCTAGATAGCTCATGGTTAGTGAATATAAGAAAACCTGGTTTCACTATCATGCCAAGGAGTCCCTTTTTTAGGGGCGTTAGGGGGGTATTGGATGAAGTGCGATTAAAATAGTGTTGGGTGGACAACTCTTTTGCGGGCTATCCACTTAAGGTGACACAGAGTTTTGCTCTCTCTCCTCGTTCTCTCGTCTCTCGCTCTCGTCTTCTCTCTCCTTCCGGTCTCTAGTTGTATGTGGCTATAGGTAGGTACGTGTGAGTAGGGCTTAGGTAGTAGGTAAGTATCATATGATAATTAGTACTAGTATACCGGGCGTAGTTTCGTATTAGCTATATATAGTGTAGGTATAATATGTCGTTCTATATCTGTGGCCATCGTACACTCCTGTGACGTTGCTGTGTTATTGGTGTATTTTCCTTTGCATTGGAAGAATTTTTTTACATGCCTAACTTTTTGGTATGGCATACATTTTAGTAATTTTTTTATGGTCTGTACATGTTTCCATTATCTGACCATGAGTGTAGGTTTGTATTGTGAGTTAGTCCTTTGAGACTATATACTGTAGTACTCGTTCATCTTGTCTATCCAGTTCAGTAGTTTGTAAGAAAAGTTTTGTTGGAAGGATTAATTTTTTCAAAGGATATTTGAACAATTTTGATCTTTGAAAGAAGTGTGTTTGGCGACTACTTTCTTTCATGACCTATGACTTATGCACAACATGGAAAACTCTTCATTCAGTACATAGCACGAGTTACTTTTTTTAAAGTAAGAAAAATAACCTCAAGATCAAGGCATTATTTTTGTTCTTGAACACATGTTGACGAAGAAGCTACCATTTATAATGTGTTTTTAACACTAGAATATTTCCTTGTATCTTCGTGTCTTGTAAAATGAACAACTGACTGATGAAGTATAAACTTGCAAGTCACAACATGACTAACAATTTACACTGATTTCTTCATGTTCTTTATTGAGTGACGAACAATTATAAGATGACAGATTTTATCAGTTGAAATACCATGAAAATGCGTCCTTCAATGGTGCAAGGGAAATAGACAATGATGATAGCTAGATAACATTTTATGGTACGATCACTATTGTCCCACTGAATCACAAATTAGCAATTAATGAAGCATGCAAGCCATGCCCTTGTAATTTGTTGGCCATTTCTCAAATAGCCCAAGTTTCACCTTTCCTTGGAGCCTCCTGATTCAGCATTGGTACTGCTTTTGTAACCATAACATAAATTGGAATCAATATGCGTGACCACAGACTCAACCACCCTTGCTCCATTTCACTTATCATGGTTCAGCTTCTTCAAATCTTCTATTCAACTAAAGATAGTAGCATGCTGTGTAGCCTTACCCCCTAAAATGTGCACATTATGCTTCACAGGAGCAAGTATTTTGAAAATGGAGAAGTGCAGTCATCCTTTCTTGACAAACTTCTGCAGAAGGTTAGTATGAACTTTCACTTAAACGGGGGCTTCTCTATATTAATTCTGATATCTCTAATGATCGTGATTAAGTGCAGTGGGACGACCGACTGCGTAGAGGTTTGTTCCACTATGATATCACAACCTATGAAAGGAAGGTGAGGTTCATTTTTCAGTTATCATTTCCTCCTAATTGTCTTCAGGAAAACGAAGCATAATTACATACGGTTAGCCTTATCTCTTCAGGTCATTCCAGGAGAATATGGTTTTATAACTCAGCTGGTTGAAGGTCGGGACCTCAAGAAAAGACCTACTGAGTTCAGAGTTGACAAGGTTCTCCAACCATTTGACGAAGCAAAATTCAACTTCACGAAAATTGGGCTGGAAGAAGCACTCTTTAGGTTTGAGGGAAGTGAGAACGAGAAGGCCCAATATTTCCATGATTCTCCTATCTCCGAATCAGACCCGCTAAATTTCATTGCAATCAATGTCAGTGCAAACCTTTTCAAGTTTTTATACCTGACAAAGAACGAAAAGAAAATAATATTTTGTTTTCCTATAGGTTAGCCCTATTGGTCATGGCCACGTCCTTTTGATTCCTCGCATAAAAAACTTGTTGCCTCAAAGGATTGATCAAGAGAGCTTCTTGCTTGCTTTCTATCTGTCAAGAGAGGCTGGGAGTCCTTACTTCAAAGTAGGCTATAACAGTCTTGGTGCTTTTGCCACCATCAATCACCTACACTTTCAGGTTACTGAACAATCCAAAGAATATATCTAATTTATTAGTTATTTACCTGAACAATTTTTTTGTGCATATGTACCCCTTAATTCATGAGTATTCCCATATCTCAGTATTTGCAAAACTACCACCCAAATCATCTAACTTAAGAAAACAATATCTTAAAAACAACAGATCATCAACTTTGTTGGATGGGGTGAGTTAAACTTTTGACTATTTTGTAGGTACTTTTACATTGTAGTTGCAAATTAGCCTGTCAAAGTTGATGATTTGTTTGATTTGAGGGATACTCTCTTCTGAAGTTGATGACTGGGAGTAATTCTACAAACACTGAAATTTGGGGTAGTTTTGCAAATGCGCATGATTTGAGGGACATATTAAAAACCCCTTAACTGAAATAAAATTTAACAGTTGATTGTGCGATTTGTGATGAAAACAGGCTTTTTACTTACCAATGCTGTTACCAGCAGAGAAGGCTATTACTGATACCGTAACGACATTAGGGAATGGAGTGAGAGTCCTGCGACTTGTAAACTATCCTGTAAAAGGCATCGCTTTCGAATGTGGTGATAATAGTAGCATACAAGACTTAGCAGCTACTATCTCCAATGCTTGTATTTACTTGCAAGATAACAACCATCCTTACAATGTTCTCATCTCTGATTTGGGAAAGCGAGTTTTCCTCTTCCTTCAGGTTGTTTCGGATTAAGCATTTTTGCAATATACCCCTTAAATCATGAGTATTTGCCAAAATACCCCCAAATTATCAACTTTGGAAAATAACATCTCCCAAATCAACAAATTATCAACTTTGTTGGAATATTTTATATTTTGAAAATGGAGAAGTGCAGTCATCCTTTCTTGACAAACTTCTGCAGAAGGTTAGTATGAACTTTCACTTAAACGGGGGCTTCTCTATATTAATTCTGATATCTCTAATGATCGTGATTAAGTGCAGTGGGACGACCGACTGCGTAGAGGTTTGTTCCACTATGATATCACAACCTATGAAAGGAAGGTGAGGTTCATTTTTCAGTTATCATTTCCTCCTAATTGTCTTCAGGAAAACGAAGCATAATTACATACGGTTAGCCTTATCTCTTCAGGTCATTCCAGGAGAATATGGTTTTATAACTCAGCTGGTTGAAGGTCGGGACCTCAAGAAAAGACCTACTGAGTTCAGAGTTGACAAGGTTCTCCAACCATTTGACGAAGCAAAATTCAACTTCACGAAAATTGGGCTGGAAGAAGCACTCTTTAGGTTTGAGGGAAGTGAGAACGAGAAGGCCCAATATTTCCATGATTCTCCTATCTCCGAATCAGACCCGCTAAATTTCATTGCAATCAATGTCAGTGCAAACCTTTTCAAGTTTTTATACCTGACAAAGAACGAAAAGAAAATAATATTTTGTTTTCCTATAGGTTAGCCCTATTGGTCATGGCCACGTCCTTTTGATTCCTCGCATAAAAAACTTGTTGCCTCAAAGGATTGATCAAGAGAGCTTCTTGCTTGCTTTCTATCTGTCAAGAGAGGCTGGGAGTCCTTACTTCAAAGTAGGCTATAACAGTCTTGGTGCTTTTGCCACCATCAATCACCTACACTTTCAGGTTACTGAACAATCCAAAGAATATATCTAATTTATTAGTTATTTACCTGAACAATTTTTTTGTGCATATGTACCCCTTAATTCATGAGTATTCCCATATCTCAGTATTTGCAAAACTACCACCCAAATCATCTAACTTAAGAAAACAATATCTTAAAAACAACAGATCATCAACTTTGTTGGATGGGGTGAGTTAAACTTTTGACTATTTTGTAGGTACTTTTACATTGTAGTTGCAAATTAGCCTGTCAAAGTTGATGATTTGTTTGATTTGAGGGATACTCTCTTCTGAAGTTGATGACTGGGAGTAATTCTACAAACACTGAAATTTGGGGTAGTTTTGCAAATGCGCATGATTTGAGGGACATATTAAAAACCCCTTAACTGAAATAAAATTTAACAGTTGATTGTGCGATTTGTGATGAAAACAGGCTTTTTACTTACCAATGCTGTTACCAGCAGAGAAGGCTATTACTGATACCGTAACGACATTAGGGAATGGAGTGAGAGTCCTGCGACTTGTAAACTATCCTGTAAAAGGCATCGCTTTCGAATGTGGTGATAATAGTAGCATACAAGACTTAGCAGCTACTATCTCCAATGCTTGTATTTACTTGCAAGATAACAACCATCCTTACAATGTTCTCATCTCTGATTTGGGAAAGCGAGTTTTCCTCTTCCTTCAGGTTGTTTCGGATTAAGCATTTTTGCAATATACCCCTTAAATCATGAGTATTTGCCAAAATACCCCCAAATTATCAACTTTGGAAAATAACATCTCCCAAATCAACAAATTATCAACTTTGTTGGAATATTTTAAGTATTTGACTATTTTTGAAATTTTCGCATTGCAGCTATGAATTAGCCTATCAAATTGATTTGTTAAATGAGGGGGCATTTTTTTTCCCCCATAGTTGATGATTTGGGATAGTTTTGCAAATACTGTGAGTTAGAAGGTAGTTTTGCAAACATACATGATTAAAGGGGTATATATAAGATTTTTTTTTTTCATTATTGATATCATTTTCCATATCTAGATTGTAATCTTAATCTTATATTTGTTTGAGTTATGAATAGAATTATGCCGAGAAACGATCTCGAGGGGAGGTGAGCCAAGAGATTATGGATAACCAAGTGAACCCAGCTGTATGGGAATTAAGTGGTTATATGGTGTTGAAGAGGAGGGAAGACTACGGCAAGGCAACTGAAGAGAGTATGTTGGGCTTCTTGTCTCTAGTATCCTTATCTGAGGAGAAGTACCGAGAGCTACAGGAAAATATCTTGAATGCCCTATTTCAAGGGAAAATTTGATAGAAAGTAGACTCATAACATGTGAAAGTTCACAATGTGGTGATAATTTGTGTCCTTTGTTTCTTCTTTTTTCCTCCTTTGTGATTATGTTCCTTCTTTGTACTGTGCATTAATGGAACTAGTGTGTGTATGTAATTGTTTTATTATTATTATTGCAAATAAGGATGGAAATCTCATGAGAGACTTGAGCCTGCTACTATTACCTGGTTGTAAAAGTATAGAGTTCATATCCCCAACTCCATGGATATAAACTGAACAGCAGTAGTTCCTGCATATTTTTTATATGACCATCCACGCCCCATATTTATAGGATACAAAATCAATTCTAGAACGTGGATTTGAAATTTCAACAAAAGCTGCATCATATCGAGCAATATTAACTGCCCTATTTGCCTCTCCATCATCTCCTACAAACAGTTCCCTCTGTCTTCTTCATTTGCCTTTGCTTCATCGGCAATCATCCTTCTAGTTCTCCGAGTAAGAGCCCTTCTTGTGCGATCAATGATAAATGAATGACCAAACCAAAATTAAGAGAAATGATTAGTATGTCCCAAAATTACAAGAGCATGTCTACTTTTTTTCCTGGTAGATGCACATTGGTCCTTTATTTCCAAACTGCCCGAACTAACAAAGATATCCATTCAATCTTATGTTCAGGTGGAATAACATCAAATCTCCAATGTGTCCAAAGATCAGTTAACGATGAGATATCTCCCGACAGAGCAAATTTATGCAAAGTTGATCTCCACAAAGATTTAACATAAGGACATTATATGAGATGGTGATCATAAGAACATATAGGATCAATATTTACGTTTTTCATGATCAATCTTTCTTTTGTATTTAACTTCCTCGATCTAAGGCAAGCAAATATATTTACCATCAAAGGAACAGGGGATTTCTAAAATGTCTAAATGTGCATATTTAGTACCACCATCGATCAAAAATTGATAATGGGAGCGCGACTGAAAACTTCTATGAGCTCCCCAATCCCTACTCTCTGTTATCAGGAACAAGATCCAAGGGCAACACATCAATTAGCCTTCTTAATTACCAAAACTACAGCACACAGAACCCAGTTAACTGTCTAACAAATTGTATTCTCCAACATCTATGCACCCCCACCTGAAGTTGATGAGAAGAAATAGTGGCCCAAGGATCAGAAGCAAGAGCAAAATGATTGGGAAACATTATGGAAAGAAGAAAATCTCTAGCGCAGCTATCCTTCTAGAACAATGTTTTAATGCCTACACGTGCTTGGGCCTTAGAGCTACACGAAAAGCTATATCTTAAAAAGACAATACTTCTCCAAAGTGGAGAAACAAGCTTCTTATGACATTTGGGATTTAGAAAGTCAAAATCAATATAATACTTACGTTTAATAATAAGTTTCCAGAGAATCTCATCATTGTTCAGCCACTTCCAAAGCCATTCCCCAAGCAAGGAGAAGTTCATAACATTAATATTTAAAACCCGCAATCCTCCTTACCATTTTCGCTTACGAAGTTCACCCCACTTGACTAAATTAGAAACATTTTTAATCTCATCAGAACGCATCCAAAAAAATCTTCTTCTATTCTTATCTATCCCGTCACAAACCCACTTAGGTAACAGAAAATAAGACATCCAAGATGTTGGTAAAGAGGACACAAAAAGTTAATCAGTGTTAATCTTCCACCTCTAGATTGGTCTTTTCCATTCCAAGTAGTCAGTCTTTTCTCAAAACGTCACCAATTCGCTTTCTAAAATTTTCCAGACCTCATAAGGACACTAAGTATGTAAAATAGGAAATGATCCTTCTAGATAGTTCATTCACTAGTAGAAAACAGGGTATTGGTGACGGGAAAATCCGTCACCAATACTCCAAAATCCGTCACCAATACACATTGGTGACGGGGACGGATCCGTCGCTAATAAATCCGTCGCCAATAAGCATTGGCGACGGGGTCCCCCGTTGCCAATGCTTATTGGCGACGGACAACTATTGGCGACGAATTTCTTTGGCAACGGATGGTTTCCGTCGCCAATGCGCATTGGCGACGGGGTGATCCGTCGCCAATGTTTAAAACATTGGCAACGGGGTTTTTCCCGTCACCAATGTTTTAAACATTGGCGACGGATCACCCCGTCGCCAATGCGCATTGGCGACGGAAAATCCGTCACCAATGTTTAAAACATTAGCGACGGGTTTTTTTTCGTCGCGAATGTTTTAAGCATTGGCGACGAGAAAAACCCCGTCGCCAATGTGCATTGACGACGGAAAATCCGTCGCCAATGTATATATTTATGCAAATAATAATAATTTTCTGGTAGCCTCCCTATAGCCTGTATCAACATCAATCCAATGACAATATTTAACAATATATCATAAAATCAACCATGATATACATTCACATTCCAAATGAATACTCATCCAATTTCATCCGTCAATCCACAATATCGAACAATACTCATCATATAATCACAATCACAATACATCTCGCATGCTCAAATAATATTCATTCACTACGCAATAAAATCACAAATATATTACATATAGGTAAAATTCAAAAGTCATAATATGTCTTCACACAATTGAAAACTACATAAATATAAGAACAAGTCTCACTCACTCCCCGTCATCGTCGTTGTTGGCATCCTTGTTATCAACGTCGTCTGCATTAGAACGTCTTATCGTACTGCTGCTCCCTACGGGAGTACCTCCTCTAACCTGAAAAGATTATCACTCCACATAAGATATATATATATATATATCAAAAATATCATAATAAATACATATATATCACGTCATATATACCTCTCCACCACCATGAACTTCATGCTCGTCAAACGCCAACTTAAAGATAGCTATGAATATCGACTCGGGAAGAATCTCATTCAACGACGGACAATCATTGAGGCGCTGCACAACAATAATAAATAACATATCCATGAAGATAAATTCAACAGAGAATTCAATAAACATTTAACCAAGAAGCTCATTGTGTTTTGATTATCAAACATTAAAGTAAGGACCAAGTAAAAGAAGTGTAAACGTGAATGGCATAAGAACTGCAATGGATGGAGGAGTTGTGTTAAACAAGTAAAAGAACTTAAAATGTGTATCAACTTGGCTATGGCCTGTCCTAAAAAATAAAAAACATACCTACTGCCCCTGATCCTGGGCTCTGAGCAGCTATGTAAGCAAACCCAACATCTGGAAACAACCCAATTCCATTTTCTGGCATGGCTAGAAGAGTTTTCAGGACAGCTATTTATTTCTTAAAAACCATCGCGTTAACTCTCAAGGAATCTTAGGGCTTTTCTAAAGCAATAAAAACCCACTAATTATTTTCATGCTCTATCTGGACAGATTGCATATTCATACAATAAAGAATAAACATATAAGCAACTAGTTCTAAAAAATTCAGGTGAAATGTTCGGCAATTCAAGCTATGGATTTCATTAGAAGTTATGATTTTGATGTGTGGCCTCATTTTAGACTAGAAGCATAGTTTTATTATGCTGCAAAATAATACCCCAGAAAGGCACAAGAAAGTGGAACAAAAACCAAATATAGACCATTGAGACCTGTCAAGGGGTGAGTTGGATTTTCCAAGGTATGGCCTATGGAATTAAAATTTTAAAAAACAGCAGCAAGAATAATAATAAAAGAAAAATAGAAATAAAACAACAGCAGCGGCAGCGAGTAATAAAACAAAACTTAGACATAAATCAAAAACCTTCATGTGCATTTGCACTCAAAGAGAAACAAATCTATCAGAACTACATCACCATTTACCAATTACAAATTTTCATACCCATCCAAGACTGTTTTTTACAGCTTCATAATTATTCCCCCAGAACGAGTTATGTAATTAATATAACAGAAGTTCACAACAGTTATAAACACCTCTAAGGAAAAGAAATAACAGAATCGGTTAACAAAAGCTTAATAATAAAATATTCAAATAGTAATGCACAATTTTACTGATTTCTGAGCATATGGAAAACTGAAAATAATTGTTCCTATGCATATTCAGTTCGGACAGAATTTCCCAAGATTTACAGTAGCAAGACCATGAACAATCAACTTGTGATTAAAACAAAGCTCATGATCTAGAAGATTAATCTGATGAGAATTTATAATATAAAGATAGATATGAATACAGACCTAGTTCATAATAGAAATCACCAATCCCCAGTAGCTAGAGGATCCACTCCAACTTTAGCACACATCTCGTGAAACTGTGATCTAAAAGTAGGATTTTTACGAATGTCATTCTGCAACAAAATAAACTATTTAATCAAGGCCGTCCCCTCGTGATCCTCTATCGACACCTTCAAAAATAAGAAATCTTTCAAAAAGAACTCAAATTCTAAACCCTAGAACATCTGAAAAGAACGATAAATGGAAATTCTTATCAGATCTTGGTCGTCGGCGGCGAGAGAGGTTGTGATCTAGGTGGCGATAGGTGACAACGGTGGTGCGGAGATCAAAATTGGGGACGGGCGGGGGCAGGTTTGCTTGGTCGTCGAGGTTCTGGTGACGAGCGGGGCGTCGGTGCTCGAGACGGCGGCGCCGCTGAGGGGGCTGGGGCTGGAGGTGAGGGACACGGTGGTGGTGATCGACAGGGAGCAGGGAGGGAGGGAGAATCAATCTAGCTGGGGAGGGGATAAGGAATGGGAGGGCGACGGAGGAGAAGGGGAGGGAGGTCAGGGAGTTCTTTAAAATCGGTAATTTGTTTTGAGTGAAAAATTTAGGGGGAATTCTCCCGCCAATTTTTTAGGCCTAAAAACATCTTTTTATATATTTATTAATAAGAAGTTTACAATTAGTTTGAAATAACATATCGTCGCATACCTTACTCAACGTTTCTTCCATTAGTCATAATAAAATAAGAGTGTGTTTGGTAACCAAAATATTTTTTTTGTGTTTTTTTTAAAAAACATCATACCATGGTATTTATTTTTCAAACGTATTTTCAAAACACCATTTTTTTGACCAAAAATTGTACAGACAAATCCACAAACAAAACCCACTTGATCACAGACACATAGTATAATCACGAACGACGCCGAGATCAAATCACAGCGTGATGCCCTAATGCTACGGAATCACAGCAATGAAGCCCTAAATTTCGATCACAAATGACGCCAGATCGAATCACAGTGTGATGCCCTAATTCTATGGAATCACAACAATGAATAAATTTCGATCAAAGTGAGTTGTGACCTGAACAGCACAGTGAGCGGGGACGACAGGGGTGGAAGCGAGGGCGGCGGATGAAGTCGAGGCTGACAGGGTTTCTGGGGTGGTGGAGGTGGTGGTTGTTGAGGGGGGACTTGAGGCGGAGGTGGTGGTTGTCGAGGGGAGACTTGAGGCGGAGGAAGGCCACCAAACACCAAAAACCAACCAAAATCAATGCACAAATACCAAACACCAATTTTAACGTGGTTCGGCAATTGCCTACGTCCACAGGGTAAGAAGGGGATGGATTTTTCACTAATAGAGAAGAAGAGTACAAATTGATATTACAAATCACTCGAAGGAACAAACTAATCTCACCAACAACCCTCTTAATCTCTCCAAATAAACCCTAATCAAATAACTTAGAAAATACCTCTTTTCTGTGCTCCAAATATCCTAAACTCTAGCCACCAAAAATCCTAGAACGTGTATTGGTATTTATACAAACAGGAAACCAACATATGGGCCTGACCCGCTACGCGGTCGACCGCGATTAAACGATAGAGACAGAAAATGTCCTACAGGGTCTGGCGGTCGATCGTGGCGGTCGACCGCGCCAACTCCAGACTCCTACCAAAGTATGTGCACGTTCTCAGTCGACCGGCCTTGCGCCGCGGTCGACCACGCAGCTTCCAAAGTGACTCATGCGCTCTTCTAACACCTGTTCTTCACCAAATTGCTCACGGTTTCTTCAGCTCTTGGGAGTTCTTGGGGGTTTATAGGTTTTATAGAACTTATTTGGTTTTGTTTAATCTTGACAAAAAGAGAGAAAAAGTGATAATTGACAAAAAGAGAAAAAGAAGATCTGCATCTAAAGCTTGGAAAATGTTTAATATTGTTACATCGCCGAAGGTAACCATGGGACGAAAAACACGTTAAGACACGTGAATAATAGTAAGAAAGCTACTGGAAAGGATATTGAGGATTTATCTAACTCAAAAGATTCTATAATGAGTTATTCAAGATTTAGTTTTGACCGAAATAAGTTTAGAGAGCTCTTAGTCTAGGCCATCATTATGCACGATTTGCCATTTCAGTTTGTTGAGTATGAAGGTATTTGAGCAATCTTCTGACATCTTTGTGAGGATCTAAAACACATATCAAGAAATATTTTTAAAGTCGATGTTCTTAAAATCTATGGAAGAGAGAAAAGTAGGTTAAAAGAAGCTTTTGAATCGATTCCGGGTAGAATTGGCTTGACTTTCGATTTGTAGACATTAATAGCAACCGGCGGATATACTTGTCTCACGTCACACTATATTGATCATGAATGAAAATTATAAAATAAGATAAGTTTCAGCTAATTATGTTTAATATGTGCAATAATACAACATTGGAGATCTAATATTTTTATGCTTTGTTTATATTTAGGAATTCGACTCGTTTGAAAGTCAAGAAATAATACAATAGCTTAGCAGGATAGGAGAAGCTAAATAAACTACTAGATCCATCTAACCCCCCTGCACCAATTAACGTTAGCCATTTGGATCTCTAATCTCTATGAAAACACTACAAGCTACGATAAATGAGCTATTCGGGTTATACGAGTCGGGTCTGATCGGGTAGCATTAAACAGTGAGTTTGGGTCACACATATATGGATCAGATCCGTCCCCAATTTTTTTATGATGGACACATTGGCATTGACAACGGATGGCATCCGTCACCAATAAGTATTGGTGACGGAAAAACATTGGCGACGGATTCGATCCATCGCCAATAAGTATTAGCGATGTATTAGAATCCGTCGCCAATAAGTATTGGCGATGGAACATTAGCGACGGATCAAATCCATCGCCAATACTTATTGGCGACGGATCTAATCCATCACCAATACTTATTGGCGACGGATCAAATCCGTCGCCAATAAGTATTAGCGACGGAACATTGGACGTCGTTAATGTTTCGTCGCCAATGTTTGTATTGGCGACGGATTTCAAATCCGTCGCCAATGCCCCGTCGCCAATGCTCAGTTTTCTACTAGTGATTGAAACTGCAACTTGATGTTATAACTGAGGACTGTCTTAAGGAACATTCACATAACTTTTTATAAAAATTAATCTTCAACCCTAAAGCTAATTTATATCCATATAGTAACTGTGACATTCCCACGTGAGTTTGACAGTGACCTTTCCAAGAGAAAGGTTTAGTCCCACATCAGTGGGTGAAGGGAAAATTAAGGCTTTATATAGTGAAGCTAAATACTCAAGTGTAACATCGGCTAGTCGATTTTGACAGTGGTTTGAGCCAAACAGCGCGTTACACTTGGTGGGTCCTATGGTTTGCATGCACCAACGAGCTGTTTGGTGTGAAAGTTAACATCTTCATTGATGTATTCATTACAACTTCAGTCATTACAATGAAAACAAAAAGATAGTTTTTTTATAAGACTCTTACAATGAAAACGAAAAATTACAACTCTCGTCAAAACAAACACAATGGACGTTTATTACTCGCTGTTTGTGTGGGATCTTTGTCTGTGCCGGGGTTTATCCATGAACCACCAAGGGATCAGCTCAAAGTACAGATTTCGTTGACTCGCGAAGGAGTCAAGAAACCAAAGCAATTATCTCGACAACAGCGAGATAACCACTCTTCTCGAGATCACAGCAACGGTGCGATCTTAAGGGAAGAACTGGGCTGCAGATCTGTCGAACTCTCATTCTTTATGCCGAAGAATTCACTGAGATCTCCTACTCCTCTCTAAAATTCGTGGTTCTTCAGTCTCTAATTCAGCAGGGCTTCGCCAAGGCTCGAGAATTCCAGATCTGTGCAAATGAAGGCCCTAGAGTTGTATTTATAGGCTTCGGGAGCTCTGTTTTCGGATAAGATTAACTGATTACCTCTTATCTTCAGTTCTAACCACTTTACCACGTTCTAGGATAGCTTTAGATCAGTTAGAACAAAATCCAGATGGTTAACGGGCGAAACAGCTTCGAAACAACATTTTTTAGGCTGGGAGACACACGAAGTGTCTCGGCCTTGGCCGAGACACTTGAAGTGTCTCGGCCTTGGCCGAGACACTTGAAGTGTCTCCGCTAAGGCCCGGGCACTGTCCAGGCGCGTCTCGGTCATTTTTGCTGTATTTTCCTCGTTCGATCTCGGAACTATGTGATACAAAGTGCGTAGGAAAGCCAAAGAAGAGCTCTACAATCTCCCATGGGTAAATCATACATTGGGTGAATGAGAGATGAGGTACATTTCGTCTTTTGTGAGCGAAACATAACTCCCGATCGGATCGTATCTTCATTATTCTATTGTTCTGTTGTTTCATACGGTTTGTCGACTCACTGTAGGCTGTCTAAAAATCACAGTAGATAGTTGATCCCCCATCAAACACCGATGATGGAAGTTACAATCTGACGACTTCCAGAAGACTACAATTTGAGGACTTTCACGTAGAAGGCTACAATCTGACGACCTTCACGACAACTGATGAAAGCTCTAATTCAACAGCCTTCACATCAATATTGGGAGTTACAATCTGACGACTCTCATATCCTATAACAGGCAAAGATCAATAAGCAATAGCCTTTGCAATGTTATAATGGACGAGGTTACAAGTCAACAACCTCTCTCAAACGCAGAAATTCACTTCTGTGTTTCTCGAATTCGAAGTTTAATTCTGCGTTTCTCAAATTCGAAACGCACACACCCTGTGCGTTCTCCAGTAAATATCTAACTCTGCAACGCAGAGTTAAAGCACTAAACGCACACATAACGTGCGTTCTTCAACAGGCTCAACTATGTGCCCCAAACTCTGGACGCAGAGTTGAACTTCAACGCTCCAACGACCTGTGCGTTTCCAATTCCAGAACGCATGCGGCCTGTGCGTCTCAAATCTCTAACAGAGATTTAACTAGGGGGTTTTCACAGCAAAATGGGGCGGGTTGATAGGTTGATCAATCGGTTTCTGAGATCAAAACCGCAAAGAGTTGAGGGGAGCTGGTATCAAAACCACCCAAGGTCAACAAATCTCGGCAGTTGAGTAATCGGAAGGAAGAGATCTTCGGGAGATCAAGGAACTGATCAACGATCAGTTAATCAAATCCCGAAGGATCCTTTCATCAAAGGTATCATCCACTTGGCAATTAACCGAATTTTCGGTTCCAACAACTCTGTTACAGAGTTTTAACTCATTCTGAGTTCTTAAACTCGTTAAGAGTTCTTAATTAGCTTGCAACGCAAGTTAATCACATCAAACCAGACATTCGGTTTTCAACAACTCTTATCAGAGTTCTTAACTCGTTCAGAGTTCTTTACACTCGTTAAGAGTTCTAAACCGAAGTCATCAAGCACTTCAATTGTTCCAGTGAAGAAGGACGGTCGGATCGTCAACGGAGAGCAAGTTCGACGCGATCAATCGAAGGAGGCACTCCACCGCTACCAAGAAGAACCCAGTTTTAAACAAAGGGGAGAATCAAATTCATTCTCCTCTCTTTTGTAATCGGAATCCAAATTATAATTGATTTTGAGAGAAATACAAGTCAAATTTTTTCTTTCATTGTCTTTCTACTGCAAATTTCCAACAAACAAAAGATGGCGACTCCGCTGGGGACTAGCTTCTCTGACGAGGAAGTGGTGGCGCAATCCGACGTTTACCTTACTGGAACCACTGTCGAAACTCTCGTCGTAGAGTTCGAACAAGCCAAGTATGAGGAGGTCCTCTCCTCTGGGTCGCTTAGCCCTAAAGCTAGGCGTGATACCCACAAGACCTCTAAGGAGGTCATCACTACTGCTGAGATGCCAAAGAAAGCCCTCTCCTTTGGCCAAGACCTAAAACTCGCTCTGCGAGTTGAAGATTCCTCCCCCGTATCACTACGGCACATAATAGGTCAAAAGAGACCTATGTCGGAGGAAAACCTGACCAACGCCGACGATGCTGCGGCCAAGGCCTTGAAACAGACCAAGAAAAATGCTGCTCGACGAAGGAGAAGATCCTTACGGCGAGCATACTTGCGGAATAGCTGAGCTACTGCCCAACGCAAAGACTGCGTTTCTGAGCCTTTGACCGAACTGTGCGTTTCTGCTCAAGAACGCACACTTCGTGGCAATGAACCCGACTATGAACTTCGGGTTATCCAACTCAAACGCGACCCTCAGTGGCGCGTTGTTCAACATAAACGCACACCTCAAGAGTGCGTCCCAAAACGTGGCCTCCAAAAGCACGTTCAATCATTCAAATGCACGTCGTGCGTTCAGTCAGAACAAGACCCTCAAGGGTCTGTTCAAACAACCAAACGCACACCACAAGGGTGCGTTCATCCAAAACAGGACCCCCAGGGGTCTGTTCAATCATCTAAACGCTCACCACAGGAGTGCGTTCAATCAAAACCCGACCCTCAGGGGTCTGGGTCATCAACCAAACGCACATCACAAGTGTGCGTTCAAATAAAGAACGACCCTCAGGGGTCTGTTCATTATCAAAACGCACACATCAAGTGTGCGTTCAACCAAAACAAGACCCGCAGGGGTCTGTTTCAACATCAAAACGCACACCACAAGTGTGCGTTTAATTAAGACAAGGTCCACAAGGATCTAGTCCATCAGTCAAACACAGGTCCCAACCTCGTGTTTATAAACCTAAATGTGACCCTCGTGTTTCGTCTCAAGAACACGACATGGTCCGTAAGGTTCAAGAGGGACAGCATGGATTTAAGGTCCATGTCCAACCCATCCAAGGGCATGGGGTTCCATCCCCACCTTCACGAGATCTTTCTCAGGTCTCCGACCTGCGTGAATTGCTGTCAAGAGGAAGGCCAACACAGCAAGTGGCTCATTCATGCCAATGTGAGCGGCTCATATCCGTTGTCCTCTCCGAATGCAGCTGTTGCTCATCGATGCCTAGGCAGTCGGTGTTTAATAGGTTGACGAATGTTGCTAGACCTCCCAAACGACAACGTCGCCAGAAGAAGACTTCTGAAGTCGACTACCCCGAGGTTACTATCAACATGATCGGCAGAGGAAGAGCCTCGCATTCCGACTCTGACGAGTCACAAAGAAGTCATTCCCCAACTGTTAGGGAAATTTGTGACCAGTTCGAAGGAATATATCAGCATACCCGGACTCGGACAGGAGCTATTCGCCCGGTTAACTATCAAAAGTTAGCCAAAGGGATTACCACAAGTGATGAACATTCGGCAATAGCCGAATCTCAATCTTCAAGCTCGGTCGGACCACAAGAGGTATCTGCTTATATGGCGGGATATCCCGAGGACATAGCCAAAGAGTGGACGAACATCACGTCATGCTCCAGGCGCAATAGGAGACACTTCTCCAATTAAAAGATATGATGGCCCAACTTATTGCTGAAAAAGGCCACAAACCTGAATCTTCCCGGAGGACAACCTCCAAAGGAAAACAGAAAGCGACCGAACATTCGGATCGTGAGACTCTCAACCTGGGATCCTCTTCTGAAGGTGAGAAGGAGGTGGAAAAAGAACTGCATCCTCAATCCACTAAAATGGATGAACTGGAAGCTCGCCTCAATGCAATCGCCAACAGAAGTGAGCTCCGTGAAGAAGGAGTGGTGAGGCCTTATCCTGCTGAGTGGGATATAGCTCCATACCCACCGAAGTTCAAAGCTCCAACCTTGCAACCGTTTGATGGCACAGGATCGCCAAATCAACACATCTACTATTTCAAATCTCAAACTGGAGATGTGGTGGCGAACGATGCCATCCTGACACGCTTGTTCATCGGCACTCTTAAGGGAGTGGCTTTTGAATGGTTTATGAAACTGCCTGCTGGATCTATTCAGAAATGGGTAGATTTGGAAAGGCTGTTCTTGGCTAGGTTCTTCGAGGACGATACGGAAGTTTCTGTCCCAACTCTTCTCACCACCAAGCAGAGGAAGGGAGAATCCATCAAGGCCTACGTGGAGAGATTCCGTAGCATGGCATTACGATGCCCCTCAGGTATGACTCAGTCAACCCTGGTTGAAACTTGCAGGCACAACTTGCAGACTCAGCTCCTTGCCCAGATGGCGGAGTGTCGTTCCTGGAGACAATTGGTTTCACAAGGAGAACAAGCCGAAGAGATTGTAGCTTGGGTGAAAGCCGAAGAAGCTGCACAGCCCAAGCCGCAACAGCAACAACAACGCAACTAGAACAACGCCCAGCGGTCTAAGGGAAAAGAGACCATAGCAGCCGACTACTCTCAAGTACCACCGCCCACGAAGCAGGGCAAAGCTTCCAATAAGTAAAAAGTGCCCAAACAGTATGCCTTCAAGGAGGAGCATGTGGACACCTTGTTCCAGCTACTGCGGAAGAACAACAAGTTACAGCTTCCTGAAATTAGGAAGCCAGAGGAAGCAGGAAAGGTAGATGACCCTAATTACTGCCGCTATCACAGGTTCCTGGGGCATCCTACCAGAAGGTGTTATATCTTTAAGGACATCCTCCAGAATTTGGTGGACGCCAAAGTGCTTACTCTGAAACCTGAGCAAAAGACTGTCTCTACCAACATGATAGTAGTCTAGTTCGGTGACTTCCCTCCGGTGGCGACCGCAGATGGCGTTGTCCCCATCCACAAGGGAGAAATGCGTCTGAAGAATACTGACTTGCACAGTCAGAGAGACAAAGGATTGATCCCCCTCACCACTCCAAAAGGATAGATCATGTGGGTTCATCCCGATCTAGTGGGAGACCAACAGTGGACGAATGCCTCGTCCAAGAAGAAAGGAGGCAGGGCTAAATCTTCCAACATGATTAGCCCCTCCATTACTGAGAACGATGATCACCTCAAGACCCTCACGGATTCGGAGGAAGAGAGGATTGCCCTGGCTGCATATCCAGGAGATAACCCTGGCACTCGGTCAGGAAAGGCTTACTTGAAAGACTACAACCAGAATGCTCAAGAAGTTGAGGAACAGCCCCAAGACGCTAGGGGTTCCGTCCCCAAAAAGCCAGTTGATAAGGGAAAACAGAAAGAACTCCGGTTCAACAGAAATCTCCACCAGGAACACGGGGAGTCGAGCAATCCATTCCAATTCAATGTCATGGCGCAACTGGCCAACATACTATATGAGCTCCTGAGGTTGTCCAAAACCACCAAGGAAGCTCTCATTGAGGCATTGAAGAATACAGAGAGCTTCATCACCCAAGTCATTCCAATTCCTGAAGCTTCGGAAGATCAAACTTGTCGGCAATGTCTGCAAGCGGCAAGAAGTTTAACCTGCATATCGTTTACTCAAGAAGATATGTAGGTTAAACACAAACATGACAAACCTTTGTACTACACAGGGTATATCGGATCTTCTGAAATCAGTCGTGTCCAGGTTGACCCGGGCTCCGTACTCAGCATTATGCCTTACAGGGTCATGCAGGTCTTAGGAATTCCCATGCATTGCCTTACAGGGTTCAACGCCAACAGTACTCGACCCCTGGGGAAAATCAAACTCAGGTGTCAAATTGGAGACCTCAAATCTGAGGTGACATGCTACATCATAGACGCGGACACTTCCTACAATCTGTTGCTAGGACGACCATGGATACATGCAAACCGCATTGTCCCGTCTACCCTACATCAGGTCATGAAATATACCAATGACGAGGGGGAAGTTCGAACCCTAATTGCGGAAAAATATCCTTTCCGAGGAGTAGAAAACTTTCACACCGACTCTGTTTTCTACTTGGAATCTCAGGAGAAAGAAGATGTTGACAGTGGCAATGAAGCTGATGTCGAGCCAGATCCGCAAGGGAATTGTCCATGGGAGTTAAACTTTGATGTAATTGGTTCAGTCGAGAACAATAATAATGTACCGAGTGAGGGCGAATGGTGCATTAATGAAGATTTTATTTTGGCGTACTTGTCTGATGAATCCTTTAAAGTTGGACAAATAGTAAATGATCGTGATGCAGGTACCCACTCATGGCACGCATTGTGCACAGAGGCATGTCTAACAATGCCAATCAAGTCATCTTTCGCTTCCAATGAAGAAGTGGAAGACGCACAAAAGGCTTTCTACAAAGTCCCGTCCAAAAGGAAAGGGCAGAAGCCGATCCAGTTCGGTAGAGTCAAACCCGAACAACTTAAGCGAGGAAGTTCAGAGGAAGATGACGGAGTTCCCCAATTCCATTACCACGAACCCAATTCTATATACTTAATAAAATAAATGGGGTATAACTTTAATGAGAAACAGGGTCTGAACTTCGGGAAAGGTAGGCGAACCCCAATCCGGATGTCTCTAACCCCTGAAGGAAAACCTCCGGATTACTATCAAAAAACCGGAAGGGGTTTAGGTTATGTCACAACTCCCCCTGCCTCAGAAAATGAGATCAGCAATTATCTGCGCCAGGAGCATTCATCCGGAACCTCTTCATGGGAATCCGACGTCAGTGTTGGACCTTGCTTTAAAAGTTTGACTATGAACATGGCTTCAACTAGCCACCCCGACGAAGATGCAGGGGGTGACGAAGAGTTAGTCGAATCAAGCGACGATCCTTAGATCAAACGCCTTAACGTCTTGTGGGATATGCGCTTCGAACAACGTGAACCACCCACTGAAGATAAGGTGATCCAGGTTAACATGGGAGATGAGTCTGACCCCAAACCCATCTTTATAGCCGAAGACTTATCATCATCCGAAAAAGAGGACCTTATATCTCTCATCCAAGAATATATAGATGTCTTCGCTTGGAATTATGAAGATATGCCTGGTCTAGACCCGAAGGTGGCCATGCACCGTCTCAACATCGATCCGGATGCAAAACCCGTTAAACAACAACAACGCAGGTTTCGTCCAGAGATCATGGAATCAATTGAGTCAGAAGTTAAAAAGCTTATAGACTCAGGTTTTGTTAGGGAAGAACAACACCCTGACTGGGTGGCCAACATTGTTCCAGTTCCCAAGAAAAACGGTAAGGTCCGGATATGCATTGATTTCCGCGATCTTAATGCAGCCTGTCCAAAAGACGAATTTCCTCTTCCTATCACTGATGTCATGATCGACAATACTTGTGGATATGAAAGGATGTCTTTCATGGACGAATTCTCCGGGTACAATCAGATCAAGATGCACCCGGACGATGAAAAACATACTGCTTTTAGAACATCACTTGGGGTGTATTGCTATACAGTGATGCCCTTCGGCCTAAAAAATGCAGGTGCGACTTATCAACGTGCAATGAACACAATCTTTCACGAACACCTACGAAAGAAGATCGAGTGCTACGTTGATGACATAGCAGTAAAGAGCCAATGTAAAGACGATCATCTTGCAGATCTGAAGACAATGTTCGAAATCATGCGAGCACATCAGCTGAAGATGAACCCGACAAAATCGTTCCTCGGAGTTTCAAGTGGAAAATTCCTGGGATTTATCGTTACTTCCAAGGGAATCTCTCTTGACCCAGAAAAAGTGCGTGCCATCCAAGACATGCCACCTCCGAAGAATCTCAAAGAGCTCAGAGGTTTGCAAGGCAGATTGGCCTACATTCGAAGATTTATATCAAATCTGTCAGGGCGCTGCCAACCTTTCTCTAAACTCATGAAGAAAGGAATATCCTTTGTTTGGGATGCTGAGTGTCAAAGAGCATTCGAGGAGATTAAAAAATATCTCACTCAACCGCCAGTTCTCGTGGCCCCGATATCAGGAAAACCATTCCTGTTATATGTGAGAGCCATGGATCATTCTCTTGGTGCTTTGTTAGCTCAGAACAATGATCAAGGTCAAGAGCAAGCCATCTATTACCTGAGCAGGACTATGATGGGAGCCGAACATCGGTACAATCCGGTCGAAAAAGAGTGTCTCGCCTTGGTATTCGCAATCCAAAAGATGCGACATTACCTAGTTGGACAGACCATTCAGGTCATCTCTAAGGTAAATCCTTTAAGAATTCTGATGACAAAACCATCATCCCTAAATTGTCGGCTTGCAAAATGGGCCATTCTCTTGTCGCAATACGACATGCAGTTCATGCCTCAAAAGGCGGTCAAGGGCCAAGTACTGGCAGACTTCTTAGCCGATCATCCAGTATCGAGAACGTCTAAGTTGTATGAGGAATTACCTGACGAGGTTGTTGAAGCTTGCGCTACCCAAGAAGCTACGCAAGTGTGGAAGTTATTCTTCGACGGTGCATCCAGAGCAAATCCTCATGGAGCAATCACCGCGGGAGTAGGAGTAGTGTTAATCTCTCCGAACGGCCACGTAATCCCAAGGGGATTCTCTTTAATCGAACCTTGCACCAACAACGTAGCCGAGTATAATGCTCTGCTATTAGGAATGCAATGTGCTGAAGAACTTAATGTTCAGCACCTTGAGGCTTACGGTGACTCTCAGCTCATCGTTAATCAAGTCCGAGGAGAATATGAAGTACGTCATGAGGATTTGATCCCGTATTACTTCGCAGTGCTAGAGCAGGCTCAAAAGTTCGAAGGCTTCTTTATCGAATATGTGCCAAGAGCTCAGAATGCATATGCCGATGCTTTAGCCTCTTTGGCAACTTCCCTGCCCTTGCCACCAGAAGTCGAAACAACGATTCCGGTCATGGGACGTAAGCTATACTTTTCCAAGATTCCTACAGAGGAAAACTCAGACGAGACGACGTCAGGAGAAGTCTGTACGACATTTATGGAGTTCGAATCTAGGGATTGGCGATTCCCGTACATCGACTATGCCATATATGGAATTCTACCTGAGGACCCTAAGGAAGCGACTGCAATCAAACGAAAAGCCCTCCGATTCTATTACGATGCAGTTTCTCAAGTCCTGTATCGTAAATCACATGATGGAGTCTTACTTCGATGCCTTTCCCAAAAGGAAGCGAAAGAGGCCCTCAAGGAAGCTCACGGCGGAATGTGCGGAGCTCATCAACCTGGAGCTAAATTAGGAGATCGTCTCCGACGAATCGGCTATTATTGGCCGAAGATGTTTTCAGACGCGATTGACTACGCTAAACATTCTAGCCGTGACCGACTATTTCTCTAAGTGGGCGGAGGCCATCCCGCTGAAAGAAGTCAAGACTTCAAATGTGATCAAATTCATCAAACATCACGTCATCTACCGTTTTGGAGTCCCGAGACGAATAGTTCATGACAATGGGACACAATTCGTTAGCTTCGGGTTTCAGAGATTTTGTGATAAATTCAGAATCCAAAGTGTTGCATCTACGGCTTATTATCCGCCAGCAAATGGTCTTGCAGAAGCCTTCAATAAAACCATAGTGAAGCTTCTCAAAAAGTTTGTTTCCAAGAGCCGACACGATTGGGATGAAAGACTTGGTGAATGTCTGTGGGCTTATCGCACGACAGTAAGGACCTCTACAAGAGCTACACCGTTCTCTTTGGTATACGGCTGCGAGGCTGTGTTGCCATTAGAAATCCAGATCCCTTCTCTGAGAGTTGCTATTACAACTGGATTAACAGAAGAAGAGAAACATCAACGACGCCTGCAAGAACTTGAAGCCTTAGACGACAAACGACTTCAAGCTCAGCAACAGATCGAGTTATATCAAGCCCGTATCTCCAAAGCCTACAACAAAAAGGTTAAGGAACATATTTTCAAGAAAGGCGATCTAGTTTTGGCTAACAGATGACCCATGGTGATGACACACAAAACCAAAGGGAAGTTCAATCCTAAATGGGAGGGGCCCTTCGTAATAGAATCAGTCTATTCGAATGGAGCTTATCGTCTCATCAATCAAAAAGGAGATAGGCTCATGATGCCAATCAATGGGAAGTTCCTTAAGAGATATTTCCCATAAATCATGTAGCCCCCTAAACCTCAGCTAAATCAGGCTGGGGGTTGCCTATTTATAGTGTATTTCTGTCTTGTATTTCGTCATGTTAACATTAAACCTCTGACGATTGAAATTTTCTAGAATTATTCTAATAAAGAGAATTTCGATTTCATGCCAAGTTAACACTATACTCATGGCACTTGCTTTATCTTTCATTGTCCTGAATCATATTTCAACAAAAGAGATTATGAAAGCCAAAATGATATCATTTTCGTTCAATATTATTGATTTGAATACAAAATGAAGACAATCGAAATAAAAATGATACAAAATTATTCCCTAGCTAAAAAGCGATTGATTTGAATACAAAATGAAGACAATCGAAATAAAAATGATACAAAATTATTCCCTAGCTAAAAAGCGATTCAAGTCCTAAGCATCGGGGCTCATCAGTCTAAAAGACTTGAGTTTAGATTTCAGTGCTAATATCTTCTCCTCACGAGTCTTTTTGACTTCCTCTGTTATCTTGCTCTTGAGCTCCTCTTCATTTGGTGCTGCTTCTGCAATCTCTCGCTTAATCTTGTCAGCAGCAACAAATTCATCACAATAGCCCTTGAAAAGCTCTTCACAGTAAGTAGCTAACCCTTTTATGACTTCCATGTCGCCTGCTAATCGAGCAGTTATCTGAGATTGCTCAATACCAGCACGGTAAGCTCAATCGCAGTATCCCGAATACCTGTAGCAAAACTACCCAAGTCCACTTGCACTTGAAGATGTTCCCCGCGCAGGCGAGTAATACGAGAATCTGTTTCAGATAGACTCTTCTGAAGAGCCTCTTGCTGCTGTACCTTCAAAGCTCTGGCCTGAGAAAGTGCTCGATCCACTTCTGGTTCGATGGCATCGCGTTGTAGCATTGAGAGGAATTCCAATTCATATTCCAGAATGATAATGCTCTCGCGACAATGTTCAGTCCACAATGCATTCCCCTGGTTCCTAATCTTAGAGAGACACTCCAGCAGATGGGGTTCAAAGACTTTGAAATTCACGCCCCCGAGACTAACGACGTCGATAGTCAGTTGCATCCAGTACTCCAATTGTTCGATGAGCTTCCTTAAAGTTTCAGAACTTGGGGGTGGAGCGGTCGGCGGATAAATAAAGCAATTCTCATAATCAGTGCGAGTGGGGGTGTGCGCAGCTTCAGATGATAACTTTTCGGGTACATCTGGCGCTGAACCGGGGATGGTCAATCCCTGCTCACCTGTTGGTATTTCAGGATTAGGAGGAGCAGCTGGAGGCATAGTATCCCCGCTGTTTTTAGGAGGCGAAGCAAGTGCCGACTTCATGGCATCCCCCATCAACTTAGCTTTCTTGGAATTCTTAGCTGCAACGGGTTGTCGTTTGCGAATTTTTCTATCGTATTCGCCTACCTCCTCAGCAGTAAGAGCTTTCTTCCCTGAAGATCTCAAGGGGCGAGGTCCAGAAGGAGGTGCTCCTTCAAGAGCCTTTTTTACGTCCTTTTCCTCAGAAGGCTCAGCAGCAGGTAATTCCTTAGGGATCTCCTCGATTCCGGATGCCTCTCGTTCGCAGGACGGATAATCCTCTATCCCTGGTAATCGAGTCCTGGCAGAACCACTTCTCGATTTATAAAATGCTCGGATCTCATTTATGCATGAGGTATATATATCATATTCCGGGATTCGAGAAGCTTTGTCGAACCAATCACGGAAATCTGCTACGGTGGAACAATTAGGTGGCAAATTAGGCAGAGTAAACTGCGCATGAGTTCCCCGAGCAGAAAAGAAATACCAAGCACGAGCACCTTCATATAGATTCCCGATGTGAGCTAATTGGGGATTAGGGTTACCAACGTAAAGCTGGTCATACCCGAACTGTCGAGCAAAACGTGAAGGAACGTAAGGCTCAATTATGCATCTTTCACCTATCCTGAAAACCAGGTAACCCACTCTGATAGAGAGAAGCCATTAGAAGGTTCCTATATTTAACAGCGAGGACCCTTCAAAGACTACGTCACCAAACTGGGACTTCTTCTTCTGCCCCATCAAAGCAAGGGCGGCAGCAAAAGAGGTCATAACTGGCTTCCGAAGACAAAAGTTGTCTAGCCCGGACTATGTACGCAGTCATCCACGTGGCTGGCTCAAGCCTTTGCACGAAAGGGGTAGAGGTCTCATTAGTATGTATAATCCCCCGCATCAAAGAGGGACAGTGCAGCACAAACCAAGCCACTAAATAAGTGTAGGGCATTGGTGTACAGGGTTGAGAAGTCTTCCGAACTTTTCTTCCGGCAACATTCATTTCCTTGACGTCAAGGAGCTCAGAAATCAAATCCCGCAAGCCTCTCTGCAAGCAACCTGTCATTGCAGAAAGAAGATCCAGAGGTCTTCCGTGAGCCAAGAGAACGGCTGGATAAATGACCTCAATCAAGATCGATTCAGATGGTTTCGTCGGCACGACGCACCGCTTCAACCATAGCATCAAGAAACCAGCAAGGAGGGCCGTGTCAGAAATAGGAATTGCAGCTTGATGATGAAAACTTTCAAATTCGCTGTCAGCTTCAAATCCATCTTCCAAACACGTGTTCCTATAAATAGCATTAGGGGTCTTGATGCGAGCTTTAATGCTCTTAGCAGAGCTTACAGCAAGTCGGGTCACCATCAAGTCTTTCTGACCCAGGTTCTGAAATAAGTAATATGCCCAAGCAGTATGCATAAGACCACCCCCACGCATCCCAGCGACCTGAGCGCAGATGTGAAAATGGCATATCAACTCCCAAAAAATGCTGTATATCTCTGGATGAGCAGTCTTCAGGAGCGAGAGTTCTTTAGTGGTTGGAAAAAATTCTTCGTAGGGTGTTTGCCCGAAGGATAATCCCGATATCGCATGCATCTCATGGAGAGCAAATCCTAGCTCCCCAACAGGTGTGAAAAAGGTGCAGCTATCCGGGTTGTATCGCTCCAGCATGGCGAAGAAGCAGGGATAGCTCTGAGTGATCCCACGTCTCGTGGCCTGTACTGGTATCATAAGGCCAGACTGAGCAAGAGGCTCCTTGAGTTCCTTAAGGACAAAATCCACCATCCGAGTCCACCAACCATCTTCTCCAGAAAACAACCAACCAGGAGAACGGAAGGCTTGTGTAGGAAATTCGCCTTGAGCAGCAATAAATCGGCGTATGAAAATGTTCGCTGGAAGAGGTGTCTCTTGAGCGGGGTCCTTTTTCTCAAATCTGCCAGGTCGCAGACCTTTGAGTTGTCCGCCAATCTGAACACGAGATGATCGACCAGAGCCAAACGAGACGTTCTCTTTCTCCTTGACGAGGTCGAAGGCCAAGCCCCTGCGACCACCAACACTCAGGAAGTAGGAAAGCAGCATCCAGGAGTCTTCTACATACCCGACTTGTCCATCGGCAGATATATGGTCACCGAATAAAAATGAGGGTTTGACAAATTGATCCAGACCCGCAGGAGTTTCTAAATCCAGATCGGTGATCAGAGCCCTAAGGGTGGAACACTCAGCAAACCTAATTAAATGTGTTCGTTCCAAACTTGGGAAAGTGCATAAAGGAATTTCTCTACGAAGACCAAAAGCTCTCCCCACTTCGGGATCATCAGTGTAGTTGAAGTGCTGCTCTGGCAGAAGTGGCACATTGGGAAAAAGCACTGTAAAATCAGAAGCAATAGTTAGTAGCAGAAAGAGGTTGTTAACATGAAATAAACACGAAGAGTAAATTCTACGTGGTAAGCTTTAATACAAGAGCCAACCCTTGTATTAATACTTGAACGCAGAGATCAAATCCTGCGTTACAACACTTGAACGCAGAGGTCAAACCATGCGTTACAACACTTGAACGCAGAGATCAAACCATGTGTTACAACACTTGAACGCAGAGATCAAATCCTGCGTTACAAAACTTGAACGCAGAATTCTAAGCATGCGTTTCCAATTTTTAACACAGAGTCCTAAACTCTGCGTTCCCAACACTTGAACGCAGAATTCTAAGCATGCGTTTCCAATTTTTAACACAGAGTCCTAAACTCTGCGTTCCCAATTTTAACATAGAGAATTAACTCTATGTTTCCTAAATGCAGTCTTAAGTCTGCGTTTCCAATTTTTGAACGCAGAATTCTAAGCCTGTGTTTCCAATTTTTAACACAGAGTCCTAAACTCTGTGTTCCCAATTTTAACATAGAGAATTAACTCTATGTTTCCTAAATGCAGTCTTAAGTCTGCGTTTCCAATTTTTAACACAGAGCCCTAAAAGTCTGCGTTTCCAATTTGTAACACAGAGCCGTAACTCTGCGTTTCTGATGGAGAACGAGTCATCTTCCTCATTGAGGAGAACCCATCTAGGGTTTTGAGAAAACTTGTCGAAACAAGTTGCCATGGCCACCGCTTACCACAGCACTGAGGTCCATGTGACAGCGACATCAATGCCGAAGCGCTGGTCAGAACAGCGACATCGCCAGTGGTCTCGGCCGGCGGCGCCTCCAAAGCCGCCTTGGCGACCTTCTTGGAACCCGAACTCATCCTCTTGGGTGCCATGAGGGTGATCTCGATCGGAGAAGACGAAGTTCTTCGGGGAGAATTGATTGAAAATCAACAGAAATGAGAATTCTCGTTCTTGGAACTAAGCAAGGCAAAAAGAGTTGAATGACTCTTGATGTGACCTTACAGGTCTATTTATAACAACCGTCGGGCTGTTCAATCGGTTCGGGACTCTAAGAAAGAATCCCAACCGAATCTGAAACGTGATTTCTCGCGTTAATGGCTAAAGTCGGTTAGACTTTAACGCAGAGCTCACCTCTGCGTTCAAATTTTTCAAATGACAGGCCTAGACCTGCGTTGTAATGGTTCTTAACTTTCCGTTTCGAACCTCGAACGCAGAGGTCGCCTTGTGCGTTGTGATTATCCTAAATAAAGGATCCACCTTTGTATTTTTTTTAAACATGAGACTTATTCCTTAAGTTCATGAAATCTTTCAACATGACATTGTTAAACCTTGGTATTTCCTCAGCAAGGTTTAACTCCTCGTCAGGTTAATATTACACCTCAGACGGATGGCATATCCCACAGAGCTTGAGTTTTGTTTATATCGTTGTAACAATAATTCCTCTGTCAAAATTCACTTATTGATTCTCATCAAAAGAACAATAAGTCTCCAAAATCGGTCAAATCATGATCAATTTGCTAACTCTCCCTAATAGAGTAGTAAATATTCAATTTATCAGCTCTCCTTAATAGAGTGATAAAATTCTCAAAATCTTGTTCGAATCACAAGTATCACAATCATAGCAATATTCTTCTTGTCATGTTAACATTACACCTCTGACAAAATCAACTTATCGACTCTCTCCAATAGAGCGATAAGTCCTCAAAATTGCTTCCATAGCAATATTTTTCTTGTCACGTTAACACTACACCTCTGACAAAGATCCACTTATCGACTCTCTCCAATAGAGCGATAAGTCCTCAAAATTGCTTCCATAGCAAAATTCTTCTTGTCACGTTAACAATACACCTCTGACAAAATCCACTTATCGACTCTCTTCAATGGAGCGATAGGTCCAAAAACCCGTCAAGTTAACACCACACCTCTGACGACCAAATCAACTTATCGACTCTCTTCAATAGAGTGATAGGTCCATAAAATACTGTTATGTTAACATAACACCTCTAACAGTCAACCCCCCAATGAACTTGTTAATTCTTTCGGTGTTTCAAGCTACACAGGAAGAAATGACACCAAAAATCCATGCCTTCACGATTTTCTGGAATTATCCTAGTGATAATAAAGAAAATTTTTGAATTTCACTTTAAGTGAAAATTCATGCCAAAGTTAATACTATACTTCTGGCCCTTCCAACTTTCTTTCGGTGTTTCAAGCCACACAGGAAGAAACGACACCAAAAATCCATGTCTTCACGCATGGGGGACTTTATCTCGATCCCTAATTAGAGATAAGTCTACGCCTAACACGCGTTACCGGTTAATCTTTCACCGTGAAAAAGATACCAGGATTCATGCCTGGGGGAATTTATCTCGATCCCTAATTTGAGATAAGTCTGCATCTAACACATGCTGCTGGGTGGTTCGTTCCCGCGAAAATGACCAAGTCTACGTATTCAACATCGTAGCACCAAAATCCATGCCTTGTACGTATGGAGGACTTTATCTCGATCCCTAAACAGAGATAAGCCTGCATCTAACACATGCTGCCGGGTGGTTCGTTCTCGCAAAAATGACCAAGTCTACGTATTCAACATCGTAGCACCAAAATCCATACATTTCACGTATGGGGGACTTTATCTCGATCCCTAATTAGAGATAAGTCTGCATCTAACACATGCTGCTGGGTAGCCTATTCCCGCAATAATAGCAAAACCTACGTATTCAATATCGTAGCAGGTCGTTATTAATAACGCCAAAATCCATGTCTTACACACATGGGGAAATTTATCCTGAATCCTAAGTAGAGATAAGTCAATGTCTAACACACGTTGCCGGTTAGTCTTTTCCCGTGAAAATGACAAAGTCTATGTATTCAAAATCATAGCATCAAGTCTAAGAGGATTCATTCTCTTAGCACAACGTTATATGTGGAACGGACCTAGACAATCCACATGCTAGCCCGACTCAAACGGTAGTCGGTAAAGGCTTATCAAATCCGTTGATGGCTGAGGGTTTGCCAAAAATCCTACGCACGTTTGCAGGCCCATCAGCTTAATAGATGTGAGTCGAGACTTAAAACAGATGCGCCAAAGACAAGTCTCAAAGACTTAGTCAAAAATGCACGGAAGCCACTTCAATGCCTCAAGTTAAAACGCCGAGGTCAGACCCGCGCTACAAAAATCACGACGCCGAGGTCACACCAGGGTTCCAAATTCAAAACGCTGAGGTCACACCCGGGTTTCAAATCCAAAACGCCAAGCAGGATTATGGTGCATACCTTCACACAGGTCCTGCGTGGAAAATCCCTTCAACCAAGCTGCCTTCGAAGCGAGTGCAGAGAACAACTCCTTTGTGACAAGGAATCAACAGCTTCAAGATCAGAGTTGAGATCCAAAGTATTCCGAAAATTCGTCCCAGTCAACCGCGAACTTTCGAAAACTTTGGAGGGGGTTCTGTAGGCTGTCTAAAAATCACAGTAGATAGTTGATCCCCCATCAAACACCGATAATGGAAGTTACAATCTGACGACTTCCAGAAGGCTACAATTTGAGGACTTTCACGTAGAAGGCTATAATCTGACGACCTTCACGACAACTGATGAAATCTCTAATTCAACAGCCTTCACAATCAACATTGGGAGTTACAATCTGACGACTCTCATATCCTATAACAGGCAAAGATCAATAAGCAATAGCCTTTGCAATGTTATAATGGATGAGGTTACAAGTCAACAACCGTTTCTCGAATTCAAAAACGCACACAACCTGTGCGTTCCTCAGCAGACATTGAACTCTGTAACGCAGAGTTAAATCACAAAACGCACACACCCTGTGCGTTCTCCAGCAAATATCTAACTCTGCAACGCAGAGTTAAAGCACTAAACGCACACATAACGTGCGTTCTTCAACAGGCTCAACTATATGCCCCAAACTCTGGACGCAGAGTTGAACTTCAACGCACCAGCGACCTGTGCATTTCCAATTCCAGAACGTATGCGGCCTGTGAGTCTCAAATCTCTAACAGAGATTTAACTCTGCGTCTCAAGCCTTGGACGCAGAGTTAAAGCCCAGAACGCCAACTGAGGCGTTTTGACTTGTTCAAACGCAAACCGAACGGCCTCAAAACCGTTATCCCACGTTCTGAGGGATCTTCGCCCACTCAGGAGCGGATTTAGGGGTTGGTTACACCCCTAACCCCCCTATAAATAACCGACTTACTCAACTGAGTAAGGGGTTGATCGGTTTCTAGCAGAAAAACCGCATAGGGTTGAGGTGAGCTGGTATCAAAACCGCTTAGGGTCAACAAATCTCAGCAGTTCAACAGCAAGAAGAGGGAGATCTTTTGAAGATCAAAGAACTGATCAACGATCAGTTAATCGAATCCCAGAGGATCCCTTCATCAACGGCATAATCCATTTGGCAATTAACCGAATCTTCGGTTCCAACAACTCTGTTACCGAGTTTTAACTCGCTCTGAGTTTATTTCTGAAACTCATTTAAGAGTTCGTGATTAAGCTTGCAATCCAAGTTAATCATATCAAATCAGACATTCGATTTTCAACAACTCTTGTCAGAGTTTTCAACTCGTTCTGAGTTCTTTACACTCGTTAAGAGTTCTAAATCGAAGTCATCAAGCATTTCAATTATTCCAGTGAAGTAGGACGGTCGGATCGTCAACGGAGAGCAAGTTCGACGCGATCAATCGAAGGAGGCACTCCACCGCTACCAAGAAGAACCCAGTTTTAAACAAAGGGGAGAATCAAATTCATTCTCCTCTCTTTTGTAATCGGAATCCAAATTGTAATTGATTTTGAGAGAATACAGGTCAAATTTTCTTTCATTGTCTTTTTACTACAAATTTCCAATAAACACTCACTTCATGCGCTTGTCGACGTCAGATAATCCTCTTTGACTTAGATAATGATGTTCATCATCTCCTCTTCATCTCTAGCTGCGTGCGGGAACCTATAGGCATTTTTAGACGCCTACAGATACTCCCTCTAAAGTGTTTCGGTCTCGTTTCTTTTATAGAGGAGGCCGAAATACTTTGGATGTGATAGGTCTAACATTCAGTCGGTGTAAAGGACCTGTAAATAGTTTCAATTCTTGACTTCTTCAGCTTTTAGCCTATTCAGTATTTTGACGAATAACTAAAATTTCTCCGACGCTGCGTTTATCGCCTGGCCGTTGTCAAAGTCTCGAATCGAAACTGATGAGTTGGTTTTAGCTCATGCCATTGAGTTGAATTTAAACTGACTATCTTCATCGGAAATTCATATCTAAACTTCGGAGAAAATTTTTGAGTTGATCGGAACCTTGTTTCGGCAAAAATTTTCGATGCATTGATTTTCATCATAACACGTTGATCAACATTTGACCATCATTTGTGATGCGTTGACCGATGTTAACCTTCATTCGCCACGCGTTGACCGGTGTTGACTATCATTCGCCACACATTGACCAGCGTTGACCATCATCCGTGACGCATTGACCGTCGTTGACCTTCCATCGCAACGCGTTGACAGGCGTTGACCTAGGGCTATGCGCTGATCGGTGCTAACCTTAGGGTTTTGTATTGATCAGCATTGACTTTTATCGTAACGCGTTGACCAGTGTTGACTTTCGTCACAACCCATTGACCGGTATCTATACAGTTTATGCTCTTAAGGCATTGGAGCGGGGAGGACCAGTTTATACTCATATACTCCTGGGAGTTTCAGGAATCAGTTTAACCTCGTGTACCCGTTGGAGGTTCAAGGAGATACATTTTATACTCATATACTCATCGGAGTGTGAATACGGGCATCAATTTCATCGGAATGGCCAATAATGGGCGAAAACAGGCGAAAATCAGTATAGACAAAACCTGGGGGCTTTGCCTTGGACCCGAGACACTGGGAGTATCTTGGTCAAGGTGCATGGACCACCCCCTACCCCATGTGGTCAATAGAGAGAAGGTTTGTCCTATGCATGCCCAAGGGTTATATAGTGGTCCCCCCTTTTTCAAAACCAAAATTTGGAGTTCTTTCCCCTCTCAAACTCCTCCATCTTCTTCCTCTTACCCAAACTCCTCTTCTAAACCCATAACTTCTTTTCTTCAAGAATTCTAAAACCCTTCAAACTCTTTACTTTAAAAACTCTTGACCTCTTCAAAATTTTGGATTTTATTCCCTCTATTTTGGCCGAAATTCCTCTCATCTCAAAAGCTAGGGTTTGAGTTCAAGACTTGGCCTTTTTGAGTTAGGTTTTCAAGCTCTTGATTTGGGTAAGCTTCTCTCCAAGAATCCTCATTGTATGCTTGATTTTGATTTAAGAATCTATAGATTTTGTAGGAAAGATTGAAACTTTATTCTTATTGTGTGGATATGTAACCAAGAATTCATGAATTTGTATGCAAAGATTGTGGCTTTTTTCTCTCATGAATTGGGTTTTGTGAAAAAGATTGAATTTTGAAGATGAGTTTTGAATATGGCCGAAAATTTGAGGGGTGCTTTATGCAAACTTGAGGCCGAAATTCTTGGGGGACTTTTGTGCAAAAGTTGGCTGAAATCTTTGAGGGGGTGTTATGCAAAAGGACTAAAATTTTGGGGCTTGGATTGTATGCTAATTTGGCCGAAACTTTGAGGGGTGCTTTTTGCAAAAAGGCCAAAAATTGTTGAAGGGCTTATTTGCAAAAGGTGGCCAAAAATTATTAAGGGGCTTATTTGCAAAAGGTGGCCAAAAATTATTGAGGGGCTTATTTGCAAAAGGGTGGTAGAAAATTGTTGAGGGGATGATGAGTTTTCCCTTTTCGATCATGGCCAAATTTGAATATGTTCATGACTAACATTGAGCCTTGAACATGAGGGGTATTTTGGGTATTTCACCCAAAAATTGATCATGAGGGTCCTAAACGTAATTTGAACCCATTGTTTGTATGTATGGATCCCATAGGTTTAATTAGACTTCAACCACAAAATCCCGTTTTATTCGTAGGATTTTGGTTGAAGTTCATAATTTCTCTTTTAATATTGGGCTCTTAATTTTATGATTGTACCTGATCCGTTGATTTTCGTTGCAGGTTAATCATGTTTTTGTGTCGACCACGTTTTCATAGGAGTTGTTCCTCTTCTCAGCATGGCGAGAGAGAGGTTCCTGTAGCTTCCTCATACGGGGGTGAGCTTTTATGACTTTTGTGAATTTAATATTCTGTACTTTGCACTCTCGTTTGTCTCCTTGGCGAGTCATTCGAGAAGAGCCGATGTCCTCCTTCATGGGGATTGAAGCATCAAAAGACATGTTTTGCTTGGTCAATTCACATCTTCAGGCATATAAGTCGATTTCATATTGTATTACACTACGTGGGGTGGGGTATGTTGTCACGTTGTTCACGTGATGATGTATATTGCTCCTTCCATGTAAAACAAGTAAAATCGTCTCACCAATAAACCAAGGAGTGACTCTATCTCGCTAGTTCGTGAGATGAGCTCACTCCTTGTCTAGTTTAGAAATAATTTTCTAATTCTGTGTTATTTTATCGCAGTTGAGTTTCCCGCGGATGGATTCCCACCTTATGCCACGAGCGGTTGCAGCAGGGAGGCTTTCACCACTAATGTTGACAAGCAAATTATTAGTCCAACCCCTCAGTTTAATCCGGACAGTCCTAAGGAGGTTCATCAACTGATACGAGATGGGGGTCATCGCTTGTTACGCTAGATGATTACAGATGCTTCTTTTACTGAAGACTCCATTTCTACTCGGGCTTTAAAGAAGCCTGATTATTTATTCGGGGATCATGTTGAGGATCCAGCTAAGATGACTCTTGATGATGAACATTGGCTAAATGATGAAGGTGGGAGCCTTTTATACATCCCCTCTATTTCTCGCCAACCTTCTCTCGCTTATTTGGAGACGCAGGCTGTGAGGCGGAAGATGTCTTGGAATCTTACAAATGACAATGAGCGAGTTCACTACGGCTTTATTACTCACCATAACACCCCGAGTTCGGATGGGTATAATTATATTCATGACCTTTGATCGGGGATTTTAGGACTTGATATAGCACCACTGGATGAAATGTCAGTAGCTGCTAATACCATGAAGAATCATCTGGCACGTCTTGGGAGGAAGCTTCCTATGAAGGACTTTAGATGCTTCGGTTGGGTACACTCGTGTATGTTGGGGCAGACGAAGGTGCTAGCCAGTGTAACAATGTTGAGCCGAGTATTCTGAGTCCAGGTATATCTAACATCGGTAAAACACCATTCGAGTGGCAATTAAAGGAGTTAGGCAACTCGAAACTTGTTCCCCCTTTAATCATTTCCGCACTTCATTCTCTTTTAAACAAATTGAAGGATGCGGGCATGAGTGTCGGGGTAAAACAACCTTCTGCCACTACTATAGGTGAATCTGATGGTTCGTTGTTACAAACTTTAACTTCTTTCCTTTTTTTACTCAATGTTTGAACTTTTGTGTAGATGCCACACAGAAGAGACCGGTGGACACATGTTTGTCTCAGCATCGAGCTTCTCAGGATCTGATACTAGGCTGCTAGTTGATATGTTGGCAGAGCAGGCTACCAAAGAGGCTAGAGGACTATCCGCTGAGGGTGGTTCATCTGTAGGTATACATCTAATCACTAATATTTCCATTCTCTTCACTTGTCAAAATTTCTATTTGACCACTGAAAAATCTTAATTGTAGGAACAGCCATTAGGGCTGATATAGCTACGATTCTTGGTATCTCCAGCCTACGTGAGGGTTCTGTCCCTTTGTCATTGGAGGGAACCATGGCTATGGGTCAGCCGCCTAGTCCTCAGCTTCAGCCTACTGTTCCTCTGAATCCGATGGGCATTATAAGATCACCTGGAGGAGTCGATATACCGTTGACAATTATGCCTACCACCATTCTGGAGTCCGCCGAGGCTAGATTAGCATGGCCTAGTACAGGACATCAAACTGAAGAAACTTCTGTTGATGCTGGTAAGCTCATAATTCGCTCTGAATTTCTCCACTATACTCTAGAGTCTCTTATTCCTCTGCACAATTATTTGTAGGGTTTCCATTGTCTCCATACGAGTGCGTCACGGCCCTGTTATTTGACACTGATCCAAGCAAAGACATATTCAGTGGGGATCTCGGTTATTTTGTCACCTTTTTTGACGGAATGATCAAGAAGATCCTTCATCAGGGATACTGTTTCGATCAGTTTAGGCACTCTCTTGCTCGACACATGACGATGATTAGAGAGGAGGGATATCCTGAGCTAGCTGATTCTCTCACTACCTACTTTGTCGTTTTGGAGCGTGAATTCTAGGAGTTGGAGGAGTTGAAGGCTAGAGGCGCTTCTTCCTTCGTGTCTTCTCAATTGGAGTCCAAGCTGAGGCTATGGCACAACATCAGGACATCCATTGGGAATGAGCTTCAGTCGCAAGAGGCTTCCGTTATGCATATGATGGCTAATCTCATGAGGAAGGATAAAGATAGGGCTGAGTTACTTAGTTCATTAGACTCCAACCGTGAGGAGATAGCCAAACTCAAGAAGACCTTGAAGTACGCCGAGGAGTCTGGTGTCATCATCGCAGGTGAGCTAGCTGACATAAAGAGCTTCCGTAGATAGACACTTGAGAAGTTAGGGCCTACATGTGAGAGACTGGTCAGGTTAAAAGGTGAAGCTACAAAGATATTGAACACTTCTGAAGATTCCGTTCGGGCTGATCTGTAGGCTGGGCTCGAGCAAGATTATGCAAATGAACTTTCTAGGTTGGAACTTCATATTCTCAGGCGCAGATTGCGTTTAGACTGATAGACTCCACTATTGTATATTTTGACTTGATTTATTAACGAAAAACCAAGTATTTCATTTAGTGTGTTTCTTCTTTTATCATGATTTTTTATCCATTTTGGGACAAATAAACACAATACTTATAGAATTTTTGGCAAACCCTCAGCCATAATGGATTAGGCTTGCCTTTACTGATTACCGTTTGAATCGGGCTAGCATGTGAATTATTATAACCCGTTTCACGTGTGACGTTGTGCTAAGAGAATAAACTCTCCTAGACTTGGTGCTATGATTTTGAATTCATAGACTTAATCACCCCTCACGGGATGCTCATAGGATTTTTGGCAAATCCTCAGCCCTTAACGGATTTAACTTTCCTTTACCGATTACCGTTTGAATCGGGCTAGCATGTGAATTATTAAAACTCGTTTCACATGTAACATTGTGCTAAAAGAGTTAATTCTCTTAGACTTGATGCTATGATTTTAAATACATAGACTTCGCCATTTTTCACGGGAATGTGGTATCCGGCAACGCGTGTTAGGCGTTAACTTATCCCTACTTAGGATTCAGGATAAAAGTTCCTAGATTTGGATTATGGTGTCTTTTTCACTCGGTGAAAGACTAAACCTGCAATGCGTGTTAAGCGTTGACTTATCCATACTTAGGCTTCAGGATAAAATTCCCCAGGTTTGGATTCTGGTGTCTTTTTCACTCGATGAAAGACTAAACCAGCAACGCGTGTTAGCCGTTGACTTATCCCTACTTAGGTTTCGGGATAAAATTCCCCAGATTTGGATTCTGATGTTTATTTTTATTTGGTAAAAGACTAAACCGGCAACGCGTGTTAGGCGTTAATTTATCCCTACTTAGGCTTCGGGATAAAATTCTCCATGCATAGAAGACATGGATTTTAATTGTGGAAAGATTATGTCTTTTCTGAGGGTAAAGACAAACCCGATGTTGTAGAGGAAGAATTTTATATTCTATCCCCCACAAAGAAACTTTTAGAGCAAACTTTCTGCTCTGATAATCAAAATAATTTGGATAACCCTAACTTTTATAGGATTGGTTACCTGCTTAGAAAATAGATTTCTCGTTTATCGAGATAATGTTGGAGAGGAATAATTTTATTTTCTATCTCTTGTGAAAGAAGACTCAAAGTGGGATCTCCACTTTGAGACTCTTGAATGGTGAAACTAAAAGTGGGATCTCCTCTCCGAGAATCAAAAAGATCAAGATAACCCTAACTTTTATAGGATTGGTTACCTGATCAAAAGACCAATTTTTTGTTTATCGAGATGATGGTCCAGTTTTGATGTAAACCGTGGAAAGGTTTAACCAAGTAGGGAATTGAGATGACCCTAACTTTTATAGGTTTGATTGTTCAGATTGGATAGAGGCCATCCGTTTATCGAAAGGGGATCTCGGCTTTGAGAGTGGACCTCTCGTTCATTGAAGGAATCGAGAGGGGATTTTGGCTTTTGGCCCTAACTTTTATAGATTTTACCAAGCAATCAGTGGGAGTGGGGTACAAATAACAATAGGAGTGTTGACTTGTACGAATCACTCAATGAGGGTTTTGTGAGGAAAGATTGATCTATCAAAATGATTGAATCTCATCTCGACAAAAGTATTCATAAGAGTTGGTGAATTTGATCTCGGCAGTGAGATATGCTTCAACCTTGAGGACATTCAGAGTCCAAGCAGGGATTTCCTGTTTATCACTTTTGTAGTGATTGGGTTATCCCTAAGAATACTACACGTAATATTCTTCCGGGAAATTCACGCTACATGGGTTATCCTGAATGTACTAAGGGTAGTACTTTTTCAGGAACTTCCTGTTTATCAGCATCATGAGCCGAGCGCCTTCCTTGGTAATAAGACGATATGCACCATTTGAGTAGACTATCTCTACTACAAATAGTTCTTCCTATTTGGGTTCGAACTTACCTTTCTTCTTGGAATTAAGGATCATTGGCCGCCGGACGGCTAAAACCAAATCTCCTTCCTTAGAACTCCATTGTCGGACCTTTTTATCAAAAGCTCGGGAAATTCTGGATTAGTTGAACTCAATGTGCTATTGGGCTTCCAAGTACTTTTCATTGAGCATCTCGAGTTCTTCGAGACATTTCTGATATTGTTCTTCGTGTTAGACCCTAGAGGGGGGGGGGGGATTAGGGTCTTATACTAATCTAATCCGATTATATGCCAATTAAAATTAATTAACAAGTTATCCTAGCAAGTATGAAATACAACAATATATGAGCTAGGATAAACAATATGAATAACGAGATATATTCTAACAAAGAGATATAGGCAATGTATGTGCAAGGATATATAAACTAACACAAGGGTAAACAAAATGAACTAGATAGTGGATGAAATAAATGAACAATGCACAATTGGCGATATAAGATAAATGCAAAAGGAAATGCGCCAATGACAAACTCAAACACACTCAAATGATCTCGGAGTTCGGACCTTCCGTCCTACGTCTCCGCTCCCCACTCCCGGGGAGAAATCCACTATCACAACCGGGTTTTCTACGTTCACCCGAATAACGTTTACACCTCACAGTGTCGGTTTTCAACGCTCACCGATCAACATCACTCCTCACAATCGGTTTTCTAGTTCAGCTCACCGAAAACCTTACAACACTCACAATGTAACAAATATAAATTTGTTCTCTACAATAGATGAGAACTCAATAAAGCACAACTCAATGTTACAATCTCTCATAACCCTAATATACTATGTATGCAAATACAATAAGCTCAAGTGGGTGTGTGTAACAATGAGATAATATAATCAAATCTAAACTCAATATATAAGCTAGCTTTAATAGAAATGATAATTAACAAATAATTATAAGTGAAAGCTAGAGTTGAATTTAGGAAAAATTCTCTAGATCAAGATGGAGAGATGGAGATTTGAGGCCCAAACAATAAGATAATCTCCTCCACTTGTGAAAGTTAAAACTGCTTTAAACCAAACCCTTAAACAAACTTAAAACAAGCTTAAACTTTTTTTAAAACCCTTGTTTAAAAATTTCTTTTGTTAACTTGAAAGAAAGCAGCAATAGAGTATTTATACCCACTCAAAAACTCAGCCAAAACCCCTAACAAAAGACAAAACAGCCCCAGCAAACAGCTCAGAAAAATAGCCGTTGGAAGCCAACGGATACATTGGCGGTCGACCGGAAATTTCAGCGGTCAACCAATGGAGCTCTCGGTCGACCGACCAACTCTCTGCTGCATGCTGACGAAAGAACAAATGAGCGGTCGACCGGATCGGTCGACCGAAAACTGATACATGAAAAACTGATTTCCTGATTTTAAAACCCTATTTAAAAATATCATATAAATTGCAAAAAATATAAAACTTTGGGGAATAATTGTAGACATGATAATAAACATTCTACAATGACTGGTTTCCAAAAAGGACTTCCCAAATAAAAAAATATCATCATTTTACAAAATAGTCCAAAACATGAAAATATGAGATACTTGAATTTTGATGTTTTGACATAAACCAACTTTTGAAACTTTGTGAAATGTTTTTATAGACTTAGTAAAACATGTATAAACTGATATTGAAGTCTATAAACTAAGAATACAATATTTTCACAAAATTGCATATTCTATGCAATGTTTTCAAAAACACAATAGAAAATATGAAATATATAATTTCATATATATAATCATAAAAACTCAAAACACATGTATGTATATATATAACTATATATATGCATAGAAACCAAAACTTATATATATATATATGTATATATATATATATATACGAAGAAACCAATAAATGTGTGTGTATAGATATTGAGCTTAACGTATTTAATACACATAATATAAACCTATACTAAATTACCCAAGCTAGATCTTGATCTTCAATAAGATTGACTTGGTACACTTGCGGATGAAGCTTGAACTTGATCTTTAACTTTGAATAGCGAGGACTTCACCGACATTCCGCCAACCTCCTTTGGATATGATCGTTGAAGCTCTATTCCATCCATCCTCCAACTCGTTATTTGTCTATAATAAATAGAAATATACCAACACTAGACAAACAACATTAGTGATAAATTGTTTGTTAAACATCATCAAAACAAAGAGGCCAACACTTTGGTCGTAATCTCTGTTACGAGAGTGATTCGAAGAGATGAAATTTGGATTTCCAATGGAAGAATGACTTCACACCCGTATACCAGGGAGTACGGGGTCGCTCCGGTAGGCGTGCGAACTGTAGTCTGATAGGCCCACAAAGCTTCGCCGAGTTTATCATCCCAATCTTGTTTATTAGTCATCACGAGTTTTGACAAAAGCTTTATGATATTCTTGGTAAAGGCTTCAGCCAATTCGTTTACCGTGGGATTGTTGGTTGTTGATGAGACGTCTTGAATTTTAAACTTCTCGCAAAACTTGATGAAGGCATTACTGATAAATTAAGGACCGTTGTCGTGTATGATTTTCCTTGGGATGTTATATCGGTAGATAATATAGTGCTTGATGAACACAATGACGTTGCTAGTCTTAACTTCTTTGAGCAGAATCGTTTAAGCCTATTTGGAGAAGTAATCAGTGATCGCCAGGATGAATCGATCGCCTTTGGTCGACGGAGGAAAAATGGGACCAACAACGTCCATTCCCCAAGTCTCAAAAGGCCATGACGTAGCCGAAGGGTGTAGATGCTCTGGGGGTTAGTGCATATAATTCACGTGTACTTGACACGCATGACACTTTTGGGCGTACGCGACTACGTTATTGATCATGGTGGGCCAGAAATATCCCATCCTTCTGATATGGTCGTAAAGTTTGGGGCTAGGTTGGTGTGCACCACAAACTCCTTCATGCGACTCCCTAAGGACCTCTTCCGCTTCCTTAGTCGATAGGCAACGTAGTAGTAAACCATTGTATCCTTGACGATATAGTGTTTGATTCTCTGTATTATAGTAGAACCTCGGTGCTCTTCGTCGAATTGAGTCTTTTTCCTTCATGTCTTCCAGTAAAATACCATGCAAGACATAATCTATGATAGGGAAATGCTAATCTCGAGGCTCGAAGACAACTTGGGTTGAATGCACTTCTTTAATATTCTCCTCTTCGTTGTTCATATCATAGATTGGTACGAAGAGCTGGTGAGTTCTTACTGTGACAAACTGTTCTGTTTTGGGAGGTTATGCCAGAGATACTACTAACGCTGCCAGCGTATCTGCGTATGCATTCTGTAGACGTGGGATGTACTCGATGAAGAATCCTTCAAATGATTCTACCATCTCAATGGCCGCCTTACAGTATGATATCAAATCCTAACTTGTGACCTCATACTCTCCTTGAACTTGTTTAACTATTATTTAAGAATCACTGAAAGCTTCGAGATACTCAACCCCCAGCTCTTTAGCGAAGTTGAGTCTGATAAGCAGTGCGTTATACTCGGCTACGTTGTTTGAGCATGGCTCGGTCAGTGAGTTGGCTCAAGCATCACATGTTTTACTAGGGAAACTAAGATAACTCTGACTCCGGAGGAGATCATAGAACATTCAGGAGTACTTGCTACATTAATTGCTCTAGAAGCGTAGTCGAAGTACAAATGCCACACTTGTTGATGGGAAGTTACGTTGGCTTCGTGGGTTTCATCTGGTAGATCGTCGTATATCTCGGCAGTATCCGTAGTTGGGTTAGCTACTAGAAGATCACAAATAGCCTATCCTTTGACTGATTTCTGTTGTTTAAAGTACAGGTCGTATTAGGACAGAAGCAGTGTCTATTTTGCTAACTGCCAATTCATGAAAGCCGGCTGCGTCATGAATATCCAGACTGGGTTAACATTGGAGATGACGTAAATAGTTTGTCCAACCAAGTAATGCCACATTTTTTGAATAGCGAACACCAAGGCGAGACACTCCCTCTCAATCATTGGATACCGAGATTCAGTGCCTATAAGGGTCCAACTCAAGTAATATACAGCCTGTTCATGATCATTGTCGTCGTCTTGTGCAAGTAATGTACTTAACGAGTGGCACGTCGCCTTGATGTAAATCAAGAACGGTTTACCTGAATTTGGTGCAACGAGCACAGGGGGTTTCGAGAGATATTCTTTGATATCCTCGAACACTTTTTGACAAGCATCATCCCATATGAATGATACGTCTTTCTTTGTAAGCCTGGAGAATGGTTGACATTTTCCTGAAAGTTTTGAGATGAATTAATGGATATAAGCCAAATGTCCTTGTGGTCCCCTGAGTTCCTTAAGATTTCTTAGGGGTTGTAACTCGTTATTTGCCTTCACTTTATCATGGTCGATATGAATACCTTAGTGGTGACGACGAATCCAAGGAATTTGCCGCTGAACATTCCGAGGAAAGATTTGGTCGGATTCATCTTCAATTGATGAGTCTGCATAAGATCAAACATTGTTTTCAATTCTTAGATATGATCACTTTTGTTATGGCTCTTCACGACTAGATCATCCACACAGCATTCAATGGTCTTTCGGAGATACTTTTGGAAAATCTTCGACATGGCTCGCTGATATGTGGCACATGTGTTCTTCAAGCAGAAGGGAATAACCGTGTAGCAGAAAACATCGAGGGGTGTTCTAAATACGGTATGCTTTTCGTCATCTGGATGCATCTTTATTTGATTATAACCAAAAAATCCGTCCATGAAGGACATTCTCTCGAACCCACATGTATTGTCGATGATAACATCCATGATGGGAAGAGAGAAATCATCCTTCAAGCAGGCGGTGTTAAGATCTCTAAAGTCGATACAGATCCTGATTTTTCCATTCTTCTTAAGGACCGAGACAATGTTGGCAAGCCATTTAGGATGTTGCTCCTCCCTGATAAAACCCGAGTCAATAAGCTTTTTAACTTCAGATTCGATCGTCTCAATGATTTGTGGATAAAACCGTCTTTGCTGTTGTTTGACAGGTTTGATATCTGGTTTAATGTTGAGGCGGTACATTGTCACATTTGGATCGAGTCATGACATATTCTCGTAGTTCTAGGCAAAAACATCGATGTATTCCCTAATGAGGGCAACTAACTCTTCTTTCTCATTTGGCGGGAGGTTGTCGCTAATGAATATTGGCTTTGGGTTATCCTCATCACCTATGTTCACCTGGATTACTTGATCCTCGGTAGGGGGTTTCCTTTGTTCAAACCTATCATCATACTGCATACTCAGGTGATGAACCCAATGGTCTTTCCAAGTTGATATTTGATCATCTTCCTTCATTGTGACAAGGTCGATCATAGCCATGTTTGACATTAGTCTTTTGAACATTTCTACAAAACTAGCGTCGGAGTCCCAGGCTAACGAATCATAAGAATATCTGTCTTTACCTCTATTAGCTATTTGATCAATGACTTGCCAGCAACACTCATCATCGGACGAGGAAACTAGCCTAAACCTCTTCTGTAGCTATAATAATTATCGGGTTTTCCTTTTAGAACATAGGCCATACGAGGTAGAACTCGCGGACCGTGACCAAAACAAAGACCTTCCCCGAGTACGAAGTCATATCTGCATTTTTCCATGAGACCATGCACTTTTGATCCATATCTAGATAAATGAGGAGAAAGTTTATCATCATTGTTCTCTTCCGTCAAGAAGTGGTCTGGTATTGGAATCTCCTTCCCTTTACCGTAAACGACTTCCTTTTCACCCCTTACCTTTGCAGGAATGATAAGTGCCGTTCCAAATGAATCCTAAACATGCTTGTTCATTATATAAGACAATTGAAGTGGCATATACAAGTCAGGGTCGTCGTATAATCCCTTCATGACGTTATCAAGACACGAGTACTCTAAATCATTATTTATTACTACTTCTTCGGCAAGTTACCAATTACAACTACTGTCTGATGACTCTCCATCATCAAGATCGATTACAATGGGTATAATATCATTAAGTATAAAACCACCATCATAATAAAACCCAACTTCGGTATCAGCTTCTTCTCTGTTGTCCATACCTTAGGCTGATGGTTCAGTAACAGATTTAGCACCGTAGAGAAGGGAGTCGGTAAAGTAATTTTCCAACCCCTTAAACGGCTACTTATCTGCGACCACTGTCTTGACCTCATTATTAGTAGTGTCTACTTACTTAAGATACTGATGGAGGGTGGAAGGGACTATAATGTTACCGTGGATCCATGGTCGACCCAACAGTAAGTTATAGGAAGTCTCTGCGTCGATCACATAATACGTGACTTCTGACTTCATATCTCCAATCTGGCACTTTACTCGGATTTTTCCTAATGATATGGACTCGTTGGTATTAAATCCGTAGATCATAGTGCCTATAGAGGCTAGCTTACTGGCTGGTATCCCGAGACTATAAATCAATCGGAGTGGCATGATGCTGACAGCGGAACCCGGATCGACTTGGATCCGGTTGACAACGCTGGAAGCGATGTGCCCGGTGAAATACAGGGGTCGGTCATGTTTTGAATTCTTTGTCTGCATATCCTTCTTGGTAAAAGTAATGTAGGG
>NC_033799.1:63150619-63151496 GCF_001876935.1 Asparagus officinalis | reverse complement strand
ACAGTGTTAAACTCATGGCTCTGGCTCTTTGGGGGATGGCTTAATCTGAGTTAGGAAAACATTCGAATTGGCCAAAGCTTCTTGCAGCGCCTCCCTTGAGTCTTTCGAAAGATGAAACAACTCATATAGAGTTAATCTAGCTGATATATTGGGTAATTGCATCATAATATCAAAGCGATGCAGAGTGTTCGAGCTTCCCGGTTTGTCTCTTCCAATCAGTTGATTGAACCGAGACTGCTTTGGGTTCTGAACCTCTTGGTATAAGGGCTCTTTCTCTTTTTTATTTTGTTGAGCCTTCTCAGCAGGTGTGGGGGGATTTGTGACCACTCCCATTTCAGCTAATATTTTAGAAGGAATGGTTTTGGCCACCTCCTGCTCGGTTAACTGATTGGAAGCACTAGGATATTTGAAATGATATTGATTTCCACTCCTGGTAGCAAAGACTGGTTCTCCATAGGTTACAAAGACTTCTTGCTCATCTTTGGAGAGTGGGAAAGCAGGGATTCCTTCGTCATTTTCTTTTGGGATGGCTGAGGCTCCACAACAAGACTTTTCTTCCCTTTTGATTTCTTCTTGGACGAAGACCCCACCCATTGTTCATCTTCAATCATATCAGGATGGACCCAGAGAATCTCGCCATTCGGGGCCGTATGTGGTACGAGTCCTTTCTAACGCTGTCCATGAGGGTCGTCATTGATGGTCCTTACTGTTACTTTCATTATAGGCTCGGGCTGGAACCATTTCAAAGGAACAGATTCGAAGCTAATCGTTACTGTATTCGCGCCCCTTCTTCTCCTTGAACGGTTTTACAATAATGACCCCAACATCAATCAAAGCTTGGATTTTTTTCTTTAAGGGCGTAACATGACTTGGTAGG
>NC_033799.1:63124939-63150609 GCF_001876935.1 Asparagus officinalis | reverse complement strand
GCGCAGTACTTCAGGTCATTAACCCTTTTAGCGTCTTCTTAATTTTGGATTGGAGGCAACATGATCTTGTTGTTCTCCATAAGGTATTTGAAAAGACTGGGAACTTCGTTTTCCTTAAAAGAGTAAACCTTTAGAATTTTGGTTCCGAGGTCTTTTATTTTTGAGGTCGTTGTTGCCACTGTGACTGCTGAGATGTTTTTTGCTGTTGCTGTTTTTGTTGCAGTTACGATTGCAGCTCGAATGTTTAGTTCGCGTCCACTGCATTCGTTTGCGCTTTCCCTTTACCCTGAGGGACAAAATTCTGTCGTGGAGTATTAGTCATCGCTTGACCTCTTTCGTCTTTCTTCCTTTTGAGGAAGCATTCAGCTCGTTCTTCTCACACTTTCAAATCCTTCCAAGTCTTGGGTGGCGTCATTCCCATGGCTTCAAGGATATCTAACAAAATATTGTTGTGACAAGTTTTGAGAATAAAGTCTTCGCTGACCGGATCTCAACAATTCATTGCTTTGTTCCAGAATCATTTGTCGAAGTTCTCGACTAACTCTCCGTCCTTCTGTTTCTCATCGAATAACGTTTCGATTAAAACCTCGGTGTCACCATCGACGAAATTTGTATGAAATATGTCTTCCATGTCATCCCAACTGCTGATACTCCCCGGCTTAAGATGGCAGTGTAGGCGTATAAAACTTCCTATGGGTCCCTTAGCACAGCTCGACATGATGATTCGACAAACCGACGAACCATCGGGTGACGTATCTAAACACGAGCGTTAGTCCACCACATCGAAGCCAAGTGACACGCGACGAAGCGGATTAACGAGGCAATGAGGTTAACGAATCGTACGCAAACAATGGAATACATCCACTCGCGTGCGGAATCAAGCTAACGGTTCGGTGAGTCAACGAGTCATCCAACCGTAGAACGGATTCGAACTCGAACTCCAAGGCGGATTTACTACCAAATCGGGATCCGGACTGCCAAATCAGAGTTCAAATCAATGACGAAGCTCGGATAAACTGATAAACCGCGAAAACCGCGAAACCGGACAACAGACGATACAACACAGTGGCCGAGCCACCTGGTGGCCGAGCCACCTGGTGGCCGAGCCACCTGGTGGCCGAGCCACCTGGTGGCCGAGCCACCTGGTGGCCGAGCCACCTGGTGGCCGAGCCACCCCCCTCCCGAGCTGCGGATCTGGGCCCAGATCTGAGCCCAGATCCACTTTCAGAAGCCTATAAATAGAGTGGGCATGGCTCATTTTTCAAGGGTTGGAATTTTGGAGCCGAAACTCTGCTGGATTGAGAACTCACCTTCGGATTTTCAAAGCTTTGAAGACTTGGACATTTTCAGATCTGGTTCTTGGCGAGCATCCACGTCAAAAAAGGCAAGAGTTCGAGAGAGAGAGATCAGATCTGAGATCCACACGGTAATACTCCGGATCAAAACTTGGTTTTTGATCCCGAGAAGACTATTATTTCCTTGGTGAAATAGTACCCCCGGCTTTTATTTCCTTTGTGAAATAGCAACCGTCATACCGTGTAGATCTGACCGGATCAAGATCTTGTGGTGGTCCACGGATTAACCCCGGCGCAGGCGAAGAACCCACACAAGCGAGAGACCGCAAAATAGGATCTCACGATTTGTTCGACAAAGAAGGAAAGTTGTAATTTTTATTTTTTCTTTGATGTCATTGTAACCAGATCTTATAAAAAGACCGGATCTTTGTAACCGATAAACTGTTAACAAAGGAATCAATGGAATCAATAAGTGCAATTTTTCCCGCGAACAGGCAGTACCAATCGATGGCTGCCCTACGAAGGGTACCAATAAACGACCGGACCATCAAAGGTTCATTGCCGGAGATTATTCCCAAATGGGACTTGAAATATATTAAGTGTTGAGTGGGGGAACCCTTTCCGTCGAACGTCGTAAAGTTAATCAAATTGAACTTCGCCGGGTATGGAATTGATTCCTACTCTCTCGGGTATGGGCATGGTATTCCGGTCTTCTTTACCTCTTGAGCACTCATCAACGCATTGATTTTTCCTTCCAAATCCCTCATCTTCTTGTCCTCACTTGTATCTTTCCTCGAGCGATTTTTGGGAGGAACGGCGTAGTCATCCTTTGTGTTGTTATCATCCGTGGGACCACCCCCAGCATTGTTGTCAACAAGAGGGGTATCCATGTTGATATTCTGGTCTACTTCCCGATCGCTATCTACTTGGTTGGGATTATTACGACGGCTGGATTCTCCCTGTTGATTCGTCAGTGCCGTTATTTGTTGGACATGCATTTCCCTCATCTTCTACTGTTCGCGGGAAAATTCGTTGCTTTCTTCATTGATGTCATTGCTATCTTGAATAACAGTTTTTCGGTTACAAAAGATCCGGTCTTTTTTAGATCCGGTTACAATGAAAATCAAAAATAAAGAAAATTAAAAAATTACAACTTTTTATCCTTGTGAACAAATCGCGAGCTCCTGTTATTCGGTCACTCGCTTTGGTGGGTTGTTTGCCTGCGCCGGGGTTGTTTGCCGTGGACCACCGCGCGATCTAGATCCGGACAGATCTACGGAGTATAACGGGTATTATTCCACGAAGGAAATAATAGCCGGGGAGGATTGATTCACCAAGGAAACAATCGTCCAAGTCTCGGGATCTAAGACCAAGCTTAGATCCGGAGTGTAACAACGTAGATCTGAGATCTGGATCCCCTCGAACTCCTGCCTTTTTTGTGATGCGGGTGCTCGCCGAGAATCAGATCCGAACGTCCAAGTCTTCAAGCCTTCAAGAACTCCAAGATGAGGTCTCAATCCGGCAGAGTTTCGGCTCTCCAAAAGTTCTTCCAAAAAGTCCTCCAAAATGATGAATGACCCCGCCTATTTATAGGCAACCAGATCTGTGCATTTGGCACAGATCTGGGCGGCCACCTCAGGGTGGCTCGGCTCATGCCGAGCCACCTGTTTGAAAGGAGTTGCATTTCTTTTGTTTTCATTGTGTACCGGTCTTATAAAAAGACTATCTTTTTATTTCATTGTAACGATCAAAGTTGTAATGAATGCAGCAATGAATACAGCGACTTTTTTCGCAAACAACCCCGGGGTGGCTCGGCCTTGGCCGAGCCACTCCGGGCTTTGCGTCCGTCTTTCGGTTGTTTCAGACTTTGTATCCGCTTCGTCCGTGATTCGGTTATGCGGTTGATTGGTCTGAAATCGATTCGTTGACTTGATTCCTGATTTGGAAGTCTGGATCCCGATTAGGCAGTAAATCGGCTTTGGTGTCTGAGTTCGAATCCGTTATATGGTTGGATGACTCGTTGACTCTCTGGACCGTTGGTTTGATTCCGCACGCGAGTGGATTCATTCCGTCGTTCACGTGCGGTTCGTCAGCTTCGTAGCCTTGTTAATCCGCTTCGTTGCGTGTCACTTGGCTTCGGTGTTGTGGACTGACGTTCGTGCTTAGATACGTCGCCCGATGGTTCATTAGTTTGTGTTGAGCCGTGTTAAGGGACCTATAAGCAATTTTATATGCCTACAGATACCCCCTCCAAAGTTTTCCAGTCTCGTTCTTTTATAGAGGAGTCTGGAATACTTTGGATATGACTGTCCCAACCTTCAATCGGTGTAACGGGCTCTTGGAATGGCTTCTATTCTCGATTCCTTCAATCCTCCAGGCTATTCGGTGCTTTGTCGAATGCTTGAGAGGGTTCCGGTGCTGCATTTATTGTCTGACCGTTGTCGGAATTTTGAATTTGAAGTCGATTCTTGATTTCCTGGCTTTTTTAGCTCGAATTAGTTGCTTCAACACGAAATTGACCATCGGTTGACGGCTTTGAATCTTCATTGTGACGCGTTGTCCGGCGTTTAACACAGTTTATACTCGTAAGTATTTTGGAGTCTACACAGTTTAAGCTCTTAAGGAGTTGGAGCGGGGAGGTCTAGTTTATACTCATACACTCCTGGGAGTTATGTTAAGTTATCCTTAAGAATATTTTTTAGAAAAATATTCTCCAGAAACTTCTCAACAAAGAGGAGGGAATAGTTTATACTCGTATACCTTATTGGAGTATTCTTTAGGTTTGAATAATCTGAACCGGCCCAAAAAATGTGCCAAAAGGGCAGTATTTGGGTTCAAAAAATCTCTCCGACCCTTCCAAATATATGGTAGAGGGGTTAAATAGGTGAAGGACTGAACTGTAGGTTGATCAAAAATCGTTTCAATGCTTCCAATGTTTAATTCAGCTCCAATTTGAATTCTGGTTCAAATTTGGTTCAAACTGGTTCAATTTGGCTCAGACTGGCTCATTCTGGTTCAATCTGGCTCAATTTGACTCATTCTGGTCTGGTCTGGTCCAGCCAGGCTCAATCTGGCTCAATTTGGCTCATTCTGGCTCATTCTGGCTCAATCTGGCTTGGTCTGGTTCAGCCCTGGTCTGGTCTGGTTCAGCCAGATCTGGTTCAAGGCTATAAAAGGGGTTTTTTTCTCTTTTTTTCTTTTTTCTTTCTTTTTTTTTCTTTTCTCCCTAGGGCCGGCCGAACCCCTCCCCCTCTTCTCTTGATTTCTTTTCCCTCGAGCACCCATTCTCTTTCAAACCTTGATATTTGTCTTAGATCTGGCTTTCCTTTGAATCTTGGACTGAGGGATCTCCCAAAATCTCCAAATAAAAAGTTTCTCTCAGGCCCCTCGAGCGTGTGGTTCAAGTTTCCTTAAAGGTCTCGCCTTTATTGGATTTTGGGCTTTTCTTCAGGTAAATCCTCCGCCATCTTGATCTATTTCATGTTTGATCTAGTATATGGAGTCGCGGGATCACATATAAGGGTTGAGGGTGTGATTTGATGCCTCAAACTTGCCTTTTTTGGGGTAAAAATGGGATTTTTCCCTTTCTAGATCTGATCCTTCAATTTACTTTGCAGGTTTCTATGTCCCGTATGGCGAGTGGTCAATCCTCTACCGTGCCGACTGATGGCGCGCCTCCCTCTTATGCCGGTGAGCCACTTTTTTCTGAAAATTTACAAATTAGTCCATTTTTCTTGGAAATTTGCAAATTGGTCCTTTTAACCCCACGTTGTTCTCCTTGGTGAGGCAATCGGGAAGAGCCTTGATTCTCCTTGGTGAGGATCGACGCTTCAAAGATAGAAATTTTACGAAATTTACAAATTAGTCCATTTTTTTCTTGGAAATTTGCAAATTGGTCCTTTTTCTTTTTTTACTCCCCGTTGTTCTCCTTGGTGAGGCAACCGGGAAAAGCCTTGATTCTCCTTGGTGAGGATCGACGCTTCAAAGATATGTTTTGCTTGGTCAAAACACTATCTCATAATAAATAAAGGGGGCGTTTTGTCGCTGCGTTGTGCCTTATAAGGCAGGGATATATTGTCGATATACCCTATCTTATGAAGGCGCAATGTGGCCAAAACGTCACACCCTTTATAAGGCAATGACTCTATCTTACCCCTTCGTAAGATGAGTTCAATTTCCTTTTATAACTGGAATTAACAAACGTTTAATTGCTTGTTTTCAGTTGAATACCCTTCTGGAGCGTTCTCATCTCACGCCATATACGGGTGTCGTGGCGAGTATTATTCGACCTCCGACGACGTTTCCCCTATCCCAGTCACTCCTCAGTTCGTTTTGGGCACATCGACTGAGGTTGTCCAGGCGGTGAAGGAAGGTGGGCACCGAGCTCTTCGACAGTTGATTACCGATGCACCTCTTGTGAAGGACGCTAGTTCTATTCAGCCTCTTCAGAAGAGCGATTTCTTATTTGGCGACTCTGTCGAAGACCCGGATGCCGTGTTTATTGAGGCTGAGCAGTGGCTTCATAAAACTGGCAGTGGCTTCATATATTTGCCGAAGATTCCTCGGCATCGTTCATTGACTGAGCTCAGGCGTCAGGCCGTGACACGGGAGATGTCGTGGCGCTTGACGGAGGAGCATGAGAGCGTCCATTGTGGCTACATCACTCATCAGGCGTTTCCTGGCTCGAGCAGAAGTCACATCACCGGATTGCGTCCCGGAGTACTGGGGCTGGATGCACCACCACGTAACGAGTTCCTCGCCACCGCTTCTACCTTGAGGAATCGCCTCGCTGCTCTAGGACGGGAGATGCCTGCGACGCGTCACAGGATTTATGGTTGGGTCCATTCTTTGGACAAGTTTTGGTGGACCCGTATGACGACGTATGTCTTGAGCCGATGGGGCGAGGAGTTGCACGCTTGTGGTTTATATGCAGCCGTTCGTGCCACCATGTATGGCTTGCCTGTCAGCGCAAGGCATTTCTGTGCTTTGTTCGAGCTTTATAATTCAGATTCGAACACTTTTCTGACCCGGCAAGGGGAATTGGGCTTGGCTCTTCACGAGATGCACAGGATTTCTGGCTTACCCATGGGACAGATGTTGTATCAGGAATACTTTCCCTCCAACCATGAATTAAATCTGCTGAAGGATCGTATGCCCGATCGCTACGAGACTCTATGGGATCTCACTTGTCACTATCATATATCTTTGGCGCAGTCTGAACCTTTAGCAAAGAGGACTAAGACATTCGTGAGTCTGAAGCAGTTTGCCAATTATTTGTTTAAGAATCTGGAGAGTAATTCTGGCGAGGCTATTTGTGAGTTGGCCCCACTTACTCCCTCAGGGGTGAACATTCTGATGAAGAAGATTGACGCTCATTCTTATACCACTAGCAGTTCTGAGGGTGGTTTTCCTGCAGGGACCAAGTTCAAATCATTCTTGTGGCATGCTACCGTACCGATTCGACCCATGACCCTTCTTGCTGGTTTCCTCACTATTTGGTTAAAGAAATGCGTGGTCTCATACCAGTCTTGTGACGCTCTGCCCTTGGAAGTACTCTATCCAGCAGTTCAGCTTGCCTACAAGAAAGAACTCTCACTTCTTCCGGTGATGGTGGCTAACATTCACCGAGGGCTTCGACAGCTTTCTGGTGCCTTTACACGGAAGGAAAAGGACTCGCCGACTCAGATTCCCACCCTTAAGACAGAGTTCCCGTACACTTACTTGATGGCTTGGTTTGTCCTTCACCGTCACGATATGATGTCGGTACCGAGCGCCACAGATCATTCCGTTCCTTTACTACAATTGCTTGAGAACGGCAAGTGGGAGGGGCGCGGATTTTCTGACGTCAGGCAGCAGCTGCAGGTCCACAAGTGTTGGACATTTTCCACTTGCTTTCCGCAGTTCTCCGGCCGATACGGTGATTGTTTGATAGATGAGGAGAGGCCGAGAGAGTATCGAACTCACTTGGACATCGGGTGCTTTAACTGGCTGGTAAACATTAGGCCAGGTTATTTGACTTTTCGGGTGAGGGATCAGTGCTTCATAGAGCCATATCTACCCTGTCGATTCGCTCGTCAGTTTGGCTATGATCAGCTTTACATCGGGAATCCTCGTCAGCAGCTTCGGGCCCACGGTGGTTTGATAGATGGTCTCCGTGCGTGGTTGTGGACCGTGACTGGCTGTACTGGTGCTAAATTCAGTCTCCCGAGTGCTGATTTTGAACCATTTTCTTGGTTATTCTGAACATTGACTCATGCTTTTCCATTTCTATATAGGAGTGCGTGGGGAGGATGAGATGAGTCCCGATCCTGTTCCCTTATCTCCCGATGAGTCTGACCCACTACCCCCTGTAGAGAAGTCTACAGGGGTTGCTGACATTAGGGAGGAGATCAGTGTAGGACCAGATTCTGTGAGTCAAGGTACATCTATCACTGACAGCGTATTTCTTTAGATAATACATTAATGAATTTGTGTATCCTCTAACTGTCCTCTACTCCTTGCTCCTTCAGATAATTTGCAGGAGGCGAACCTTGGAAACGAAGAGGCTGATGCACCCGTGAGAGGTAACTCATTTCCATTAGTTGTAGTCTCTTCATTATTCTTTGGCACTTATATTCTTTTATGTCAGATTTCTCCATCGACGATTTTGACGAGGGAAGCCTGTTTGCGGACACTCCTATGATGCACTACATATATAGCTCACCTCAGATTAATGACCAGCTACCTGGAGACATGTTTCCTGAGTCCGCATTTGCTAACAATCCTGAGGATGGTTCCTTTGAAGGTATGTGCCTCCTGCTGAGTTGATTATAGGACTAGTCGACCTTGACTAATGCAGCTATAATGTAACGCCTCTGTGAATTCTGTTTTGAATTTGACAGGAGCTTTTGTTGAGAAAGACCATGTTGAGCCGGCTGTGCGACCAACTCCACCAGTCGATGCAGCTACAGTCCTTACATCTCCACCACCCCCAGTGACTCGAGGGGGAGGAGGTATAATTTAATTAACTGAGCAAAGCCATTCATTTCCTTATTGAGGCTTTTGACGAATTTCCCCCTTTTTTTTTTGTGTAGGGCTTCCTTCTCAGCTTCATGTCCTCGTTAAGGAGTTGTTATCGGGGAATGACCCTGAGAAGATCATCATCAGCGTAGAAGTCCGCTCTTATTTCTCCTCCCTGACTGTTATAATTGGCAAACTCCTCCACGACGGACTTTCTCTTCGCCAATTTAAGCCCTACCTCGATTCCAAGATAAACTTGATTAGGGACATAGGATGTCCGGATCTAGCGACGGCTATGGTTGATGACCTTGATCGCTTAGAGCGTGAGCTTCAGATGTTTCATGAGCTCCGGGATACAGGTGCCTCTTCATTCGTTGCTGCCGAGTTGGATGCTCGCTTACAGACATGGCGCAGTACTCGGATGGTTGCTGAGCTCGAGATTCAGGTGCAGCGGGACCGCATAGATCGAGTTGAGGCTGATTTCGCCACTAGATCTTCTTTCCTCGAGGAGCTTGATTCTCAGATAGATCAGCTCCGACGAGAACTCCGTGAGAAGGAAGACACAAAGATGCAGAATCAGCAAGCAAATGCTGCTTTATCTGATGAGCTGAAGTCCTTGAAGCAGAGACTGGCTGAGACAGAGGAGGATGCTGTGAGGACTTTAGCTGCGAACGAAGAGTCTGTTAGAGCTGAGTTGCAGGAGGAGCTTAGACGCTCTTATGACGAGAAGTTATCTGAATTCAGTCAGCAGATTCTTAGCCATGGGCTTGATGTATGATTTTATTTGCTGAAAACCTTGACATTTGATTCTCTTTAGTGGACCTGATTTTTGTCTTTATCTTTATTATGATTCCTCATTCCGTTTGAAATGATTGACCATAATACTCATAGGATTTTTGGCAAACCCCCAGCCTTCAACGGGTTTGATTAGCCTTTACCGACTACCGTTTGAGTCGGGCTAGCATGCGGATTATCGGAATCCGTTCCGCATGTAACGTTGTGCTAAGGGAATGAACTCCCTTAGACTTCGTGCTATGATGTCGAATACATAGACTTCGCCATTGTTACGGGAATAGGCTACCCGGCGACACGTGTTAGGTGTTGACTTTAGGATTTTTGGCTAACCCCCAGCCTTCAACGGGTTTGATTAGCCTTTACCGACTACCGTTTGAGTCGGGCTAGCATGCGGATTGTCGGAATCCGTTCCGCATGTAACGTTGTGCTAAGGGAATGAACTCCCTTAGACTTCGTGCTATGATGTCGAATACATAGACTTCGCCATTGTTACGGGAATAGGCTACCCGGCGACACGTGTTAGGTGTTGACTTTAGGATTTTTGGCTAACCCCCAGCCTTCAACGGGTTTGATTAGCCTTTACCGACTACCGTTTGAGTCGGGCTAGCATGCGAATTGTCTAAATCCGTTTCGCATGTGACGTTGTGCTAAGGGAATGAACTCCCTTAGACTTCGTGCTATGATGTCGAATACATAGACTTCGCCATTGTTACGGGAATAGGCTACCCGGCAACACGTGTTAGGTGTTGACTTTATCCCTACTTAGGTTTCGGGATAAAATACCCCAGACTGGTCTTCTGGTGTCTTTTTCTACGGCGAAAGACTAAACCGGCGACGCGTGTTAGGCGTCGGCATATCCTTTCTTAGGATTCAGGATGAAATTCCCCATGCGTGTAAGGCATGGATTTTGGTGTTATTAATAACAACCTGCCACAATGTTGAATATGTGGACGGATGTTCTTTTCAACGGTTAAGAACTAACCGGCAGCGCGGGTTAAGCGCAGACTTATCCTTGCTTAGGTTTCAGGATAAAATACCCCAGAATCAGACTCTGGTGTCTTTTTGTGCGGGAAAAGACTAAACCGGCAGCGCGTGTTAGGCGCAGACTTATCCCTGCTTAGGATTCGGGATAAACTTCCTAGGATGAATCCTAGATTGATAGATTCTTAGAAAAGGTTGGTGCGGGAAAGGAAGAATTTTATATTCTATTTCCCGGTCTTCTTTTAGGGTGAAGGCGAACCCGGAAAACAAGGAAGGAAGAATTTTATATTCTATTCCCTGATTCTGGAAAGGAAGAATTTTATATTCTATTTCCAGCGCAAAAGAAACTAAAAGTGGGATCTCCACTCCGAGAATCTGGAAAATTTAGATAAACTTGCCTTTTATAGGATTGGTTATCTAAATTGGGAAAAAGAGTTCTTCGTTTATCGAAGAGAAACTCTGATCTGAAAGGAGACCTTCTTGTCTATGGAAAGAGTTAAGAGGGTCAGATGGACATTTTTGGTAGACCCACTGTCAATTGAAACTGATCAGTGAGGGATTTTGGTAGAGAAAAATTATTTTGGGTTATCCTCTAGAATATTAAGTGTAATATTTTTCAAAGAACTTCCCGGTAAATGGGTTATCCTGAATGTACTAAGGATAGTACTTTTTCAGGAACTTCCCATTTATTTGCATTAATTGCCTGGCGCCCTCTTGCGTAATCAGGCGATATGCGCCGTTTGAGTAGACTGTGTCTATTACAAACGGACCTTCCCATTTGGGTTCGAATTTACCTTTCTTCTTGGAAGTGAGGATTATTGGCCTGCGAGCAGCGAGGACCAGATCTCCTTCCTTGAAGCTTCTCTGTCGGACTCTTTTGTTAAAAGCCCTAGACATCCTGGCCTGATAAAACTCAATTTGTTGTTGAGCTTCCAAACGCTTTTCATCTAACCTCTCAAGCTCTTCGAGACGCTTTTGATGCTGTTCTTCTGTCGTCATCTCTGTTGCGAGGGCGATCCGAAGAGATGGAATCTGAATTTCCAGCGGTAGCACAGCTTCACATCCATATACCAGCGAATACGGGGTGGCACCTGTGGGCGTGCGTATGGTGGTGCGATAAGCCCAGAGCGCTTCACCAAGTTTATCATCCCAGTCTCGTTTATTGGTCTTCACGAGCTTGGACAGGATCTTAATGATCATCTTGTTAAACGCCTCCGCTAATCCATTCGCGGCGGGATAATAAGGTGTTGATGAAACGTCTTCAATTCTGAACTTGTCACAAAATCTGATGAAGGCGTTGCTTATAAATTGCGGACCGTTGTCATGAATGATCCTTCTTGGCACGCCGTGTCTGTAGATGACATGATGCTTGATGAAATTGATGACGTTGTTCGTCTTTACTTCTTTAAGTGGGATTGCTTCAGCCCACTTTGAAAAGTAATCCGTGATCGCTAGAATGAATCGATCGCCTTTGACTGAGGGGGGAAAATAGGACCAACAATGTCCATGCCCCATACTTCGAACGGCCATGACGTGGTTGATGTGTGCAACTGCTCTGGCGGTTGATGCATATAATTTGCATGTATCTGACAAGCGTGGCATTCTCGTGCGTACTCGATTGCGTCACGAACAATCGTTGGCCAGAAATATCCCATCCTCCTGATGCGATCATACAGTTTGGGACCGAGCTGATGCGCACCACATTCTCCTTCATGCGCTTCCTTAAGAACTTCTTCTGCTTCTTTGTTCGAAAGGCATCGAAGTAATAAACCATCATATCCCCTACGGTATAACGTATGGGTCTCGGCATTATAAAAGAATCTTGGCGCTCTTCGGCGAATTGATTCCCTTTCTTTTACGTCTTCTGGCAGAATACCATACTGGTGCCAGTGATACTGCTAGTGCCGCCAGTGCGTCTGCATAAGCGTTCTGGAGACGAGGGATATATTCGATGAAGAATTCTTCGAAAGATTCTGCCATTTTGATGGCTTCCTGGTGGTACGGGATCAGGTCTTGATTCCTGACTTCATACTCACCGCGAACTTGGTTGACTATCAATTGCGAATCTCCAAAAGCTTCGAGATATTCGACCCCCAGCTCCTTGGCGAAACTGAGTCCAATGAGAAGTGCATTGTACTCGGCCACGTTATTTGAACACGGACCAGTCAATGAATAAGCTCGGGGCATTACATGCTTTCCCGGGGAAATTAAGACGACTCCAACTCCAGAGGAGACGGTGGGACATCCCGGGGTTATTACCCTATTAACTGCTCTTGAAGCACCATCAAAATATAATTGCCATACTTGCTGGTGCGATGTAGTGTTAACCTCGTGGGTTTCATCCGGCAAGTCATCATATACTTCTGCCGCATCTGCGGTCGGGTTTGCCGCCAAAAGATCACAAATCGCTTGTCCCTTGACCGACTTTTGCTGTTTGAAATGCAAATCATACTGGGACAAGAGGATGGCCCATTTTGCCAACCGCCAATTCATCGAACCCGGTTGCGTCATAAATACTCGCTCGGGATTAACATTGGAGATAACATAAATTGTCTGTCCCACTAAGTAATGCCGCATCTTTTGCACTGCAAACACCAACGCGAGACATTCTTTCTCAATCATCGGATATCGAGACTCAGCGCCCACCAAAGTCCGACTTAAATAATAAACTGCCTGTTCGTGACCATTATCATCGTCTTGTGCTAACAAAGCACTTATCGAATGGTTCATCGCCTTGATGTAAATCAAGAACGGTTTACCTGATTTTGGTGCAACTAGAACAGGAGGATTTGTCAGATATGTCTTGATATCCTCGAGTGCCTTTTGGCAGGCGTCGTCCCAAATAAATGACACACCCTTCTTGTTTATCTTAGAGAAAGGTTGGCACTTCCCAGAGAGATTTGAGATGAACCGCCGAATGTAAGCTAAATGACCTTGCAATCCTCTGAGTTCTCTCAGGTTCCTCGGGGGTTGCAATTCATGTATCGCCTTCACCTTATCGGGATCGATATGTATACCTTTAGTGGTGACGACGAATCCAAGGAATTTTCCGCTGGACATTCCAAGGAATGATTTAGTGGGGTTCATTTTTAGTTGATGACTCCTCATGAGATCGAACATCGTCTTCAGGTCCTTGATGTGATCTTCTTTGTTGCGGCTTTTCACAACCAAATCATCAACGTAGCATTCGACTGTTTTCCTGAGATGTTCTTGGAAAATCCTGGTCATCGCTCGCTGGTATGTGGTGCCGGCATTCTTCAGACCGAAAGGCATCACTGTATAGCAGAAGACGCCGAGGGGTATTCTAAACGCCGTATGCTTCTCATCTTCCGGATGCATCTTGATTTGGTTATATCCCGAAAAGCCATCCATGAAAGACATCCTCTCGAATCCGCATGTATTGTCGATAATGACATCCGTAATTGGGAGAGGAAAATCGTCTTTTGGACATGCTTCATTCAGGTTCCTGAAGTCGATGCAAACCCTAATTTTGCCATTCTTCTTCATGACGGGAACGATGTTGGCTACCCAGTCTGGATGTTGTTCTTCTCGGATAAATCCTGAATCGATCAACTTCTTAACTTCTGCCTCAATGGCTTCCATAATCTGCGGACGAAACCGTCTTTGCTGTTGTTTGACAGGTTTGGCATCCGGCTTGATGTCAAGGCGGTGCATTGCCACATTAGGGTCGAGTCCTGGCATATCTTCGTAGTTCCAGGCGAAGACATCAATGTATTCTCTGATCAGGGCAATTAATTCCTCCTTCTCATCTGGAGGAAGACTACCGCTGATGAATATGGGCTTTGGATTGGCCTCATTGCCCATATTAATTTGGACTACTTCATCTTCGGTTGGTGGTTCTCTCTGTTCGAACCTATCACCGTATTGCATGTTTAGGTGATGAACCCATGGGTCTTCCCACGTTGGCATTTGATCGTCATCCTCCAACGTAGATGGATCAGCTGTAGTCATGTTTGACATTAAGGTTTTGAACATTTCTCCCAAACTTGTGTCGGAATCCTCAGCTGAAGAATCTGGCATGTACCCATCCTTAGCTTTGTTAGCAATTTGATCGATAATTTGCCAACCACATTCGTCATCTGATGAAACATAGCCTAAGCCTCGCCCGTATTTATAATAATCCTCTGGTCTCCCTTTTGGTACATATACTGCTTTGGCTGGAGTACGAGGACCTCGATCGAAGTATAAACCTTCTCCGAGTGTGAAATCGTACCCCTGCTTTTCCATGAGCTTGCGCGCTTCCGGACTATATTTAGACAAATGCTGACCAGGTTTGTCATCATCTTCATCTTCACTTAGGAAATGATCTGGCAACGGAAGATTTTCTCCTTTACCATAAATCACTTCCTTTTGTCCCCCTACCTTGGCAGGAATAATTCGGGTTGTTCCGAAAGAATGCTGGAGACTTCTCTTCGTCACGTAAGATGATCGGAGCGGCATACATAAATCTGGGTTATCATATAATCCCTTTATCGCATCATTAAGAGACAAGGAGTACTCTAAATCATGATTTATTTCAATATCAGCAAGTTGCCAGTTACAACCGCTATCTGACGATTGTTCATCGTCAAGATTGATTACAAAGGGTACAATGTCATTTAAAACAAAACCACCATCGCTGTCCGTGCCTTGGATCGATGGTTCCGTGTCAGATTCGTTACCATAAAGGAGAGAATCAGTGAAGTAATTCTCATACCCTTTGAATGGTTGCTTATCTGCGACCACCGTCCTGACCCTTCCATCAGTGTCGACATATTTCAGACACTGATGTAAGGTGGAGGGAACTATAACATTACTATGGATCCAAGGCCGACCCAATAGTAAATTATAGGATGTCTCAGCATCTATCACGTAACACGTGACCTCCGTCTTCAGATCGCCCATTTGGCATTTTATTCGGATCTTCCCCAAAGGCCTTGACCCGCTGGTGTTGAATCCGTAAATGACTGTGCCTGTAGACGCCAATTTGCTGACTGGAATGCCAAGACTATGCATTAGGCGAAGCGGCATAATGCTCACAGCGGAACCCGGATCTACTTGGATTCGGTTGACCTCGCTGGAGCCAATGTACCCGACAAAATACAAGGGCCGATCATGGTTTGAATTCTTCGTCTGCATGTCTTCTTTGGTGAAGGTGATGCAGGGAATGTTCTTAGCTGCCACATTGCACTGTTGAGCTAACAGTTCTAGTTCCTCAGGCGCCGGTTTGATCCGAGTGAGGAATGCTTCTGAATCGGCCAAGGCCTCTTGCAATGCTTCTCTAGTTTCTTTAGACAGCCGCAGCAACTCATATAGCGTTATCCGCGCTGGAATATTAGCTAGCTGAGCCATGATGTCAAAGGCGCGTGGAGTTTTCGAACTCTCCGGTTTATCCTTTCCAATCGGACGACTGAAACGAGATTGCTTCGGATTTTGAACCTCCTCGGGCCTCTTTTCTTTATGTTTATCTACCGGCTGTCGTAGAGCTTCTTTACCCAGTGTGGGACTCGTAATCACCCCCATTTCTGTGAGAGTTTTGGCTGGTCCCCGTTTGTTCACCCCCTGCTCACTAGGTGGCGGATAGTTGTAGTGATACTCGTTTCCGCTTCGGGTCGCAAAAACTTCTTGTTCTTCTTCGGAAAGCGGGAAAGTGGGGATTCTTTCAATCATGAAGAAGAATGGCAAAATAAGGATTTGCATCTACTTCAGGAACCTGAATGAAGCATGTCCAAAAGACGATTTTCCTCTCCCAATCACGGATGTCATTATCGACAATACATGTGGATTCGAGAGGATGTCCTTCATGGACGGCTTTTCGGGGTATAACCAAATCAAGATGCATCCGGAAGATGAGAAGCATATGGCGTTTAGAACACCCCTCGGCGTCTTCTGCTATACGGTGATGCCTTTCGGTCTGAAGAATGCCGGTGCCACATACCAGCGAGCGATGACTAAGATTTTCCAAGAACATCTCAGGAAAACAGTCGAATGCTACGTTGATGATTTGGTTGTGAAAAGCCGCAACAAAGAAGATCACATCAAGGACCTGAAGACGATGTTCGATCTCATGAGGAGTCATCAACTGAAGATGAACCCCACTAAATCATTCCTTGGAATGTCCAGCGGAAAATTCCTTGGATTCGTCGTCACCACTAAAGGTATACATATCGATCCCGATAAGGTGAAGGCGATACATGAATTGCAACCCCCGAGGAATCTGAGAGAACTCAGAGGATTGCAAGGTCGTTTAGCTTACATTCGGCGGTTCATCTCAAATCTCTCTGGGAAGTGCCAACCTTTCTCTAAGCTAAAAAAGAAGGGTGTATCATTTATTTGGGACGACGCCTGCCAAAAGGCACTCGAGGATATCAAGACATATCTGACAAATCCTCCTGTTCTCGTTGCACCAAAATCAGGTAAACCGTTCTTGATTTACATCAAGGCGATGAACCATTCGATAAGTGCTTTGTTAGCACAAGACGATGATAATGGTCACGAACAGGCAGTTTATTATTTAAGTCGGACTTTGGTGGGCGCTGAGTCTCGATATCCGATGATTGAGAAAGAATGTCTCGCGTTGGTGTTTGCAGTGCAAAAGATGCGGCATTACTTAGTGGGACAGACAATTTATGTTATCTCCAATGTTAATCCCGTGCGAGTATTTATGACACAACCAGGTTCGATGAATTGGCGGTTGGCAAAATGGGCCATCCTCTTGTCCCAGTATGATTTGCATTTCAAACAGCAAAAGTCGGTCAAGGGACAAGCGATTTGTGATCTTTTGGCGGCAAACCCGACCGCAGATGCGGCAGAAGTATATGATGACTTGCCGGATGAAACCCACGAGGTTAACACTACATCGCACCAGCAAGTATGGCAATTATATTTTGATGGTGCTTCAAGAGCAGTTAATAGGGTAATAACCCCGGGATGTCCCACCGTCTCCTCTGGAGTTGGAGTCGTCTTAATCTCCCCGGGAAAGCATGTAATGCCCCGAGCTTATTCATTGACTGGTCCGTGTTCCAATAACGTGGCCGAGTACAATGCACTTCTCATTGGACTCAGTTTCGCCAAGGAGCTGGGGGTCGAATATCTCGAAGCTTTTGGGGATTCTCAATTGATAGTCAACCAGGTCCGTGGAGAGTATGAAGTCAGGAACCAAGACCTGATCCCGTACCACCAGGAAGCCATCAAAATGGCAGAATCTTTTGAAGAATTCTTCATTGAATATATCCCTCGTCTCCAGAACGCTTATGCAGATGCACTGGCGGCACTAGCGGTATCACTGGCACAGCCTCCCGAAACTGAGCTGTTAGTCACAGTACGGACGCATCAACTCTGCGTACCCATATACAGTAGGGATATTGAAGAGGAAGATGACGGAAACGTAAACGCCAAGGAGGTGAATTCAACTCAAATTGGGTCTGAGTCCCGAGATTGGCGTTTTCCCATCATTGACTACGTCCAGTATGGTATTCTGCCAGAAGACGTAAAAGAAAGGGAATCAATTCGCCGAAGAGCGCCAAGATTCTTTTATAATGCCGAGACCCATACGTTATACCGTAGGGGATACGATGGTTTATTACTCCGATGCCTTTCGAACAAAGAAGCAGAAGAAGTTCTTAAGGAAGCGCACGAAGGAGAATGTGGTGCGCATCAGCCCGGTCCCAAACTGTATGATCGCATCAGGAGGATGGGATATTTCTGGCCAACGATGGTTCGTGACGCAATCGAATACGCACGAGAATGCCACGCTTGCCAGATACATGCAAATTATATGCATCAACCGCCAGAGCAGTTGCACACATCAACCACGTCATGGCCGTTCGAAGTATGGGGCATGGACATTGTTGGTCCTATTTTTCCCCCCTCAGTCAAAGGCGATCGATTCATTCTGGCGATCACGGATTACTTCTCAAAGTGGGCTGAAGCAATTCCGCTTAAAGAAGTAAAGACGAACAACGTCATCAATTTCATCAAGCATCATGTCATCTACAGACACGGCGTGCCAAGAAGGATCATTCATGACAACGGTCCGCAATTTATAAGCAACGCCTTCATCAGATTTTGTGACAAGTTCAAAATTGAAGACGTTTCATCAACACCTTATTATCCCGCCGCGAATGGATTAGCGGAGGCGTTTAACAAGACGATCATTAAGATCCTGTCCAAGCTCGTGAAGACCAATAAACGAGACTGGGACGATAAACTCGGTGAAGCACTCTGGGCTTATCGCACCACCATACGCACGCCTACGGGAGCTACCCCGTATTCGCTGGTATACGGATGTGAAGCTGTGCTACCGCTGGAAATTCAGATTCCGTCCCTTCGGATCGCCCTCGCAACGGAGATGACGACGGAGGAACAACATCAGAAGCGTCTCGAAGAGCTCGAGAGGCTGGATGAAAAGCGTTTGGAGGCTCAACAACACATCGAGTTTTACCAAGCCAGGATGTCAAGGGCTTTTAACAAAAGAGTCCGACAGAGAAGCTTCAAGGAAGGAGATCTGGTCCTCGCTGCTCGCCGACCAATAATTCTCACCTCCAAGAAGAAAGGTAAATTCGAACCCAAATGGGAAGGACCGTTTGTAATAGACACAGTCTATTCAAACGGCGCATATCGCCTGATTACTCAAGAGGGCGCCAGGCAATTAATGCCAATAAATGGGAAGTTCCTGAAAAAGTACTATCCCTAGTACATTCAGGATAACTCATTTACCGGGAAGTTCCTCGAAGAATATTACACTTAATATTCTAGAGGATAACCCAAAATCATTGTCACCACCAAAATCCCTCACTGATCAATTTCAATTGACAGTGAGTCCACCAAAAATGTTTTTCTGGCCCTCTTGATTCTTTCCATGAACAAGAGGTCCACTTTCAGTTCGGAGTCCCTTTTCGATAAACGAAAGAACTCCTTCCCTTTTTCTCTTTGGTTAAACCTTGTTCATGGTTATAACCGGAGTTGAAAATACCACTTCGATAAACGAAGGACCCATTTTCAGTTTAGATAACTCATCCTATAAAAGGCAAGTTTATCTAAATTTTCCAGATTCTCGGAGTGGACACCCCACTTCTAGTTTCTTCTTCGCTGGAAATAGAATATAAAATTCTTCCTTTCCAGAATCAGGGAATAGAATATAAAATTCTTCCTTCCTTGTCTGTTGGGTTCGCCTTCACCCTAAAAGAAGACCGGGAAATAGAATATAAAATTCTTCCTTTCCCGCACCAACCTTTTCTAAGAATCTATCAATCTAGGATTCATCCTAGGAAGTTTATCCCGAATCCTAAGCAGGGATAAGTCTGCGCCTAACACGCGCTGCCGGTTTAGTCTTTTTCCGCACAAAAAGACACCAGAGTCTGATTCTGGGGTATTTTATCCTGAAACCTAAGCAAGGATAAGTCTGCGCTTAACCTGCGCTGCCGGTTAGTTCTTAACCGTTAAAAAGAACACCCGTCCACATATTCAACATTGTGGCAGGTCGTCATTAATAACACCAAAATCCATGCCTTACACGCATGGGGAATGTCATCCTGAATCCTAAGAAGGGATATGCCGACGCCTAACACGCGTCGCCGGTTTAGTCTTTCGCCGTAGAAAAAGACACCAGAAGACCAGTCTGGGGTATTTTATCCCGAAACCTAAGTAGGGATAAAGTCAACACCTAACACGTGTTGCCGGGTAGCCTATTCCCGTAACAATGGCGAAGTCTATGTATTCGACATCATAGCACGAAGTCTAAGAGAATTCATTCTCTTAGCACAACGTTACATGCGAACGGAGTTAGACAATCCGCATGCTAGCCCGACTCAAACGGTAGTCGGTAAAGGCTAATCAAACCCGTTGAAGGCTGGGGGTTAGCCAAAAATCCTAAAGTCAACACCTAACACGTGTCGCCGGGTAGCCTATTCCCGTAACAATGGCGAAGTCTATGTATTCGACATCATAGCACGAAGTCTAAGGGAGTTCATTCCCTTAGCACAACGTTACATGCGGAACGGATTCCGACAATCCGCATGCTAGCCCGACTCAAACGGTAGTCGGTAAAGGCTAATCAAACCCGTTGAAGGCTGGGGGTTAGCCAAAAATCCTAAAGTCAACACCTAACACGTGTCGCCGGGTAGCCTATTCCCGTAACAATGGCGAAGTCTATGTATTCGACATCATAGCAAAAATTACAACTTTCCTTTTGTGAACAAATCGCGAGCTCCTGTTTTGCGGTCGCTCGCTTTGTGGGTTCTTTGCCTGCGCCGGGGTTGTTTGCCGTGGACCACCGCGCGATCTAGATCCGGACAGATCTACGGAGTATAACGGGTATTATTCCACGAAGGAAATAATAGCCGGGGAGGATTGATTCACCAAGGAAACAATCGTCCAAGTCTCGGGATCTAAGACCAAGCTTAGATCCGGAGTGTAACAACGTAGATCTGAGATCTGGATCCCCTCGAACTCCTGCCTTTTTTGTGATGCGGGTGCTCGCCGAGAATCAGATCCGAACGTCCAAGTCTTCAAGCCTTCAAAAAAAACTCCAAGATGAGGTCTCAATCCGGCAGAGTTTCGGCCCTCCAAAAGTTCTTCCAAAAAGTCCTCCAAAATGATGAATGACCCCGCCTATTTATAGGCAACCAGATCTGTGCATTTGGCCCTAGGGTGGCTCGGCCTTGGCCGAGCCACCCTAGATCTGGGCGGCCACCGAGCCACCCTAGGGTGGCTCGGCCTTGGCCGAGCCACTCCGGGCTTTGCGTCCGTCGTTTGGTTGTTCCGGTCCTTGTATCCGCTTCGTCCGTGGTTCGGTGTTGCGGTTGATTGGTCTGAAATCGATTCGTTGACTTGATTCCTGATTTGGAAGTCTGGATCCCGATTAGGTAGTAAATCGGCTTTGGTGTCTGAGTTCGAATCCGTTATATGGTTGGATGACTCGTTGACTCCCTGGACCGTTGGTTTGATTCCGCACGCGAGTGGATTCATTCCGTCGTTCACGTGCGGTTCGTCAGCTTCGTAGCCTTGTTAATCCGCTTCGTTGCATGTCACTTGGCTTCGGTGTTGTGGACTGACGTTCGTGCTTGGATACGTCGCCCGATGGCTCATTAGTTCGTATTGAGCCGTGTTAAGGGACCTATAAGCAATTTTATATGCCTACATCTACATAGTCATTTCCATTTCGAATTTAAAATTCTCTTTCTGCTTGGCTAGAGCATCCTCGAGAGTTTTGGTCATTTGTTCGGCATTGATCATAAATGACTCATAGGATTGCCCTACGCTGGATGCTGTATCATCGGAAGCCATTACAGAGCAAGCATATGACGCTTCGTCATCTGAAGGTAGCCTTTTTTGTATTCTTGTCGTGTTGACTTCCCTTTGTCAACCATGTTGACGATCACTTCTGGAAATTCATCATCTTGAGCAGCTGATTTCTTTCTACAGAAACACCTTGGCTTGGACTTGGACTTTTCGGTGGAGATCTTTTCAAACACCAAAACCCTCTCCTGAGTCTTGGGGTAGCAACATTCTGACAACACTACCTTGATAATCTTGGCACATGGATTGTGAGAGTCCGTTTCTCGGGTACTTCTTTTTCGAGACTTGTTTATACCCCCAGATTGATAGTACAACTCATCGGTTAATGACCGAAGCAACCCATCATGTGTTGGCACGATTCTCTAAGTATAACGTCGTCGTCAGACGAATACAATTCCCTTTGGGGACACAATGCTTTGTCAGCCTGTTTAAGAGTCACACATTTAGAGCCACGCTTTCATGAGCGTTGGACCTCAACGGGCTCCTGGATTTTAACACGCAATTTAATGTGGCCAGTTACAGGGATTTTCCTACCATGGGACCTCTTCCATTACTTAGGAGGATGTGCACGACCCTAATCTGATAAACTGCTCGGGATTCATTCAACGGGCCCAAGCGCTCTTTGACCGGGGTTTTGTCTCGATCTTCCTACAAAGGACCAAGGCGATCCGCTATCTTCATATTAAATCGGGACAAGTCCACGTTGAGCTCCACTGGAGGTGCGGGATCTATTGGAGTAGGGGCAGAATTCGACGGGGTCAGAAAAATAGGTGTAGAACACCTCCTGTCTCGGCCTTGGTGTGGGCCACCATAGGGTGACGTGCCTTCTTCGGTCTTTTCGGTCGCAGTTTTGGCCTTTGGCTTCCATATTTTTCATAGTTTTGGTGGTTTCTGGGCCACCTCTTGCTTCTGTAATCTCTTGGCTTCCTGCACAAGAATTCTTGCTTGCGCAAGCAATGTGCGGCTCTTCTGAATGCGCTCCTCAAGGGTCGAATGGGTCCTTCTGACGTGGACCCATTTCATTCGTTGCTGGTTTGGAGGAGGAGCCGCTCGCTCGCTGTTGTGGTGCTTGGTGCATTATGGACTTCAGATCCGTCTCATAGCAGATCCCATCAATTTGCTCCAAAGCTTTGGCCAGCTACCACACGAGGCATTGGCGTCACCTTTGATGTACTCTCTTTGATAGAGTTAGCACGCTATCAGAAGTTAACTCCTTGCTCGAGGGGATCAGATCTGTAGATTCGGCTTCATCGGACGCCGGAGGGGCGTTGCGAGACACAACTGCAACAGTTGCGGCGCGGAGATCATTTTCTGGGGTCTTCATATCCGAAGACCAGCAGACCTTCCTAGAGGAGGAGACTTTCCTGCACTTGTGAAGAGAGGTGGATCTGTAGACAAGTACTCCTCGTACTTATGCTGGTCAAACTCATATTCGACCTCTTCTTCAACCGGGATGCAAATCCTAGGTTGGGACACTACAGCCTTGGTAGAGAGGCTGTTAGCTCCCACTGTGGTCGCCAGTTTTTTTGATATGAAATTTAACATCTTCATTGATGTATTCTTACAACTTCAGTCATTACAATGAAAATAAAAAGATAGTCTTTTATAAGACTCTAACATAATAAAAATGAAAAATTACAACTCTCATTAAAACAAACATAACAGATGTTTATCACCCGCTGTTTGTGTACGATCTTTGCCTGTGCCGGGGTTTATCCGTGGAGCTCCAAGGGATCAGCTCAAAGTGCAGATTTCATTGACTCATGAAGGAGTTAAGAAACCAAAGTAATTATCTCGGTAACAGCGAGATAACCACTCTTCTCAATATCACAGCAACAGTGCGATCTTGAGGGAAGAACTGGGCTACAGATCTGTCGAACTCTCCTTCTTTATGCCGAAGAATTAGATGAGATTTTCTCCTCCTCTCTGAAATTCGTAGCTCTTAAGTATCCAATTCAGCAGGGCTTCGCCAAGGCTCGAGAATTCTAAATCCGTGCAAATGAAGGCCTTGGGGCTGTATTTATATGCTTCGGAAGCTCTGTTTTCGGATAAGAATGACCAATTCCCTCTTATCTTCAGTTATAACCATTTTACCACATTCTAGGATAGATTCAGATTAGTTGGAGCAAAATCCAGATGGTTAACGGGCAAAACAGCTTCGAAATAACATTTTTAGGCTTGGAGACACCCCAGGTGTCTCGGCCTTGGCCGAGACACTTGAAGTGTCTCCGCTAAGACCCGAGCACTGTTCAAGCGTGCCTCAGTCATTTTTGTTGTATTTTTCTCGTTCGATCTCGAAATTACATGATTCAAAGTGCGTAGGAAATCCGACGAAGAGCTCCACAATCTCCCATGGTAAATCATACATGGGGTGAATGTGACACGAGGGAAGTTTCGTCTTTTGTGAGCGAAACGTAACTCCCAATCGGATCGTATCTTCGTTATTCTACTATTCTGTTGTTTCATACGGTTTGTCGACTCACTTCATGTACTTGTCGATGTTAGATAATCCTCTTTGACTCGTATAATAATGTTAATCGTCTCTTCTTCATCTCGAGATGCGTGCGGGAACCTATAGGTATTTTTAGAAGCCTGCTGTTTTCGTTAAAAGTTGTCGTTTTTATTGTTGTCAAACCTGTTACACTATTCATTGACTACAAGTTTAAACTAAAAGAAAAGTCGATCTTTTTATAAGATCTTCTTACAATAAAAATTAAAGATTACAACTTTATCCAACAAAACACAGCAGTAGTTTATCTCCTGTTGCTTTGCGTGGGATCTTTGCCTGTACCGGGGACGCGTTAGTCCGTTGACCATCGCGGATCAGATCTGGTTGACAACTTTAATTATGCTCTTGTTTCGTGAAAGAAACAATTGCAGCAGCGACAATCATGACCAAACGAGATTGTGGCTCTTCTCGAGATCAAAACAAAGTTTGATCCGGAGGAAAGAGGGAGAGAGAATCTCAAATCTTTCGAAGGCTTTTTCTTTATGAAAAAGTTCACCAAGACTGCCAATTCTCCTCTAAAATTCATGGTTTACTGCTCAATTTGACAGCACCTCACCCTCCTATTTCAGATCCTCTTCTATGAAGACCCTGGGCTTCTATTTATAGGATTTTGTCATAATATTTTCTGATAAGATCAAGTATTTTGCCATCATCTGCAGTTGATAACCACCCAGGTGCACTTAAGGATAGCTTTAGAATAGTTGGGGAGGTTCTGGGATGAAAGAATTCTAATAAAACATCAAAATCCGCATTTTAGGAGGTTTTGGGAGGTTAAAGTAGTCGTGGTGGCTCGCGTGCGTGCGAGCCACCATTTGGTGGCTCGCACTCACGCCCTCCTGCCCTGTTGTTGTGTCTTTTTAACCCTTTTAGCTATTTGTATCTCCTTTGTTTCGCTTGCTTCCCCCCTTTACCCGCGTTTTGTCACTTCGTTGACTTGTATGTTTTGTTTCATGCATTTATCGGTGTCGGATAATCTTCCTTGACCCGAAAAATAATGTTCATCGTCTTTTCTCTATCTTAAACTATATGCGGGGACCTATAGGCAATTTTTAACACCTACAGATACCTTCTCCAAAGTGTTTAAGTCTCGTTTTTTTTATAGAAGAGTCTAAAATACTTTGGATGTGATAGGCTCGACCTTCAATTGGTGTGACAGGACCTGTAATTAGCTTCAGTTCTTGATTTCTTTAGTCTTCAATCCACTCAGTATTTTGTCGAGTAGATGAAGTTCTTTCGGTACTGCGTTTATCGACTGATCGTTGTTGAAGTCTTGAACTGAAATTGGTGTGTAAGTTTCTGAACTTAGTTGTACCATTGAGTTGACTTTGAACTGATCATCTTCGTCAGGAATTCATATCTGAATGTGATTGAACTCCTTAGAGTCGTCCTCTAACCCAGAATTTTCCATAGCCTTATTTTGGCAAGGCTATCGATGCGTTGACCGGTGTGAACACAGTTTATACTTATACATTAATTGGAGTCTACACAGTTTAAACTCTTAAGGTGTTGGAGCTATGAGGACCAGTTTATACTCGTATACTCCTGAGAGTTTCGGAATTTAGTTTAGCCTCATATACCTGTCGAGGGTTGCGGGGTTATCCTTAAGAATATTCTGAGTGATATTCTCCAAAAACTTCCCGTCAAGGATGGGAAATAGTTTAGACTCGTACACCCATTGGAATACGTATATGGGTGCTGTATATGTCGAAAATACTCGAAAACAAGCAAAAATACATGCGGAGCACCCTCGAGGCTAACCACACGTGCGAGCCAGTGTTTCGTGGCTCCCCCCC
>NC_033799.1:63102610-63124915 GCF_001876935.1 Asparagus officinalis | reverse complement strand
TGCGAGCCAATGATTTGCTATGGTCGGGTTTGACTTGGTTTGGGTGGTTCGAACCGGGTTTGGTTCGGTTTAACCCCGATTTGGGTTCGGTTCAGGGCTTATAAAACCCGATCTCTTCTTCTTCTTCCTTTCTTTATTTTGGAATTTCTTCTTCAGTTCAAAAATTTATTTCTTCCCTCCTCCTTTCTCTTTAAACCCCTTAACTTCTTCAAGTTTTTTCGTTCAATTTGAGAGTTAGGGCTTTATCTCAGATTTTGAAGCTTCAATTTGAGATTTAGGGTTTTCACTCGGGTCTTGAAGAGCATTCATGATGTGGGTTTTCCTACTTCACCTTCTCCATTCTTGATCAGGTTTTAGGTACGCTTCATTCCCCATGACTTCAATTTGAGCCCATTTAACTCTTGAATTTCGGTCTTGAGGGTATAGCTGAAACCCTAATTCATTTGCTTGGTCGATTTTGGGCTGAGAATATGAAATTGAGCTTAGTTGTGTGTGGGGTTTGAACCGCTGCTTTGAAATATCTGGTTTGATGACAAGCATCGAGCTTGGACATTCTTGGTTTGACCACTTGAATCATCTACCTATGTATTGAATAAAAACAGAAGCTTTGCTTTGAATTTTGAGAGGGAATCCAAAATCTTGATCTTCCTTGATGCTTTTTCTTGAAAGCAGAATTTAAATGTGTAGCTTCAACTATAGGTAGGGATCAATGTCTTCGGCTCATTCTTGAACGTTTAATGTGGCCGAAACCCTCACTGTAATTTCTTAAGCTTCGAGCTTCTGGTTCCACATAAATACTCAGTTTTGTATGTGGCCAAAATTTTGAATGGTTGATAATGACTCTTCTTGTTTTGGTGATGACCGAAATTCTCCATCTAATTTTATTTTGGGATAAGACTTGAACCTCTTGACTTCACCCTTAAGGACAAATTTTGCCTCCTTTTCGTTGTTATTTGGTTGATGATCATTTGACTTCGATTTGTTGAACAGTTAGTCGTAAATAAAAATCAAAACGGGTCTTCAATCGTATCCATGCCAAGTAAGGCCTTTGTCTTTGAACATATTCCAAACCTGTAGCTTAGCTGAACCCTCGCATGTGCGAATTTGGCCAGATTTAGGCTTGTGACTTTTGGTCTTTTAATCATTCACAAGAATCAGATTTGTAGGCATGTCGTGCTTTCTTGTTTGGCCACGTGTATGTCTCGAACCGAAACTCGAAGATATTTGGCTTGATTTATTGCACGATCTTTCTTGTATTCACTTCTCAACATAACTAAACCATTAATTTTCTTTACATATTAGTCATGTTGCCAAAGAGGTCACGTATCCCGAGGGGTCGTTCGGCGACTTAGTCGCCCAAGCCAGCGCCTTTTAGTTGCACATGTATAACTTCATCGCCTCTTTTATTCACGAATTCAATATTAATATATCATACTGCATATTGCATCCCTACTTTGTTCTCCTTGGTGAGGCAAATGGAAAGAGCCGCCACTCTCTTTCGTGGGGGTGGACGCTTCATAAGACGTGTTTTGCTTGGTCAAGACATGTCTGAATTAACTTGGGGTGATTTCTTGCTGTACTACATTCCTAAGGGCGGGTATATTGTCGCGTTATTAACATGATAAAATATCTCGTGCTTCGTGTGTAAAATGCAGCTCTTAATCGCCTCGCCTAGTCAATAAGCCCCCTCTTTTTTTTCCCTTTTTTAAAAAAAATTATCATGAATATGTATCTTGTATGATATCCCCACTTTGCTCTCCTTTGTGAGGTAATTAGGAAGAGCAGCCACCTTCCTTTGTGGGGGTGGACGCTTCACAAGACGTGTTTTGCTTATTCAAGACATGTTTTAAGGCATATGGGGCGATCTCATGTTATGTCGCATTACGCTGGCTAGGGTATGTTATCGGGTCATTCACGCGGTAATATGCCTTGTCTTTTTCGTGTGATATGACTAAGATCGTCTCAGCACTTATAAGGTCGTGACTCTATCTCACAGCTCGTGAGCCGAGTTCAACTCTTATACCACCTCAACATAGGTATTTATGATTGTATCTAATAATCGTATATTGTTTACCTCAGTTGATTTTCCCTCAAGGGTGCTCAGCGCTCTCAGAGTGGAAGGTCGCTCTAGTGAGGCTTACGCCTTCACTGACTCACTGACGAGCCTATCCCTATACCGACGGCTCATCAATTTGTCTCGGGTGTACCGAAAGAGCTTTCGCAACTAATATGTAAGGGAGAGCGTTGTACTTTAAGGCAGCTGATCATGGATGTGCTGTTGGTGAAGGACCCAAGTTCTACACATCCGTTGAGGAAGCTGGACTATTTGTTTGGTGACTCTATTGAAGATCCAACTGCTACGTCTCTCGGAGCTGAACAATGGTTGCATCATGGCCACCACCTATACCTCCCTCTAATTCCTCATCACCGCTTGCTTACAGAACTACGATGCTAGGCTGTCCCACAGGAAATGTCGTGGTGGTTAACAGAGGAGCACGATCGCGTTCATTGTGGACACATCAACCATGATGCGATTCTTGGATCAAGTAATCGGAATCGAATAATAGGGTTACATCTGGGGGTCTAGGGATTGAGTAACCCACCCAGAGGTGAGGTCTTTACTGTTGCTAGCACCGTAAAAAACTAGCTCGCAAATTTAGGTTGGGAGATGCCAGCAACCAGTCACCGATGTTATGGATGGGTGCATTCATCGGATAAGCTTTGGTGGGCTCGCTTAAGCAATTACATCCTGGACCGGTTCGATGTTGAATTGAAGGCGAGTAGTCTATATGAGGTAGTCCGCGCTACTACTTATGGATTGACAATCAACGTTCCCCACTTTCTGGCACTGTTGGAGATTTACAACCCCGACACCAATACATTTTTGACCAAGCATGGGGAGTTGGGGTTGGTGCTGCACGAGATGCATAAGGTCTCAGGCCTCCCAATAGGTAACATGATTTATCAGGAATACTTTCCTTCCGATCGTGAGCTGCAACAGTTAAAGTTGCGGACGCCCAACCACTACGACACTTTTTGTCATCTCACCTACCACTATTATATAGCCTTGATAGGTGCTGATCCGTTATTCAAGAAGCTATGACCACAGATAAGTCTGAAGAGGTTTGCGGATTACTTGTTCAAGAATCTTGATAGCAGCTAAGGTGAGGCGATATATGGATTGACGCTATTGACCCCTTCAGAAGTAAATGAGCTAATTCGAAAGTCTAATGCTCAGTCCTATACTACAACTGGCGTTGAAGGTGACTTTTCTACTGGAACCAAATTCCAAACATCTTTATGGTAAGCGGTGAAGCCAATCCAGCCCATGACATTACTTGCTGGCTACCTCGCTATCTGGTTGAAGAAATGTATGGCGCTGTATCAATCCACAGACGCTTTACCTCTAGAAGTCCTTTATCCTGTGGTCTTACTTGCTCATCGAAAGAATTTATCTCTTCTTCCAGCGATGATCGTGGATATTCACAGAGGGCTTCGTCAGATTGTGAGTGTGTTCACTCAAGGGGTGGATAAGCCGTCAGCTCAGATTCCTCTCAAAAAGGAGGAGCTTCCCTATACCTATTTGATGGCCTGCTTCATGCTACATCGGTCAGATATAATGTCGGACCTAATTTCTACAGATCCATCTATTACTTTTCTCCGATTAATAGAAAGCTACAAATGGAAAGAACGAGGGTTCACGGAAATTAAGAGGCATCTTCAGAATCAGAAATGTTGGGTTTTCTCGACCTGCTTCCTACGGTTTTTGGGTCAACATGGTGACTTTTTGGTTGACATGGAGAAACTGGGGACATGTCAGACTGCCCTTAATGCTGGTTGCTTTGATTGGTTGATCAACATTTGTCTAGGTTACATGATCTTCTGGGTGAAGAACCATTGTTATATAGAGCCATACCTACCATGTCGGTTCCCCTACCAGCTCGGGTATGATCAGATTTATATTAAGAATCCGAATCGATAGCTCCGAACCCATGATGGATTAGTAGATGGTTCTCAGGCTTGGCTATGGAGCATTACGGGTTGTATTGGTGCTCAGTTCAGCCTCCTAATTGCTGAATGTCGGTTGGAGATGACTTTCCTACAATGTTGATGGCTCCTGGCAGCAAACGAGTCTATGCTCATACGACCGATCATAGAGTTAGCAGCTAAAGAGGCTGCTCGGATCGCTACTCGGATGTTGTATGAGGCTAAGTTCCAAAAAAGAAGGGGAAAAGAACATGAGGGTCTTTCTGGCCAGGAGAAGCAGAAAGAAGCTATCTCTTTTTCCGATGATGAAGTTCCAAAAACTGATATTGCGGGCGGCCAAGATACCAAAGCCGGCAGTGACCACGAGGAGTTGGAAACAGGTCTGTCGGATCCTCTCTCTTTAGAATTATTTGAGTTAGTGTTGGCTGATCATGCTCGCCGCTCTAACTTGCCTAAGCCTTTGTCGGTTCCGAGGAAGCCAAGAATGTGAGTTTTACACACTTATCCTAACAAGATGTAAGTTGAAATCCCAGGTGCAGCTTCCGAGGAGGAGGGGGAAGAAGAAAGGCTTTGTCCCATACGTCGAATGAGCTCTTAGCCTACAACTCAAGTCACTTTGAGGCTAGAGTCGCATTCTAAATTTGCTCATGAACGTGTCATCGATCCGGAGGAGGCTCGCCCTGCTAAGCGTAAAAAGTTAGCTTACAAGTGACATAGTGGACCGCCAACTTCTAAAACAAGGCCTACCACTGACATGCATGTCGATGGAGAAGGTAATGTTTCAACTCTTCATGATCTTTTGACTCTTTCACTTATTAATTCTTAGACTTAGCTACCATTGTATCTTAGGAGGTCATGAAGAAGGTGAAGAGGCATATGATCCTCTTTCTCCTAGCTTTGATGATTTCGACAGATCGAACTTCTCGCGACAAATGAATGAGGCCATGGCCAAAGAGCCTGCAAATGTTGAAGCAGGTAAAAATATTGAAGCTAACGTGGGCTCTGGTGATGGACCCGATACGAGTGAAAGGGTTAAAGATCCAGGTACATCTAACACCAGTGATACGTCTTTCATTTGGCAGAAATTGAACGATTCGGAATTCGTGTCTCCGCTAATTGTTTCTATGCTTCTTGCTTTCTTAGAAAAATTGTAAGAAGCGGCCTCGAGTGCTAGGAATGTAGAACCCGGCGCAGCTGCTAGAGGTGAATTTGCTTCTCACTTATCATACATTCTCGACTTTCCCTCTTTCTGTCTTAACACATGGGTTTTCTGTAGATGTTTCAATGGAGGATCTAGGTGAAGAGGGAACTTCCTGTGATGCGGTCCTTAGAGAGACGGGTATACCCTCCTCTGATCTGATACCCACCTCTTTGGACTCTGACGACAGGCTATTTGAGGATATGCTCTCTGAACAAGCCTAGCATGAGGCTGCCAAACCGATGAGCACAGCTAGTTCTCCTGCTGGTATGATTTTTATTCCCATGTTACATATTTATTTGTCGGTTTTCATTTAACCATAGGAGAGTTCTAATCATAGGACCAGTCGTTAAGACTGATACAACTACTCTTATTGGAGAGTCTGATGAACTCGAGGGTCTCAATTTCTTACTGTTGGCAGGGATTGTCATCGAGGCTCGATCATCGGCTCCCGAGACGCAACTCCTAATTCTTTTGGAGACACCAACTACAACAACTATTAGGGGATTTTAACTGAACAAGCCATGAGACCAGCTGAAGAAGTTGGTACTTCAACGGCTGCTACACCCATAGTGCTTCCTGCGACTCACGAGCTTGAGCAAATGGAATCGGGTACGGTGCTTTCGGTTGAAGAAAACTCCGCATGCATTGGTGAGTTTCACACTATTTTTTAACTTAGAATCATTTTGTGTCCCTGGAATATTCACCTCTTTTTTATAGGATTGTCGTCTCAACTCCGTGATGCGGTTAAGGCTTTGCTGTCGGATGATGATCCAGAGAAGCTAATCCTCTGTTTGGAGGTCAACCATTTCTTCAATTTTACGAGGTCGTTGATTGACAAACTTCTGCAGAAGGTGCTCCCTTTCAATCAATTCTGACCATTCCTCAAGTGCAAGATAGCCTCGGTAAGGGATGCTGGTTCGCCAAATACTGCAGATGCCTTGATCGATGATCTGAAGCAGTTAGGGCATGAGTTTGGAAGGCTGCAAGAGCTCCGATCCGTCAGTGCTCCTACTTATGTTGCTGCTCAGATGGAGACCTGCCTACAATCATGGCGTGAAGCTCGAGCATATGCTGAGCTCGGGATTCAGGCACAAAGAGAGCAAGTCGGTCGGATGAAGGAGGTTCTCTCTGAAAGATTAGGTAACCTAAACAAGCTTGATTCTTCCTTAGTTTCTGCCGACGCCGAGATAGCGTAACTTAAGCAAAACCTTGAAGAGGCGGAGAGACGAAGGGCTATTTTGGAGGTTGCCAGGGCCGGGGAGGAATATGGTAAGCTCGTAATATCCAGCAAAGTGGTGCTCTCTGAGGAGAAGTTAGCCAAAATGGAGGAAGAAGCTGCAAGGACTTTATCTGCCTCTGAAGAAACTTTCAAGGTGGAACTGCAGTGTGAACTTGAGCGGAGCTATGTTGAAGAATTATCCAAATTAGAGCAACAAATCCTTAGCCATAAGCTTGATGTAGAGTGACGCCAATTATTGTATCTGGACACTTGATTTCATTAATGAATATATACATTTATTCATTGCACTTTCATTCTTATTATGATTTCTCATTCTGCTTAGAATAATTAATCATAATACTTACAGGATTTTTGGCAAATCCTCAACCCTCAACGAATTTGATGAGCCTTTACCGACTACCGTTTAAGTCGGGCTAGCATGTGAATTGTCTAAGTCCGTTTCACATGTAGTGTTACGCTAACGGAATGAACTCCTTTAGACTTAATGCTACAAGTTTGAATACGTAGACTTGGTCATTTTTATGGGAATGAACCACCCGGCCACATGTATTAGATGCAGACCTTAGGATTTTTAGCAAACCCTCAGCCATCAATGGATTTGACGAGCCTTTACCGACTACCGTTTGAGTCGAACTAGCATGTAAATTGTCTAAGTCCGTTTCACATATAACATTACACTAACGGAATGAACTCCCTTAGACTTAATGCTACGAGTTTGAATACGTAGACTTGGTCATTCTTACGGGAATAAACTATCCGGCAACACGTGTTAGACGCTGACTTATCCCTTCTTAGGATTCGGGATAAAAGTCCCCAAACTTGGATTCCGGTATCTTTTTCACTCAGCGAAAGACTAAATCGGCAACGCGTGTTAGGCGTACGCTTATCTCTATTTAGGATTCAAGATGAAGTTTCCCGCGCGTATAAGGTATGGATTTTGGCGTTATTAATAACCTGCCACAATGTCGAATATGTGGGCTTTTGTCTATAAGGTATGGATTTTGGCGTTATTAATAACCTGCCACAATGTCGAATATGTGGGCTTTTGTCTTTTTTTATGGTCAAGAACTAATCGGCATCGCGTTTTAGGCGCTGACTTATCCCTACTTAGGATTCGGGATAAAATTTCTCAGACTTAGATTCCGGTGTCTTTTTCACTTGGAGAAAGACTAAACCGGCAATGTGTGTTAGGCGTAAGGATTATTGATATTAGAATGTGGTGTCTCTTCTTGGGGCAAAGACGAACCCAACACCGGAGAGGAGGAATTTTATATTCTATCTCCGGACCTTCTTTTAGGGCAGAAGTAGACCCGATACCAGGGAGGAAGAATTTATATTCTATCTCTAGTTGTAAAAGGAAATCAAAGTAGGATTTTCACTTCGAGAATCTGCGAGGTGAGACTAAGAGTGAGATCTCCACTCCGAGAATCAAAGAGATTCAGATGAGTTTTCTCATTTATCGAGATGAAATTGTGACTTCAGCCCTAACTTTTATAGGATTGACTGAAGAGAAAGAGATGAGAGCTTTTCGTTTATCGAACAGAGATCCTGGTTTTGGTCATAGTCGTTTAACGGTTTTGATCAATAGAGGATATTAAGACGACCCTACCTTTTAGAGGTTTGGTCATTCAATCGGGGTAGAGGCCTTTCGTTTATCGAAAGGGGAGTTCGATTTGAAAGTAGGCCTCTCACTCGTTGAAGGAATCGAGAGGGGAGTTTGATTGTGGTCCTAACTGTAGAAAGCTTTAACTGAATAATAGTGGGAGTGGGATATAAGCAACAACAAGAATTTTGATTTGTATGACTCACTTGGTTCGGGTTTCTGACGTCAAGAGATAGGTACTTAACGTGAAAAGGGGTTTGTTAATTTCCATGGATTGACAGCTTAACCTTTGAGTACCGTGTTAAGATTTTAACACTAGAAGTGTTAAGTACACAATCATAGTGGGAATTTCGCGAGGGAAGGTTATGGCCAATCCAACTGATCTCGGGTTATCCTTAAGAATACCTTGTACAGTATTCTCTAAGAACTTCTCGTTTAACAAATTATCCTGAGCGTGCTAAGGATAGTACTTTTTCAGGAACTTTTAATTTATTGGCATCATGATTTTGTCACCATCTTAGGTGATTAAGCGGAATGTGTTAGACCCTAGAGGGGGGGTGATTAGGGTCTTATGCTAATCTAATCCGATTTTATGCCAATTAAAATTAATTAATAAGTTATCCTAGCAAATATGAAATACCACAAGATATATAAGCTAGGATAAGCAATGCAAACAAAGAGATATATCATATATGATGAATATGTATATATGCAAGGATATATAAACAACACAAGGGTAAACAATCTAAACAAGATAGTGGATGATATAGAAATGAGCAATGCACAATGGCGATATAAGATATGAACATAAATATGAATGAACGCCAAAGCACACTCAAACAAGCAATATGTTCACGGAGTTCGGACCTTCCGTCCTACGTCTCCGCTTCCCACTCCCGGGGATAAATCCACTATCACAACCGGGTTTTCTACGCTCACCCGAATAACGTTTACAACCACACTATGTCGGTTTTCAATGCTCACCGAACAACGTTCACTCCTCACACTCGGTTTTCTAGTTCACCGAAAACTTCACAACACACTCGGTTTTCTAGCTCACCGAAAACCTTACAACACTCACAATGTAACAAATATAAATTTGTTCTCTACAATAGATGAGAACTCAATTAAAGCACAACTCAAAGTTACAATCTCTCACCACCCAACTATACTATGTATGTAAATACTAAAAGCTCAATGTGGGTGTGTGTAACAATGAGTAATATAAAAACAAATCTAAACTCAATATAAAACTAGCTTTAATAGAAATGATAATTAACAAATAATTATAAGTAAAAGCTAGAGTTGAGTTTAGGAAAACTTCTCTAGATCAAGATGGAGAAATGGAGATTTAAGGCCCAAACAATAAGATAATCTCCTCCACTTGTGAAAGCTAAAACTGCTTTAAACCAAACCCTTAAACAAGCTTAAACTCTTTTTTAAAAACCTTGTTTAAAAACTTCTTGGCTTAGTTGAAAAAGAACAGCAATAGGGTATTTATACCCACTCTAAATCTCAGTCAAAAAACCCAAGCCAAAAGACAAAAACAGCCCCAGCAAACAGTGTAGGAAATAGCCGTTGAAGTCTAACGGATCTATTATCGGTCGACCGGAAATTCTGTCGGTCGACTAATGGAGAGCAAAAACACGAAGACCAGCTCTGGACAATCGTCGGTCGACCGGTGCGGTCGACCGATGGAGCTTTCGGTCGACCGGGCCGGTCGACCGACAAACTCTCTGTTGTCCTCTGCCGACTGAAACTATGAGCGGTCAATCGGATCGGTCGACCGAATACTGATACTTCAGAAAAAACAGTTTTAAACAGATTTTTGAATTTTGGAAAATTGTTAAAAATAACAAATGAAGTCCAAAAATTATGAAACTTTGGNAAACATGCTACAGCGACTGGTTATCAGAAAGGACTTCCCAAATGAAAAATATCATCATTTTACAAAATAGTCCAAAACATGAAAATATGAGATACTTGAATTTTGATGTTTTGACATAAACCAACTTTTGAAACTTTGTGAAATATTTTTATAGACTTAGTAAAACATGTATAAATTGATATTCAAGTCTACAAACTAAAAATACAATATTTTCACAAAATTGCATATTCTATGCAATGTTTTCAAAAACACAATAGAAAATATGAAATATATAATTTCATATATATAATCATAAAAACTCAAAACACATGTATGTATATATATAACTATATATATATATATAGAAACCAAAACTTATGTATATATATATAACTATATATATATACGAAGAAACCAATAAATGTGTGTGTATAGATATTGAGCTTAACGTACTTAACACACATAATATAAAACCTAAACTAGATTACCCAAGCCGATCTTGATCTTCAATAAGCTTGACTTGGTACACTTTGCGGAAGAAGCTTGAACTTGATCTTTAACTTGAATTGTATGTTTCTTCACTCCACAATTCCGCCAACCTCCATTTGATATCGTCGTTGAAGCGCTATTCCATCCAACTTCCAACTCGTTGTTTGCCTAGAATAAATACGAAAACACAAACACTAGACAAACAATATTAGTGGTAAATTCCAACTCGTTGTTTGCCTAGAATAAATACGAAAACACAAACACTAGACAAACAATATTAGTGGTAAATTGTTTGTTAAACATCATCAAAACAAAAGAAGGTCAACAATCTCCCCCTTTTTGATGATGACAAACAATTTACAAAAAGAGATATATGCATGAAGGGAATGAATATATAAATTATAATTCACATGCATATAAACAAGAAAGAATATACATATACTCACAATATTTCTCCCTCTTTGACAACATCAAAAAAGGGACAAAAAGAATAAGAGAGCGAAAGCTCCCCCCCTATCAATAAGCATAGGTGAGTATAACATATAGAAAGATATAGGGATTGCTCCCCCTATCAAAATGCCATATGAAATATATGCAATAATAGATCATGGCAAAACATGTGAGCAAGCATACATGAATATACTAAATATCACTCACATACAAAAAGATAATGAGAATATATATAAATATATAAAGGTGAAAGATAGTGTCTCATATCAAAGAACTTAAAAACCATTTGGTAGATTTATGAAATCAAAAGAAGATAAACAAATCAACCAAAAGAAAACAAATCAACCAAAAGAAATCATAAATCAAAGTTTAAATCCAAAAACTATGTTTGATCAATCAAGAAAATTTTCTTTGTGGGATTTGATCAAACCACATATAGAATACATTATAAGGCACGAATAGATGATCCATAAGCACAAACACATAAATATCGTCATATAAGTGAAATATAATGAATTCAAAGCAATAATTCAAAACAAAATATTTGATAAAAGAATTTCAAGAGAGGCAACAACATATCAAGTTCTTAAGCTTGTTCCAACCCATATAATCATTCTAGCATCCGGTAAACATGATTTGGGAATAAACACCCAATAAATCCGGAGGGCCATATAAGTATAAACCTCTCATCAAAACAAAACAAATAATCATGAAAACAAAAGATTTTATTAATTATAAATTGTTTTCATATAAAAAGATTTCAAAGCATAATTTTTAAAACCAAGATAAAGAAGGATAAAAACATTAAAATTCTTAGTTTGAAAATCAAATTTGTTTTGGTACCCAAGAACTCTTGGTACCAAAAGATTTAGGGACATGACCCCTATCATTAAAGCTCAAAGCCTTAGGGTTATGAACTCTCTTAGGCACATATGGTGCACTAACATGGTCAAAACAATATTCATTCAAATGACCCTTCCGATTGCAATTTGTGCAATGAAAGAGATCCATTTGTTTTTGTGGACCATTAGCTCGTGCACGGGAATCATTTGCAAATAAAGATTTTCTTTTAAAATTATTTTGCAAATGAGAAACATTCTTAAACAATGGTCTATTTGGAACATATTGCAATTTAGAAGCTTTTTGTATATCAAAACAAAATTTAGCAAGATGTCCAAACCTACCACAAACATCACATTTAAAAACATGTGGTCTATTGGAAGCATTTGTCAAATGAGATTTTCTTTTCAAATCAAAGCAATATTTGGCCAAATGACCAAAACGATCACAATAATCACACTTGAACACACTAGCATGCTTATGATGAACTTTGTGAGAATGAGCATGTAAATGTGTGAGTGTACAAGATGAAGAAGCTATATGAGATGCACAAGGAACATTAGAATTCTTATGTTTGTGTGCATCATAACAAAACTTAGTTAAATGACCTTGACAGCCGCAAATTGAACACTTATAAGTTTTGCTATACATGTGTGCATAATGAGTGGATGATTTTGACCTAGTCTTGGCACACATGTCCATAAGCCTCTTATGATTATTAATGCATATTTTCAAAGTTGAATCTAAAGATGAAATACTATTTTTCATAAGATTTAAATCTTCATTTTTAGGTACATATGTATTTTTAGAAGTAGAACATAGATAGTTATTTATAAATGAAGCGGTATCATTTTGTATGTTTTCTACTTCTAAGTTGGCATTATTTTTATCATGAGTCAAGTTAACAATATCCAATTTCAAATTTTTATTTTCCAAATTTAACATATCATTTTTTTCTTAAAGAGCAATACTTTCTTGAGAAATGATATCAAATTTGGAAGCTAACTTCTCATGATCGGATTTTAAATCTTCATGCTTGCTTTTTAAATCAATAAAATTTTTATGCAATAAGTTATAGGCATGTAACAATTTTTCACTAGCACAAGCAAGTTCATCACTAGATAAATAGTTCATCACTAGATAAATTATTATCGGGTTCGAACTCGCAAACCTCACTAGGGCTATCGCCTAGTGGCCATGTGCATGATGCTCCACTTGAAGCCGGATCCTCCAAAGCTTGTCGGATCGCCTCCAAGTCCCCTTGATGTGCTTGTATAAGTTTCCATAAGTTGTAAGCACTATCAAAATGAACAAACTTGTTAGACATAGATGAATTAAGAGCATTTAACAAATATTCTAACAAAATCTTGTTCATTGTAAACATCCTTTTATCATGTTTGCTCCACTTGGATTTCTCCAACGTGGGCACAATATAAGCACAATCAATGACTTCCCATAGATAAACAAGATGCATCATTCATATTCATAATTTGTAAAAATATGCAAGCAAGATGCAAATGCAATCAAAACAAGATTAGCACAAAAATATAACTTGGATCTTTAACTCAAGGCGATTAGACCTTAAATCAAAGAGCACCAAGCTCTGATACCAATTGTTAGACCCTAGAGGGGGGGTGATTAGGGTCTTATGCTAATCTAATCCGATTAAATGCCAATTAAAACTTATTAACAAGTTATCCTAGCAAGAGTGAATTATAACAAGATATTTAAGCTAGTAGGATAAGCAATGCAAACAAAGAGATATATCCTATATGATGAATATGTATATATGCAAGGATATATAAACAACACAAGGGTAAACAATCTAAACAAGATAGTGGATGATATAAAAATGAGCAATGCACAATGGCGATATAAGATATGAACATAAATATGAATGAACGCCAAAGCACACTCAAACAAGCAATATGTTCACGGAGTTCAGACCTTCCGTCCTACCTCTCCGCTCCCCACTCCCGGGAAGAATTCCACTATCACAACCGGGTTTTCTACGCTCACCCGAATAATGTTTACAACCACACTATGTCGGTTTTCATTCAACGCTCACCAAACAACGTTCACTCCTCACACTCGGTTTTCTAGTTCACCGAAAACTTCACAACACACTCGGTTTTCTAGCTCACCGAAAACCTTACAACACTCACAATGTAACACATATAAATTTGTTCTCTACAATAGATGAGAACTCAATTAAAGCACAACTCAAAGTTACAATCTCTCACCACCCAACTATACTATGTATGTAAATACTAAAAGCTCAATGTGGGTGTGTGTAACAATGAGTAATATAAAAACAAATCTAAACTCAATATAAAACTAGCTTTAATAGAAATGATAATTAACAAATAATTATAAGTAAAAGCTAGAGTTGAGTTTAGGAAAACTTCTCTAAATCAAGATGGAGAGATGGAGATTTGAGGCCCAAACAATAAGATAATCTTTTTCAAAAACACAATAGAAAATATAAAATATATAATTTCATGTATATAATCATAAAAACTCAAAACACATGTATGTATATATACAACTATATATATATATAGAAACCAAAACTTATGTATATATATATAACTATATATATATACGAAGAAACCAATAAATGTGTGTGTATAGATATTGAGCTTAACGTACTTAACACACATAATAAAAAACCTAAACTAGATTACCCAAGCTAATCTTGATCTTCAATAAGCTTGACTTGGTACACTTTGCGGAAGAAGCTTGAACTTGATCTTTAACTTGAATTGTATTTTGCTTCACTGCATAATTCTGCCAACCTCCATTTGATATCGTCGTTGAAGCGCTATTCCATCCAACCTCTAACTTGTTGTTTGCCTAGAATAAATACCAAAACACAAACAATAGACAAACAACATTAGTGATAAATTGTTTGTTAAACATTATCAAAACAAGAAGGTCAACAGTATGCACCGTTTGAGTAGACTGTCTCTATCACAAATGGTCCCTCCTATTTAGGTTGGAATTTGTATTTCTTCTTGGAGTTGAGTATCATTGGTCGCTGGATGGCGAGAACTAAGTCCCCTTCCTTAAAGCTTCGTTGCTTGACTTTTTTGTCAAAAGCATGAGAAATTCTGGCTTGGTAAAATTCGATTTGCTGTTGAGCTTCCAAATGCCTCTTCTCCAGCATCTCAAATTCTTCGAGACATTTCTTGTGTTGTTCCTCCATCATCATCCTTGTTGTGAGAGCAATACGAAAGGATGGAATTTAAATTTCTAAGGGAAGAACATCCTCACATCCACACACTACGGAGTCACCCCGGTAGGCGTGCAGACTGTGATACGATAGGCCCAAAGGGCTTCGCCAAGTTTATCATCCCAGTCACACTTGTTGGTTCTCACAAGTTTTGATAAAATCTTTATGATTGTCTTGTTGAACGCCTCAGCCAATCCATTTGCTGTAGGATTGTATGCCGTCGACGAGACATCTTCAATTCTGAACTTCCCGCAAAATTTGATGAAGGCGTCGCTCACAAACTGAGGACTGTTGTCATGTACGATTCATCTCGGAACTCTATATCGATAGATGATATGGTGTTTGATGAACTTGACAACGTCGCTAGTCTTTACTTCTTCTAGCGGAACTGCTTCAGCCCACTTTGAGAAATAATCGGTGATTGCCAAAATAAAATGGTCACCTTTTACTGATGGTGGGAAAATAGGACCAACGATGTCCATTCCCCATGTCTCGAATGGCCATGAAGTAGTCGATGGGTGGAGGTATTCCGAGGGTTGATGCATGTAATTTGCGTGTACTTGACATGCGTGGCACTATCGGGCGTAGTCAACCGCATCCTTGACTATGATTGGCTAATAATACCCCATTCTTCTGAGACGATCACAGAGCTTGGGACCGGGTTGATGTGCACCACAAGTTCCGACGTGGGCTTCTGTGATTGCCTCTTTCGTCTCTTTGGTTGAGAGGCATCGAAGTAGTAACCCATCATATGCGCGATAATATAACAACTGGGTCATTGAGTTGTAATAGAATCTCAGTGCCCTTCGTTGAACCGAGTCTTTTTCTTTTATGTCTTGTGGCAAAATTCCATGCACAACGTAGTCGATAATGGGGAATCGCCAATCTCGAGGTTCGAGTTCAATTTTGACCATGTGCGCCTCTTTGATATCCAAAGCGCATTCCGATACAAAAAGTTGATGAGTTCTGATAGTGACTCATTGTTCTGTGTCGGGAGGCGGCGCCAAAGATACTGCTAATGCTGCCAGCACATCCGCATATGCGTTATGGAGACGCGGAATGCATTCGATGAACAATTCTTCAAAACAAGCTGCCATATCGGTGGTCAGCTTGTGGTACGGTATCAAGTCATGATTCCTGACTTCGTACTCTTCTCGAATTTGGTTAATTATTAGCTGAGAATCACCAAAAGCTTCAAGATATTCAACCCTAAGCTCTTTGGAGAAACTGAGTCCAATAAGCAGCGCGTTGTATTCTGCAACGTTGTTGGAATATTTTCCTATCAATGAGTAGGCTCGGGGTATCACATGCTTCTTCAGGGAAACTAGGACGACTCCGACTCTTGCGGAGATTCTAGAATTACCGGGAGCGATTACCGTATTGGTCGCTCGGGAAGCGCCATTGAAGTATAATTGTCATACGTGTTGATGGTAAGTAACGTTGACTTCATGAGTTTCATCTGGTAAATCTTCATACAATTCGGCTGCATCCGTTGTAGGGTTAGCTGCAAAAAGATCACAAATCGCCTGTCCTTTGACCGACTTCTACTATTTGAAGTGCAGATCGTATTGGGATAGGAGAAGGGCCCATTTTGCTAATCTTCAATTCATAAAGGTAGGTTGCAACATGAATATTCGAACTGGGTTAACGTTGGAAATGACGTAGATTGTCTGTCCAACGAGATAGTGTCACATCTTTTGGGTAGCGAACACCAAAAGAGGCATTCTTTCTTGATCATTGGATACCGAGATTCAGCATCTACCAAAGTTTGACTCAAGTAATAAATATCTTGTTTGTGACTATTGTCATCGTCTTGTGCGAGCAAAGCACTTAATGAGTGGTTCATCGCCTTAATATAAATCAAGAATGGTTTACCCGACTTCGGTGCTACGAGAACAGGAGGATTTACCAGATATGCTTTGATATCCTCGAATGCCTTTTAACAAACGTCATCCCAAATGAACGACACACTCTTTTTGGCGAGCTTGGAAAATGGTTGGCATTTCTCAGATAGATTCGAGATAAACCGACGAATATAGGCTAATCGCCCTTGCAATCCTCTGAGTTCGTTAAGGTTTCTCGGAGGTTGCAACTCATTTATTGCTTTCACTTTATCGGGGTCAATACGGATACCCTTCGTAGTGACAACGAATCCTAGAAACTTACTACTTGACATTCCGGGGAAAGACTTGGTGGGATTCATCTTTAACTGGTGAGTTCGCATGAGATCGAACTTCGTCCTCAAATCTTTGATATAGTCGTCTTTGTTATAACTTTTCACAACCAGGTCATCGACATAGCATTCAATGATCTTCCGGAGATGTTCCTGGAAAATCTTTGACATCGCTCGTTGATAGGTGGCACCTGTATTCTTCCATCCGAAAGGCATAACCGTATAGCAGAAGACACCGAGAGGAGTTCTGAATGCGGTGTGTTTTTCGCCGTCTGGGTACATCTTGATTTGATTGTAACCCGAAAATCCATCCATGAAGGACATTCTCTCAAATCCGCATGTGTTATCAATAATAACATCCATGATTAGAAGAGGGAAATCGTCCTTTGGCAAGCCGTGTTCAGGTCTCTGAAGTTGATACAGATCCTGATTTTTCCGTTCTTTTTAAGGACCTGTATGTATTTGCCAGCCAATTGAGATGTTGTTCTTCTCTAATAAAGCCAGAGTCAATCAATTTCGTAACTTCCGCCTCAATTGCCTCCATAATCTATGGACGAAACCGTCTCTGTGCCTGTTTGATGGGTTTGGCATCTGATTTGATGTTGAGGCGGTGCATCGCTACGTTTGGATCAAGTCCTGGCATATCCTCATAGTTCCAAGCGAAGACGTCTATGTATTCTCTAATGAGGGCAATCAAATCTTCTTTCTCGTCTGGTGGAAGGCTATCACTGATGAATATGAGTTTTGGATTCTCTTCGTCTCCCATGTTGAACTGGACCACTTCGTCTTTGGTGGGTGGTTCCCTTTGCTCGAATCGATCCCCGTACTGAATATTCAGATGATGAATCCACGGTCCTTCCCAAGTGGGCAATTGATCGTCTTCCTCTACTGTGGCAGGATCGATCGTGGCCATATTTGACATCAAGCTTTTCATCATCTTTCCAAGACTAACATTGGTATCCCAATCGGAAGAATCAGATGAGTATCCATCCTTATTTGCTAATTGATTGAGGACTTGCCAGCAACATTCTTTATCGGATGAAGAAGCATAGCCTAGACCCCTTTTATAGCCATAATAATTGTCGGGTTTTCCTTTCGGTACATAGGCCGGACGAGGTGGTACTCGTGGGCCTCGACCAAAACAAAGACCTTCTTGAAGTGCGAAATTATATCCCCATTTCTTCATCAAGTTTCGCGATTGTTGACTATATTTGGAGAGATGAGATCCGGGTTTCTCTTCGTCACTATTTTCCTTCAAAAATGGGTTTGAGGGTGGAAATGTCTCCCCTTTGCCGAAAACCAACTCTTTTCCACCCCCTGTCTTAGCATGAATGACAAGGGTTGTTCTAAATGAGCCTTGGGCATGCTTCGTCGTCAAGCAAGATGACCGAAGCGGCATGTGTATGTCAGGGTTCTCATATAACCCCTGCATTACACTATCAAGACAAGGCGAATACTCTAAATCGTCATTTATTACTTTTTTGACAAATTGCCAATTACAACTACCGTTTAACGATTCACCATTGTCAAGGTTGATTACAAATGGTACAATATCATTTAGTACAAAACCACCATTGTAATCAAGCCCAGCTTTGGTGTCAGCTTCCTCTCTGTTGTCTGTGCCTTGGGCCGATGATTCAGTATCGGATTCAATATCGTAAAGAAGTGAGTCAGTAAAGTAGTGTTCTAACCTCTTAAACGGTTGCTTATCCGTGACCACCATCTTGACCTCGTTATCAGTGTCTACATATTTTAAACACTGATGGAGAGTGGAGGGGACTATAACATTACTATGGATCTAGGTTCGACCCAATAGTAAATTATAGGAGGTTTTAGCATCGATCACATAGCACGTGACTTCGGACTTTAAATCTCCAAGTTGGCATTTTATCCGAATTTTTCCCAATGGTCTGGACCCACTGGTATTGAATCCATAGATGACGGTGCCTGTTGAAGATAACCTAGTTGCAGGGATCCTAAGATTGTACATCAGCCGGAGTAGCATGATGCTGACAGCGGAACCCGGATCGATTTGGATCCGGTTGATGACGCTGGAGCCTATGTATCCGGTGAAGTATAAAGGCCTATCATGCTTTGAGTTTCTGACTTACATGTCATCTTTGGTGAATGTTATGCAAGAGAACTGCTTGGCCACCAAATCGTATTGTTGAATTAGTGATTCCGAATCTTTGGAATTGGTTTGATGTGAGTGACGAACACGTCGGGATCATCCAGGGCTCTTGCAAGGCTTCCCTCGTGTCTTTAGAGAGGTGCAACAATTCATACATGGTTATTCTCACTGGGATGTTAGCTAACTAAGTCATAACATCAAAGCGGTATGGTGTGCTTGAACTCTCTGGTTTTTCTCTCCCAATCGGACGATTGAATCGAGACTGCTTCGGATTCTGAACCTCCTGGTGTTGGGGTTCTTTCCCCTTCTACTTATTAGATAGTTGTTACTGGGATTTTCCTATAGGTGTAGGGGGAGTCGTAGCCACCCCCAGCTCAGCCAACATTTTAGTAATTGGATCAGAGGCTTCGGGATACTTGTAGTGGCATTCGTTCCCACCCCTAGTAGCAAAAACTTCTTGTTCATCTTCGAAAAGTGATAAAGTAGGGTTTACTTCATCATCTTTCTCAGGAATTGCTATAGCGGGACAATTGGATTTACCCCTACTTTTGGACATCTTCTTAGATGAGGAACTTGCCTATTGATCATCATCAAGTAAATCCGGATGGACCCAAAGAATTTCACCATTAGGAGCTGTTTGCTACACAAGTCCCTTCTGGCGTTGTTCATTAGGATCATCATTAATAGTTTTCACCTTCATTTTTACATCGGCTCTGGTTGAAACCATGATAGAGGGACCGAGCTGAAGCTGATAGAGACCGTATATGCGCCCACCTTCTTTTCCTTGGGCTGCTTTGGAGTGATAATACCCACATCGATTAGGGCTTGAATTTTGTCTTTGAGAGCATAACACGTCTTTGTGGGATGATGGACTGTTCTGTGGAATATGCAGTATCACGGATCTGTAGTCTTCTTTGAAAGAATATTCCTTCGGGAACTTCGACTCAGAAGTCTTCTGCTGCCTTAGAGGCCGTTGTTGCCATTGAGGCATTTGCTGCTTTGGCACTTGTTATTGTGGCTGCTGTTGGGGTTGCAATTGGAATATCTGATTTGCATCCACTGCATTTGCCTACGCCTTTCCTTTACCACGGGGGGCGAAGTTCTGTTTTGGGGCGTTTTTTGCCGGCTGACCCCTTTTAGCTTTTTTTCTCTTGAGAAAGCATTCGGCCTGCTCCCCACACACCTTCAATTCTTTCCATGTTTTAGATGGTTCCATGCCACTTACCTCTAAAACATCCAAAGAGATATTGTTGTGGCACGTTTGGAGAATGAATTCCTCCATGACCAGATCTCGGCAGTTCATCGCCTTATTCCGAAAGCGTTTGACGAAGTTCTCAACCAGTTCCCGGTCTTTCTGCTTCTCATCATAAAGTGTCTCAATTGACACTTCAGTGTCATCGTCGAAGAAGTTGGTAAGAAACATACTCTCTATGTCATCCCAGCTATTAATACTTCTCGGCTTAAGACGACGGTACCAATCGAAAGCAGCTGCACGAAGGGTTACTACGAATGATCGTACCATAAGGGGTTCATTGCCTGAAATGAACCCTAGATGAGACTTGAAGTAAATCAAGTGTTGAGTGGGCGAACCCCTTCCGTCGAACGGTGTGAAGTTAATTAGGTTGAACTTTGTCGGATACGGAATTGATTCCCACTCCTTTGGATAAGGGCGTGGAATGCCAGTCTTCTTTACTTCTTCAGCAGACATTAATGCATTGATTTTGCTCTCTATGTCTCTCATCTTCTTATCCTCGCTCCTATCTTTCTTTGAGCTATCCTAAGGAGGAACGACGTAGTCCTCCTTCGTATTGTTATCATCTGAGGGACCACCCCCAGCATTGTTGTCAATAGGAGGGGTATCCATGTTGGTATTCTCATCCACTTCTCGATCGCTATCAACTTGGTTGGGATGATTATGACGGCAGGACTCTCCCTGTTGATTTGTCAGCGGCACGATTTGTTGGTTATGCATTTCTCTCATCTCTTGCATAGTCATTTCTATTTGAAATTTGAAATTCTTTTTCTACTTGGCTAAAGCATCCTGGAGGATTTTAGCCATTTGCCCGGCGTTGATCATGAATGACTCATAGGTTTGTCCTGTGCTGGATGTAGTGGCATCTGAAGCAATCATATAGTTTGCATCTGATGCTTCATTACTGAGGAATGCCCTCTCTGAACTCTCCTATAATCTCTAGGCCTGATGGCCCCGGTTTGCAGCTGAGTCATTCTCTAAGATATTTCTGGGAAAGGTTCAGGGCTGAAATGTCGTGTGGACTTTCCCTTGTCAGCCATATTGATTGTGACTTCTGAGAATTTGTTACCTTGAACGGCTGGCTTTCTTTTGCAAAAGCGCCTTGGCTTGGGTCTCGACGTTTCGGTGGAGAGTCTTTCAAACACCAAGACCCTTGATAGAGCGGTCTTAGGAAAGCTACACTCTAATAATACTACCCTGATAAGCTTGGTACACTGACAGTGAGAATCTATTTCCCGAGTATTTCTCTTTTGAGATTTTTTCGTACCCCCAGTCTGATAGTATAACTCATCGGCATGATTACCGAAGTAACCTAGCATATGCGGGTATGATTTTCCAAGTCTAACGTCGTCGTCTTCTGACGAACATGCTTCTCTTTGAAGACACAACGCCTCATTAGCGCTCTCAAGAGTCACTCGTTTGGAACTACGCCTTTGTGAGGGCGAGGCCCCAACGGGCTCTTGGACTTCAACTCTCAATCCAAGGTGAGTAGTTACAGGTACTTTCTTGACATGAGAGATGCTTGACTTATTGGGAGGATGCGTACGACCCCCTGTCTGGCGAGTTGTTTGGAGTTTGTTCGCCGGACACAAGCCTTCTTTAATCGGAGTTTTGCCTTGATCTTCGTGTAAATAACTAAGACGATCTATAATCTTCATTTTGAATCTGAATAAGTCCATGCTATCGTGAAGCTCCAAGGGAGGTGTGGAACTTGTTAGGACAGGAACATTGGTTGTTAGAGACTCGAAAATGACCGCAGGAGGTGAACCGGTAGCGAGACGGGCCTTGGTGGCTCGGGGGTGGCATGAGCTACCATTTGGTGGCTTAGCCTTGCTAA
>NC_033799.1:63101596-63102589 GCF_001876935.1 Asparagus officinalis | reverse complement strand
ATGGTAGTTCTAGTTTTTCAATGATTTCAGGCGTAGTTTTGGCCTTTTTTCCATACTTTACATAGTTTTGGTGGTTTTTGGGCCACCTCTTCCTTCTGTAATTTTTTGGCTTCCTGTAGAAGAATTTTTGCATGTGCAAGTAATGCACGGCGCTTCTGAATATGTTCGTCAAGGGTTGAATGGGTCCTTTTGACACGGATCCACTCATGCGTTGCTGGTTTGGAGGAGAAGGTGTTCGCTCGCTGTTGTGGCGTTTGGCGCCTCCTAAACCTCAGGTCCGCCTCATAACGGATCCCGTCAATTGGCTCCAAAGCCTTGGCGAGTTGGCGTGCAAGGCGTTAGCGTTGCCTTTGACGTGCCCACTTTGATAGAGTTGGCGCAGCTTCAGCAGTAAGCTCCTTGACCAATGAATGGTTCAAATCTGAAGATCCAACTTTTTCAGACATCATAGGAGGATTGGAAGATGCAACTATAGCAACGATAGGGCAGAGGTCATCATCTTGAGTCTTCAGATCTGAGGACCAGCAAACTTTCCTTGTTGAAGAGATCCTCTTGCTCTTCTGAGGGGAAGATGATCTGGAGGGGGAAGACATATATGTTGGCCTTCTTGTTTTGATAATGATTTAACAAACAATTTACATCTAATATTGTTTGTCTAGTGTTTGTGTTTTGTTATTTATTATAGACAAACAATAAATTGGAGGATGGATGGAATAGAGCCTCAACGATCATATTCAATGGAGGTTGGCGGAATAGTGGTTGAAGCCTATGCAATTCAAGTTGAAGATCCAAGTTCTAGCTTCATCTGTAATGTGTACCAAGTCAAGCTTATTGAAGATCAAGATCAAGCTTGGGTAACATTAGTTTAGGTTTATATTATGTGTGTTAGTACTTTAAGCTCAATCATATATACACACACATTATATTGGTTTCCTTGTATATATATAGTTATATATATATACAACACAAGTTTTGTTTATATATATATATATA
>NC_033799.1:63076259-63101147 GCF_001876935.1 Asparagus officinalis | reverse complement strand
TATATATATATATATATATATATATATATATATATATATATATATATATACATATACATATATAGTTTTGAGTTTTAATGTTTCTAAATATGAGATTACATATTTCAAATTTATTATTCTGTTTTGGTTTAGCTTTATAGATATGAAACAAATTTACATTCATATATATAATCATATGTTTCATACTATATTTTGTTTGAGAATATATTGCATAGAATATGCAATTTTGAGAAAATATTGTTTTCATGGTTTATGGACTTAACAATCATTCATTAAATCCACAAAATCATTTTGTAAAGTTTCAAAACATGGTTTAGTCAAAATGTCAAAATTCATATGTTCACATTTTCATGTTTTGGACTATTTTACAAAATGATGATATTTCTTCTGATATTTTCATGATGTTTGTTATCATGTCTACAATCATCTCCCAAAGTTTCATAATTTTTAAAATTTATCTGATATTTTTAAACATATTTTTAAGTTGAGTTTTCTTTGCAAATCTGGTCTATGCATGTTTAGTCGACTCATAAGTCGACTCATAAGTCGACTCACGAAGTGCAGCAGAGTTGTGATTTTTCTTCTGCTGAGTCGACTCATATAAGCCGACTCATAAGTCGACTCACGAAGTGCAGCGAAGTTGTGATTTTTCTTCTGCTGAGTCGACTCATATAAGCCGACTCATTAGTCGACTCATAAGTCGACTCATGAGTCGACTCATAAGTCGAATTATGAAAGAGTCGTTGCACAGTAACGGCTAGTTTTCAGCAATGTTTTCTGGGGGCTTTTTTAGTCTTTTTCTTGGGGTTTTTGCTGAAGTTTTGGGTTCCTATAAATACCTCATTGCTCTCATTTTTCAGTAGAACTAAAAAAATGTTTTAATCAAGTTTAACAAGGGTTTAAGTTTTGTTTAAGTGTGTTTAAAAGCTTTTAAGCATTTTCGAGTTTGAGTTTGTGAAGATAATATTACAAGAGCAAGTGGAGATCATCCTTTAGTGTTTGAGCATTCACTCTTCTCCCTCTCTCTTGTTATCTATAGAGAAGTTTTCTAAACTCAATTTCTAGCTTTATATTTACATTGTTTATTGATTATTATCTCCATAAGCTATATTTACATTGAGTTTAGTTTATTTTGATTCTCTCTTTGTTCACACACAACCATTGAGCTTATTGTATTTACATTCATAGTATAATTTGGGTTGTGGGTTTGTGACCTAGAGAGCGAGCTTACATTGAGTTCTCACCTTGTATTAGAGAACAAACACTTTGTTATTGTGCCTAATTGTGTAGATCACTTTGTAATACACTTGTACACCGAGAGGAGTGTATGGTGAGGACGGAGTCGATAGCGAGAGGAGTGGCGTCGGTGGCCTAGTGAGAGGTGATAATTCCGAGCACTTGAGGGAGTCGATACGTGAGGACCAACACTTGAGGTTGTAGCTTGTGTATGTACTTTATGAGGATTTGTGAGAGTTATCGGTTGACTTGATAACCGAGTGTGTAGAGTTTTCGGTTAGCTAGAAAACCGAGTGTGTAGAGAAGTTCCGACTTCCAAATCGGGTTGTGTAGTGGATTCTCCTCGAGAGTGGGGAGCGAGGACGTAGGACGGAAGGTCCGAACCTCGTGAACATATAGCGTGTTTGGTTTGCATTGGCGCACTTATAACTGTTCATCTTATAGCCTATTGCATCTTATTTACATTATCCACTAGTTTGTTTCACCCTTGTGATAGTTTAAATATATCCTTGCATATACCATATAGTATATCTCATTGCTAGGATATATCACCTTAGTTATATTGCTTATTCTTGTTCATATCACATTGTATATTTATCTTACAAGAATAATTTGTTAATTAGTTTTAATTGGCATAAAATCAGATTAGATTAGCATAAACCCTATTCCCCCCCCCCCCCCTCTAGGGTTCTTTCCTAGCGACCTTAAGGTCTAACAATATACTCTTCATACTTCTGTTGGTCGAACTCGTATTCGACCTCTTCATCAATCGGGATGAGGACCCTTAGCTGCGACACTACAGCCTTTGCAGAAAGGCCGTCGGCTCCCACTGTGGTCGTCAGTTTGTTTTTGTCAAAAGTTGTCATTTTCATTGTTGTCAAACCTGTTATATCGTTCATCGATACAAGTTCAAACTAAAAGAAAATTCAATCTTTTTATAAGATCTTCTTACAATAAAAATTAAAGATTACAACTTTATCTAACAAAACACGGTAGTAGTTTATCTCATGTTGCTTTGTGTGGGATCTTTACATGTCCCGGGGACGCGTTAGTCCATGGACTATCACGGATCAGATCCGGTTGACAAGTTTAATTATGCTCTTGTTTCACGAAGGAAATAATTGTAGCAGCGACATTCATGACCAAGCGAGATTGTGGCTCTTCTCGAGATCAAAACAAAGTTTGATCCCAAGGAAAGAGGGAGAGAGAATCTTAAATATTTCGAAGGCTTTTTCTTTATGAAAAGAATTCGCTAAGATCTGCCAATTCTCCTCTGAAATTCGTGGTTTACTGCTCAATTTGACATCACCTCACCCTCCTATTTCAGATCCTCTTCAATGAAGACCCTGGTCTTCTATTTATAGGCTTTTGTCGTCGTGTTTTTTGATAAGATCAAGTATTTTCCCCTCATCTGCAGTTGATAACCACCCAGGCGCACTTAAAAATAGCTTCAGAATATTTGGGGAGGTTCTGGGATGAAAGAATTCTAATAAAACATCGAAATCCGTGTTTTGGGAGGTTTTGGGAGGTCAAAGTAGTTGTGGTGGCTGCTCGCGCTCACGCGAGCCTCCTGGCCTGTTGTTGTGCTTTTTGACCCTTTTAGCTATTTGTATCTTCTTTGTTTCGCTTGCTTTCCCCCTTTACACGTGTTTTTTCACTTCGTTGACTTGTGCGTTTTGCTTCACGCGTTTATTAGCGTCGGATAATCTTCCTTGACCCAGAAAATAATGTTCATCGTCTTTTCTCTGTCTTGAACTATGTTCGGGGACCTATAGGTAATTTTTAACCCCTACATCTACACGGACCCGCGGGCTTGGGGAGTGACAAATGGTATCAGAGCAGTTGCTAGCCGGAAGTATGGAGCTAAGTGCTATGCGGGGCTAAGTGCTACACCGTTGTACACAGTTATAAATTGTTTGTTAATCATCAAAATAGATAAGATAGTAGGCTTATAAACATGAGTCCTAACAATCTCCCCCTTTTTGGTGATGCCAAACAATTTCCTCAATATATATAAACCAACAATATACTCACACAAATCATATGGTTTCTCCCCCTTTGTCAACATCAAAATGGGGAAAAAATAACAAAATAGAAAGAGAGTGAACGATCCCCCTACTTATAAGCATGAGTGAGTATAATCATAATAGGGATTGCTCCCCCTATCAAAATGTCATATAAGATGTATGCAATCATTATCGAGATAATACATATAAAAGAAACCAAACAGGCTTAAAAACACTTGTTTCTCTCTCGCTATTATATGCATATTTGCATCACAAAAGGATATATGCATGATAGCTATGAGAGAAAATATAAATTATTAACCACATAAAAGAATACATTATAAAACACAATGAGGATGATTCATAAACAAAACACATAAACATCATCACCAGAGTGTTTACATTGATCTCATAATAAGTAATGAATAACAGAGCAGATTTCCAAAAATATGGATTTGAAAACAAAAAATCCAAAACCAGAGAAAATCCACAAAAACAACAAAAATCACTAAAGATCAGGAAACTAGCCGATACAGTGTCATTGGTCGACTGATGGGTTCGCATATGTTGTTTGAGGACAGTCCTTGCTGTTTATTGTTGGCTTTGCATATGATGTTTGAGGTAGGCAGTTCTGAGCGAATGTTTAGCATGTAACTTATGACATACGAGATATTTTGCCTTTTGGTTGACTATAACTGTACTATTATTTTGATTTCAATCTTCTCATAGAAGCTCCACACTTCTGATCTCAACCTTTTGGAACTTGGAGACTCTCAAACAACTTCTTTTGGCTCCTCAGCGGTAGTAAGAGGACTGAATTCGGGAGTTACATTTTTACATTCGAGACAATAATTAAAGGAAGAAACCATTAAAAGTTTTGAGAGAATCAGAGAGTTAGTAGAGAGATTTAAAGGAATGTTAGAGAGAATTAGAGGGTTAGAAGACAGAAAAGGAGAGAGTTTTTCCCTATATTTATAGAGGCAGCCCCTACGTAAATGATAAAAATACCTTCAAAATTTAACCCTTTTTAAAATCATTTTTGGGTATTTTTATCAAAATAACACAACTACCCATTTTTTGACCATTGCAGTTTGCTATGTACCAGGCCGGGCCGGGTAGGTTGTTCAACCATTTCTGCCCAATGGGGCACCCCCTTCTAGGCCTGGCCCAGTCACCCAGCCTAAACCCAGTTTTTGGGGCATTATGACCTACGAATTTTACTTGGTCTAGACGGCTTGGACAAATTTTTTTGACCTGTTAGAATGCCCTTCGGATGCAGTCGAGCCAAGACGTGTTTTACCCAAGGAACCTAGGTACATGCCTCCATTGGTCTAGGTTGAATCACTGGTTTTTTGGATAGCCCTAGGCAAGTAATTTTGTCACGCCCTGCTTCCTAAAATACTGGGGAAACGGAACGTGAACAAGCCCGCGACGTATTAGGTTGAGTAGAAATAAATAATAAACTCTTTCTACTCAATCTAATACGCTAAGCGTCAAAAATATAATAAACAAAATCACAGGTCCCCGATCACACACAACAAGAGTATAATGAACAACTCAGAATGGAAAAGATACATATCACAATAAAATATCATCCAAGACACAGAGTTGGGTCAAACACGCCCTCATTACAAAACGGTCCAACTAAAAATATAAAAATACATAGTCTAACAGAAATAAAAGGAAAGTACTACTAAAACAACTAAATCCAACACCAAACTAAAGTAAGGTTCTGCAAAAGAGATCTAGCGTTCATCAACTACTAAAGAAAGAAAAAGTCTAAGCTTCAGATTGTTCTTCTGATCCATCTGGAAGACCTTACTACTACAAATCCTCTGGCTCTTGTACTATCCCGAACTGAGGTTGTTGATCTCCTAAATCTGACGTACACCAGAGAAAAACAGGTGTACGTTAGCGTGTGTGTGACACACGGCAAGATCCCACAGAGAGAAATAGGAACGATCGAACGACCAAAGCAAAAACAGTGATAATAATAATAATAATATGCAAATGAATTACTAATAATCTAAATGCAATCTATCACTGGAATAAAATCACCAGAAGAATCTAAGAAAACCATCCAAGTGTCAAGATCACGCAGCTAGCCAACAGGGTAATCATCCAAGTATCCAAATCACACAACTAGATGGAATTAATACTTAAATACCTATAACTTGAGACGTAATACGTCGAGCGAAATAATCCAAACAAGGAAACCCTCATATATATACCTTATGTCTCAAATTGTAGATAATTAATTATTAATCCCGATCTATGTATGAACAGAAATACAACTAGTCTACATCTCATAAAACCAACAAAGTCCACCATAAGACACGCAAGCATACTATTCTTGTTTTACATGTTATTTGAATTGGGGAAGAATATTTTCATATATATAATCGGGTCCCCGTAAAGTCGTCCGGGGGCCGCCCTCAAGTCAAGTTTGGCTCTCCGGCCCAAGTATATATATAACTCACAATATCAAGAAAGCGCATATGCCTGTTTATATAAATGTTATATTCTTCGTCCAATTCCCCATTATATCCCCATATTTGTCAGTTTAATTAAGTAACTATACATGAAATGTCGTGCACTAGCCACGGAGTTACCGTGGAACGACTTCTATAAAAACTATGAAAATAACTGTGACCCATAACACGTCTGATCAAGAGTGCATCATCTAGTCAATGCTATAATAATAATAGTTAAGGAAACCTCATACCGGGATATCGATATCGAGGGAACTCGGGACTCCTCACATCGGGATATCGATGTCGAGTGAGTATAGCCATGCTTTGAAGCACACTTATAAATCATACTTTTAACAGAAGTCGTCTTCATGTACAGTCTCTCCTATTGGATAACAACTAAGTGATAAAATAACAAGCCTCCACACAACTATTCATGTCAAACAATCTCACACAAGAAATCACAATTTACACTATAACTAATCATGTTACAGTATCGAACAAGTTAAATACTATGAGTATAAATAAGAGTGCCAACGTGTCGGTATCATTGTAATATGTGGCAAACACAGGTAACATTCGCATATTATAATATAATGAAATAATATATATATAATAAGTCAATTAATCCTTTTAATTCTAAACTAATCTTTTCAGGACATTAACTTATTAATTCAGAATAATCCTTTACAAAATAAAATCCTTAAAATTTATTTCTTAATAATTCAAAATAATACTTTTTCCAAAATAACTCTTTTAACTTATTTATTTCTATAATGATTCAAAATAATCCTTAGAAATATTCTTTCTTCCAAAAACTTATCATAATTAATCAAAATCTAATTGTCAAAATATCCTTTCATCACATACGACTCAAAATACCTATCATACTCTTCTTCATGAATATCACTACAACAGAAAATAATATCATATAGTATCGTTCGTTAATAATCCCACGCAGGTTATAACATATCACAGTCTATTCTATGCGATCAATTTATAACAAATATAAATAATGAAATACAAGTCAAGGGAAGCAGGATCTTGCCTCGGTTGTTGTCGAACAAGTCGACGTCGGCGGCGCGGGTCGGATCCTACACGAGGGCACGGCGTGCGGGGAGAGCTCCGGCGACGTGTGAGATGAGCGGTGAGGTTGGCTGACGAGTTGAGGACGTGGGTGACGCGGATTAGGCGCCGGTGAACTGGTGGTGGTGATGGACGTCCAGGCCGGATCTGAGCGCGTGGCCAAGGCGGCGGCCAGGAAAGCTCAACGGGAAGAGACGAGGGCGGCGCTCGAGGAAGGAGCTAAGGCAAGGTTCGACGACATAGAAGGCGGTGCTGGTGCTAAGTCCAAAGGGGGAAGAGCTGGCCGTGGATTTGGTTACCTCAATCTCTGCGGTGAATGGGCGGTGGTTCTGGCGGTCAGGCGAGGGCGGCGCGCTGGCTGGACTGAGCGGACGGTGGGTGGAGGCTCGAGCGGCGATCTGGCGTGGCTCGTCGCGATCTTGGAGGCGTGGAGAGGTTTGAGCTCGGCATCGTTGGGTGCTGTCAATGGTAGGACGGTGGATGCGGGGCCCAGGCCGACGGGGGTGAAGGGACAGGCGTGGTGGTTTTTGGTGGCTGGGGGCGGTCGTGGTCGTGATGGGGTTCACAGTGGAAGCGTGGTCGGGTTGGGAAGAAGATCGAAGAGGAAGTTTGATGATCTGAGAGAGAGAGATGACCCCCCGTGAGAAGAGGGGAGAGAGATGATGGTTTAAATATTATATGTATATTTTTATAGGGGGAGTACGGGAGAGATAGGATTTGTTGTGATTTAGAGAGAGAAAAAGATTTGATTATGGGGAAGATTGAGAAAATATATGGAGAGAGAAAGTTTGAGTACGGGAGAGATAAGGTAAGTATCAACATGATTTTAGGGGATTGATTGGTTTTGAAATTTGAAAATAAGAGAAAATGGAAGGAGAGAGATTTGTGGCGGGAGGTAGGAGATAATTAGGGTTAGGGTTAGAGGTATATACACATAGATACGCATGCACGTGGAAATAATAATATCAATCACGATTAATAATACAAATCAAATATACTATACGTAATCATGATAATTATAATAACAATTAATCAAATAATATTACTAACAAAATATTAACAGCCAAATATTTATATATGCTAAAGTACTAAGGTGAATATTAATACAATACAAATAATAATAATAATAATAATAATAATAATAATGAATAACAATAATAATGGATGGCATATATTTATTCAATAATTAAATTATAATTAGTAAAACATAAAATGGTATTATTAAATCATAGAAAATTCTAGGAAATCAAGTAAAACATAAATACTTTTTTGAAAATAATAATTTAATATTTTAAATACCCGAAAAATTATTTTAACTAGTATTAAAAATTCATGGTCCTTACAAATTTACAGTCCTATGATTTGAACTTAATATTTCTATTTAACAAAAACATCATTTGGAAATCAAAGAGTGTAATAAAATGCTTATAAAATATCTTATAATGTATGTTGTTAGACTATAAAAATATAATCATCAATCTTCACCATAGCTTCAGAGTTTCAATGTAATGATTAGAAAAACTTAAGTTGGTATTAGAATAATTACCTAGATTTTGGCCCATAAAGTGAGCAACTTCGGAGTTTTGATGCTTCAAAGTTTTGGGGTTGTTGATGTCAGTTATCGAAGATGGGGTTTATTTGTGGATTGAAATGGAGTTAGAGTTCTCAAACTACTTCAGATGACTGACTCTTTTGATCAATGTTTTTCCCTGCACGTGAAGAACTCATGAGAGACCGGATTTAAGTTCTCTGGTTGTTCCTCCGACGATCAACTCATCGTTTATACTTGAGTGAGAAAATATAAGAGAAAATAGTGAGAGGAATTGTTCAGAGTTAAAGTAGAAGAGGTTACCTCATGCAGTACAACTTCCTTTTATAGCAAATCGGAAGGGCATAAAGGTAATTGTGGCCGAGTTCAGGCAGGCAGCTGACTCGGCAAGTGCCTTACAGGTGTCGATCATTGAAGAAGGTGAGTCATCAAATGTTTAATGTGAGGACAATAGCAGGTGTTTGGTGGTAACCGGGTCCGATGAGTCATGAAGACTATAGAGGCTAGAACAATGTTGACTCTGTTAGCGAATGTAAGACGAGGGTAGTTGATTATCGACGGGACACACCGCCTCTCTAGTCGTCTGGCTGAAGGCCGACAAACACTACCTTATTAGTCGGTTATGCAAGTTGTTAGCTAATATAAAGGGTCGAGTTACTGTTCAGACTACAGTAGTTATACTAGCATTGTTGTAATATAAATAATGATTATTTGAATCCTCCTATATCCTACAAGCATAGAAGAGTAGATTAATTGGCTATATTCCAACTGCCTGCAAGTGTATCTATAATTCTAAATAAAATATACTCGCAGTATTTGGAGGTCTTAATGGATATGATCATAAAGCACACCCTGTGAATTTAAATCGAATGCATCGCATTGGTAGGGACTTAAAGCCGACCCGGTACCGGGCGCGGGCGAGTCCAAATCTTACGTTTCCATTTTTTATTTGCTTCTTCACGCTTCTCTATGCCGCTATCTCTCCCTCTCTCTCTCTCTCTCTCTCTGACATCCGACGTCTCAACTGCACATGTCAAAGAGAGGAGGGGAGAGAGAGAGTTGAAATTAATCCTTTAAATAGATAAAGTCCAAAGTTACGAACGAAACCAAAACACGTTCATCTTGTTTTCTTGTACCCCCAAATGGCAAAGCTCTTTCTTTTTCTTCTCTCAATGGTCAACAACAACATATCCTTCCTCTTTGCTTCTTCAGAAGAAGTTAAACTCGTGAAGAAGAGGTATGTGATGTTCATCTCTTTGTTACAAATTTCAAAGTTTTTTTCTTTTTCTCTTTTGTTGTAATGTGAAATACTCTTGTTTTATAAACCGCTGAACAGTCAAACTCTTAATCTTGATTATCTCCATCTCAAGTCTAATTTTTTTTTCGGTGTAGCCTGTACCCAAATAACAAAAATTGAAGAAGAAAAGATTGAAAAAGGAATTCTGGGTACTGATTTGTTAAATTGCATTTGGTATTAATTCTTTTTTTTATTTATTTAAGAAACGCATTGCCTGTCCAGAAAAATTCAATTTGTATTGGAACAGCATATTTACGCCAAAATCAAGAAACCAAGTAAATCTTTTGTCACATTCTCTGTTATCTCGGTCGTTTTTATTTTTTTGGGTGAAAGTAGGAGCAAGGAAGCTGGATTAGCCCTTCATTGCTGGTGATTGGTAACTGAACTTGTTGTATAAACTTGATCGTTGATGTTAATTTTGTCTTGGGTTAGAATCACATTGCTGTGGATTGCGGCCTAAATCCTGAACCAAAAGTTTTCATCTTTAATCCTTTCATTGTCTCTATGTTATCAATAAACAAGGAAAGGATATGATAGATTTTGTACCTTGTTATTGTTTACCATAATAACCAAAGAAACTATAGCAATTTTCTCTTACCGTTTATCCAGCATTACTCTGTTTTCTTTTTTAGCTATCAGATACATGATAGCTGGATAGGTGTTCATAGAAAGGGGAGGAGCACGCTTGGGGCTGAAATGCACTCGCGAAAAACCGTTATTAATTTCTTATATTGGCACCTAATTATTTAGCATCATATTACTCACCATCGATGTATCCATTAGCCATAACTATTTTTATTGCCTCACTTTACTATCATACTCTTTGCAAGGAACAACTGTACCCAAATTAATTGCTTCAACGTTTTTTCCCCCTTCTTCTTCTTCTTTTGGTTTTATCCATTACAGATAACTAGAGACGAAAGAATGGGAGCACACAAACAGTGGTATAGAAGGGACCTGAGGGACAATAAGATGGCTGACGTGCCTGCAATGGAGAAAGAAGACATGAAGAAAATCGAGAAGATTTTGGGATATAATTTTGAAGACCGGAGTTTGATAGAAGAGGCACTGACCCACCCCTCTTTCTACTATCCCTTTAAGCCCGAAATCACTTATGAGAGATTGGAGTTTATGGGTGATGCCGTTCTCAATTGCCTTGTTGGCCGTTGGGTGATTAACATGTACCCGGAACTTGCCCCTGGTCCGCTGACTCGCCTTCGTGCTGCTAATGTTGATACTGAGAAACTTGCACGTGTGGCTGTTTGCTCTGGTCTATATCGCTATCTTCGGCACCAAGCACCACAGCTAGATGAGCAGGTATTAATATGAAAGGCCATCTATTATACTGTCTGACTTACTTTATTTTATGGTGGCTTATACCTTTTTATTCTTAGAATTTATCTAGGGATCATGATGTCTTCAAGCTCGCTATTTTGTATTCATGTAGTTCCTGCTTATCAAGGAGTACTATTTATGTCGTCTTTGGATGATGCGATTAAAATTGTAAATTATAATTATTATTGTATATGTTCTTGGTATAATAGCGACCTATTTCTGAACCGCACAGTGCACTTGTTCCTCACGCAAGAACACCTGAAAGATCTTTTGTCTCGTTCCTGTCAAAACAAATTGAAATCTTTTATAGGGTTCTGGTGCTGCATTCTCTTCTGTGGATCAAAATGCTCTGCCCATCTGTACTGCAAAATTCTCTATTTAGATATTTTATAATTGCATTCTTGCTGCTGCTCCTTTTGCTCAATGCTAATAAAGGAAAGTGAAATTTCTTTCATTAATAAGTCTCTAAACAGTACATATTTATAGAAGAATGTTAAACAAGGAAGCAAATAAGCAATGTAAATGGCAAAGAAACTACTCCAATACTTACCAAAGCTAATATCCATATGCACAGGAAAAAAAAAAGGACAGATGCAATGTAAGGTCCTATTTATCTACATAAGATGACCTGCTATTACTCTGATATACTCGATCTGATTATCCATAAAAGCTGTTTTTGTATTTGACATTGATTGAGTACATGATCAATCTATGAAAAATTACGTTTATAGGCTATTATATTGGAAGATTACTGGGCTACGTCATGCTAAGTCCGGTCTTTCAACTCTGACTTTAGTCATTTCTTTTAAAAGGAAAAAAGATTCGCAATTGTTATTTCAGATAGATGGTTTGGATAGTTGACTATGTATAATGCTCCGGTGATGTAAGAGGACCCAATCCAACTGGATGATGCTAATAACTGTTTTTTTGGGTGTATGAATGTCTATATTTGCTTGTGTATGCATATACATTTTTGCATGCATGATTTATTTTCATTAATACTCTGTCCTACTTTTTAGTGTTTCCAAATTGATATGTTTGCATCATACAATGTGTGTATCGTGTGATTTGTTCTTCATAGAGTACGAGTGATTCCTGGTTTAGATGTTGATCTCATCAGCAACAGGAGAAGAGAACACACCTAGACCTCTGTCACAAAATATAGTTACACACCTGTTATGTCCATTTGTTTCCATATTTCTCCTATTGAGAACAAAATGAGGGTAAACAGTTGAGATGGTTTTATCATGTATTATGGAGGCCACTTACTGCACAAGTTAAGGAGAAATGATATACTTGTAGTTAAAGAGGGTAAATAGGTGTAGAGGTAGACCAAAAAGAACTTGGTTAAAAGCAATCAAGTAGGGTAAGTAGTAAATGAACTTTGTATTGGTTTAGCAAACCTTTGTTCTTTCCACTCTCACTTATTGTTCCTCCACCCAACTGGGAAAAGCTAAATAGTACGATCCTGCAATACTACTATTTTCTCCACATTCTGGTTAGATATGAAATATGACGGCATACCAACCTCATCACCAATCTTGTAGTTATGAACCGTGTTATCCCTGTTTAGCTCTTGGGTCAATGTTCTGCCTGCAGAAATGATTATACTTCTTGCAGATCGCAGATAGTACGTTAAAATATTTATGCTTGTCCATTAAGCTTATTGGGAATAGCAAGTTAAATTCATTGAAATGTGCCAACCTTCTAAGTCCCACATCTTCTGTACTACTTCTGCGATGATTGTTCATGGAATTAAAATGTATATTAGTTTAATTATGTTATTTAATTTACTTATTGAGGCTGTAAGTTAACCGAGCATTAGAATGTAGGAGTAGAGAAGTTAGCACTAGTGCAAATTATTTTTTAGAATCTTATCATGCAAAGAGCTATACAATACAGCAGCTGGTCTCATATAGACTGCCTAGAGAAATCAGCAAACATCTCCATATGAAGGATGATCCCTGCACTAGTTGTCAACCTTTTGGCTGAGTCGGATCAAATCTGAACCAGAGGACAAGAGCAAGGATAATCCAGGAAGACACTGCTTAAAAAATTTATTTAGAAGATGCTTTTAAAATGAATACCTGAATTAAAGAAGAAACACATGGCACAGGCAGATCTGAGAGTATTGGTTGGTAGAAGTTTGTTCCATTAAGTTCAAACTACAGGAAAGTGCATCTTTGGCAACAACAAAAGTTATCGAAGTAAACATTTTTGAATGAGATAAGCAGCTGAGTTCAGGTAATTCAATCTTATCCGAAGGTGGAAGATTCAGTTAATATGATCAATTCCAATTGTTGGGTAATAAAGTTCACTTGTTCTAAATATCTATTAAATATATTTTCCCCTCCATTTGGTCTCCTGTTGTCCATTCTCTTGCTATGACAATCTAGGCTCCTAAAAGCATTGACTTTATCTAGATCTATAATTTTCATGCATATTGATCTTCCTAATTCAAACAATAATTCATCATTACAAAATTCTGTTTCTACTTTTCTTGAAATTTGCTCAAGAGTAGAAACCTACTGTTTGTACCTGTTTATTGCTCTCCTATAGCCACATGGATCACATACCTTGTTGAAGGTAATATGATTAAAAGATTCATACTGAAACTTAGAACCTTTGGCTAATGCAGGTAGCTCATTGTTCTAGCTACATTTATGTCTGGAATTCACCATAATGAAGGCAATAAAAGTAGAAGATCTTTCTGAGTTGTGTTGAATACATCATGCTTTTGACTACGATTATATGTATATCTTTCTGTCATCTGTGCGTCAATTAGAATTTCTACTCCAACATCTACGATAACTGAAAGGAACTTCGTCAAACATGCATTATAGTCTTTATCAATTTACATTTACACCTCAGACTTTGACAAAATCTCGTTGTTTTCTCTTCAGCTCAGCCTAGGCGTATCCTTCCAGTCATTAGCCTCTTATTATTTTGCATGTATTTTGCTTAATTTTGAGAATATCACTTTGTGTCACATTTATAGTTTCTTTACTATGCCATGCAAACATTTAAGAGCATCAGTCCCATCATTTTTTTGCATCTCCAATCATTGTTAATGAGGCGCGCGCCCCGGGCGCGGGGCGCTGCGGGCTGGGGCAATTGTGCCCCGCACCAGAGGCGGGACACTGCACGCACACGAGGCGCGCGCCTTGCATGCGCCTCTTGTGCGCCTTTCGTGCACCTCTTGTGCGCCTCGCACATGCCTCGCGTGCGCCTCACACGCGCCTCACACGCGCTTGACACCTGCAATCATGTAATAGACTTTTTCTTCTGTTTTTTTAAATACTTTATATTTACATATTTACATCATGTAATAGACTCTTTCTTGCTAGTTGATAATCCATTCTCCATCTTTTCATGTTTAACCTATAAAAAGAAAATAATAATTAGTAATTTAGTATACTTGTTTGTTAATTGTAACTTCCTTCTCTAATTAGCATGCTAACTAGAAAATTATGAACATGTAAATATGTAATTGTTACTTCCATTCTTCATCTTTTCATGCTAACTAGCAAATAGCAATTAAGAATGCTAACTAGAAAATTATGAACAATTATGTTTTTTTAATCATTTAATTATCACTTAAAAATACATATATCATATTTTAAATGAAAATACATTTTTCTTATTTGTTACTTGCTTGTTTTGTTTCATAGATTTTTGCTTATATTGGAGATTATCTTGCATTGTGATTTGTGGAAATTTATGAACTTCTCTATGTTATGCATGCTAATTAAGACTCATTCGTGAGTTAGTCGGTGAAATTATATTTCTTGGTCTTTTTATGTGACAATTTATAAACATGTTGCTTATATGCTTCTTTGTCTTATGTTGGAAAATATTAGTTTGAGTTGTGTGCCTCAATTCAATGAGGCGCGCGCATCGTTGTGCGCCTTGCGCATGGTGCGCATAAGAGGCCTTTGCGCCCCCCGCATTGCGCCTTGCGCCTCGATAACAATGTCTCCAATGCACTTGAATGGATTATACCCTCGTGAAACAGATTCACAGGCTAGTTAATTTATTATTAAAAAATAACTTGTAGACAATGCAAAGAAGGTTTATACTGAAGTCATAAAATGTCCATTCATAAAATTGATATCAAATGTCTGCTGCTTACTATTTTGTTCAATTTCTGCTCACCTCACAAGAAAGAACATCAAGAACTATTATTTATAGTAACTAATAAATGGTAAAAAAATGTGAAGTATCTTTTTATTACACTAAATGTTTAATAAAAAATTATGATTATGCATATAGAGTAACTATTATGAAAAGGAGAAATAAAATTAAGACAGAAAGCTAGCTTATCTCTTTTATACAGATGTATTAAATCATTTATACTCTGGTATTTTCTATAACTTTGTTGCATATCAAATTATTTCACTAATAGTATTAGTTATACCATCTTCTCCTTTAGCAGCCCTAAAGAATGAAGGAAATGTTTTCTTTCCTTTTGGAGCTTTAGTATCCATCAAACTTTGTCACCCTTACACGGTTTCAAAAATGACTGATACGTGTGAAGAAAGTATAATACAAGTAATAATTTCCAACTTCTATTGGACGCCAACAAGACTTGGTTTGACGTGTTTGTGCTTTCTAGTACGAAAATTTACCTTATCATTTCTGTATTTAAAGCTCGCCCAATCAAGGAACATGCTTTGGTAAATTTTTTTGACTAAGAAATAGTTGATATAGAAAATAGATTCATATTTGCTGCAGAAATTTCATGCAATATCTATTTTAGATACATATTAGTATGTATCTTTACGTTCATTTAACTCTGTGAAAGATGTTTGATTTGACGAGAAACATTTTAAGCACATGTAAAACATGCACCTATTGCTTCAGTGGCTGGAACATGGGACCGACATAAATATCTTGAACAATGTGAACCCTAATGCTTCAATGTTCTTAAGGAGTCATTTATTAGTTTTCCTGATTAGTTCACCCCCAATGTTCTATTAGAAAAGTAGGGAAGTTACCGACTCCTCCACGAATCTTGTCACTTTTCTAAATGTTACTATACCTGTTTAGTTAGGTTAATATTAATTCCACCCCTTTGCTTCCTTAGTCCATTTCCCAAAATCATCTCATCTCGGAGGAATTACAGTTCAGCTAGGCATTCAACTGCTTGTGGGTGTACAAATTTCCAGGAAAAATTTTCATAAAGAAAAAGTACTGCTAAATTTTCACCAACTCTTGAATGAAATCAGTGTATCTGTCTCATTATGTTGTCTTCTGGCCTCATTAAGTGTACTGTTTTTATATTCTTATATCCACTGAACCAGTAAATAAAAAGGAAAAGGAAAAGGAAAAGATGCAACTATTTTGGGTATTATTTGTACTTCATACTTCTCTCATCGTACCAATGACATTAGAATTCATATCATAGGTTATATGCCATTTACTTGTATCCAATCTCACTGTTAGTATTTTGACCTCCAACTTTTTTCATCCTGTGTCTGTCAAGAAGCTTCAATTCGTAACTTACTAATTACTTTTCTTCTCTTGGAACTCTATTGCAATTTTATTGTCATTATTGGTAATATCTTGTATTTATTTATTAAAATCTAACATCTAGATGTTGAAGATTATGATTTACGAACGCATCAATTAGTTAGAAATTTTCAGTTCTCTTTTATGAAATACATTTATTTCCCAATTATTTCACTAGATGAAGCCATTTGGAGCGCTACACACTACATAATTTACTTTTTTTATTTGAGTAGTACATTTATACATGTGAATTCATGTATATCTCATAGGTTTATTATTGTGTACAAACTGATTAATCATTCTAAGAAGTTTTTTTTTCTTTTTTTTTGGGGGCGGTTATCGGGGATTTATCGGATGGTCAAAATCCATATCGGATAGCAGATATCGGGGATATATCGAGGATAAGTAGTATTTATCGGGTGGCATTACCGGATGGTGATATACATAATATAATATTCTAAAATATAATCTAACCATACTTAATGAAATATAAACATACCAAAATGTAAATAATTATATTTAGGATCACTAACCAATAGTAGAAACTTGGGTTGGGTCAAGCTTAAAGTGCATTGAATAGGTGCCCGTTGCCCAAAATTAAAAGTCAAACCAAAGACCGATAATTCTGATTTTTGGGCCGACAATATCGATCTATAACTCACTTTATCGTCGTATTATCGGTGATAAATATCCAAAAACGATAACCTATTTAAAATCGAACTTATCATAGCGGAAGGCCCCCAAAACCGATAAATAGTTGATAATATCGGTTTATCGGCCGATATTTAAAACATTGACGTGCACATGCAGATGTGCACATGTGCATGTAGTTGCATGCATATACATGCATATCTCTCTCTCTCTCTCTCTCTCTCTCTCTCTCTCTCTCTCTCTCTCTCTGTGTGTGTGTGTGTCCGTGTGTGCTATGCCTCTTTGAATGTTGCTCGCAGCAACATAAATGTCATGCATTACTAATTCTACATAAGATTGCACTTCAGCATAGTATTAAGCTTTCCTGTTATAGTATCTGTATTTCATATTTTTGATGAAGCATAGTATTAAGCTTTCCTGTGTATGTGTGTGTGTGTGTGTGTGTCCGTGTGTGCTATGCCTCTTTGAATGTTGCTCGCAGCAACATAAATGTCATGCATTACTAATTCTACATAAGATTGCACTTCAGCATAGTATTAAGCTTTCCTGTTATAGTATCTGTATTTCATATTTTTGATGATTTTATTGCTCTTGTTTGGATGATGCAAAAATAAGTTGCTCGATACCATTCTCATTTTTTGTGTACTTCGTTCTGATGCTCTTTGTTGCTGTTCATTCTTGTTATGGTGAGGATAGCCACATGTTTGCACAAAATAACTTAGCTTTGACTTGTACTTGTTAGTATTTGGTGTTGCTCCAAGTTAAGTTTGTTGTTGCTCATGAAAAGCATTAACCTCTCGTCACACACTTTGTGTATGTCTGGCGTGATAAGTCTATTACTGACCTCCATTGCCTATGACCTCAGCTATCTACATGTGTACCCATGATCAGTTTCTTTGGTTGTTAGTTGGTTCTTGCAGTCTAGTCTTCAGGTTATTGATGCCTTTTTTTTTCCCTTTTTCCTTTGCTTTCTTTATTGTTAGTGCACATGGTGAAACAAATCAGTTATAGAAAAAAAATTCAGGGCAGTTGACGAGATTACTAAGCCTCACCAACTGCAGTCTGTTATCTCATAGTATAAATACAGGATTTTATTCTTCATTATGTTGATATTTTTGGAGGCTTATAATGGTATTATGTTTCATAAACCTATGACACGTAGGACACTTAGACCAACAAAAAAATGGCACTGACATACTACATGTGATACAAGCTCGTTAGTGTCTGACGATAACAAATATATATACAATTAGTAACATTTAACATTTATTAAACGGCATGTAATGCCTTTTTTGGTCAATAAAAGAATCATGTTTATCTTAAAAATATTAAGAATTCATGACATTAATTAGTGTGCTAATTCTCTCTTTTCCCATATCTAAACCCATAATGATTTTATATTTGTGGTCGAGGATATGGAGAATTGGAGAGTCAGAGTTGAGTTATTTGTTTTTACTGACTAATTTGCTATGTATTCGTAGTTGATCTTCTAGGGCCTAATGTTTTAACTTATTATTATTGTCCATGTTAATACAATATATTATATTTTCTGAACGTTGGCACATACAGATTCAAGACTTCATGGAGGGAATGAAGGTGTATCCAAATCATTCAAACGGACTTCTCGATCCTCCTAAAGTCCTTGCTGATATTGTAGAATCTATCCTAGGTGCCATTTTTATGGACAGTAAAAGCTCTTTAGAGACTGTATGGAAGGTACAATTTCTCATTTTACTCTCTATGTAAATATTTGTAATTCTTTTATATTTGAGATGAAACGTGCATTTGTGACATGTGGTCAGGCATTCAAGAGGCTAGCAGAGCCATTGATCAATCTTGAAGTATTAGGAAAGCATCCAGTGGCTGAACTACACGAACTTTGCCAGAAAAGGAAGTTGGACTTGAAATTCGTAAAAGACGGATGGACCAAAAATATGATTGTCAAGGTGTTGATCAACGGGAACATGGTGGGAAGCGCAACTTATGGAAACAAGAAGGAAATCGCCATGAATCGTGCTGCAAAAGTTGTATTGGATAGGATTGAAGAGGAAACTTTGGACCTATTATCATTAACTTGTGAGCAAAGAACACCTTCAATTGGTAGGAATCGTTTGTTTAACTTGCCGGCCCTCTGGAGTTGGAGAACCTCTCGAAGTTTGGTTGTAGGTTCATTGCTTGCAGCAGTCATGTTAAGTCTAATGCTTATGTTCAGTAACCATTGACCTGTTCCTTAGTAATGTAAATAAATATAAGAGGAACTAAAAGGAATATGTGGATGTTTTCTGCCTATTTCATTTAGAAACTGGTTAAAGTACTAGTTAGGTATCAAAATGCCTGTTCTTTGCTAATCATTTATATGAACTTGCGGCTAAAGCTCAATAATATAACGAGGGTTCAATATTTTCATGCAAGTATAGACTTGCTTTAGTATTACTAGTGTTCTTCATGGTTTAGGATATCGGTGCTAACAAAATTGTCTGGCTTCTTTAAAATATCGACGTCATTCTCCATCATACTGTTAAAAATATCACGCGTTTAAAAATATCACGACTTGCTAACTATATCAGTGCAAAATGCTCCTGAATTATGTTACTGTACTTGTTGCTGTTCGCAGGATCCTCATGCTTGTCGTATTATGTAAAATATGACTGGAAGACAAAAGGTAGGCCATCGTGTGGTTAAATCTTCCCTTTTGATAAATTGATACTAATTCAGGGGCGCCGCTGAGGCGGAACTTCCGGTTCCGTAGAACAGGGCCCCCCACTTGGGGGGCCCCTAATCGCCAACCAGGGGCGCTGCTGAGGCGGAACTTCCGGTTCCGTAGAACAGGGCCCCCCACTTGGGGGGCCCCTAATCGCCAACCGCCGTTCCGTCAAAGGCGGCGCCTTTCTCACCTCCTCCATCCTGAAGCGTCTTGAGACCATCATCGCCGTAGGACAGGCTCACTTGCTTTATCTCTCCCTCCCCCGCCCATTCCTAGGGTTTCAATTCCACCCCGAAATCCCTATTTTTTTCATTCAATCTCATCCCTGAGCCCTAGAATCTCCTGCTGCAACCTCTCAAGAGGGGAATCGATCAGGCCGCGGTTGAAGAAGAAGGACAACATGTGGAGCGTTGACAACGAGCTTGCTGAGAGTGAGAGGGAGAAGGAGAAGGAGAGGAAGGGGTCACCGTCTTCGTTTGGAAGGAGGAGGAAGAGGGGGAAGGCTGGGGGGAGGAAGGGGAAGAATGAGCTGGTGTTGATCTCGGCCGCAATGCTAATGGAGATCGAGGCTGTGTTGCAGACTCAGGTGAATTCTGTTTCCGTTTCTTGTGGCGCTTTTTTGAACTGTAATTTTGCATTTTGAACTGTAATTATCAGCTCATTCATTTACTGCCCGGTAGAAAAAAAGATTGTTTATGCTATGTTTGGTTTATTTACTTTCATGATTTAAATGGAAATAGAATATATAACAAGGCTTATTTCAACTATAATACTCCAATGATGTAGCCCCTTCTTTTTAACTTCTAGCTTTGATACTCTGAAGTTCTGCATTGTAAATTGGTACCCCAATGGTTTTGAACTGATTAATTCGACAATTTGGTACCCCCAAAATTCCTAGCTTTAGTCCTCTCTGTCTCCAACCTTTAAAAAAAACATGAAACTTCAAAACCGTGTAGTAATTCTTAATTTTATTCTTGATTGATTTTTCAATGCCAAATCAAGAACAAATAATAGGTTCTTTGATGGGTTGCAATGTGAGGAGAGGAAGAAGATGAACACGCAGAGGAATAATTGGGAGTTGTGTTATTTTACACAAAGATCCAGTTACTTTTGAAATTTGAATAAAGAGTATAAAACTCCTCATTTTTGTGTGTAAAAGTTGTTAATTTCTATACAAATCTAACTAATCATTTTCGACGAGTGGTTTATATGTGATCACTTTGTTAATGTACATGGTTAATGGTGCTAATTTTGGTTATTCCTTCTCATTCCATTCATGATCCAAGCCTCCTCCTCCCTTTCCTCCGCCACCTTCCGCCTTCACCGTCCATCACCTCCCTATCCTCCTCCCCTCCACCTTCACTGTCCATCGCCTCCCTGTCCTCCTCCCCTCCGCCTCAGCTCCTTCGCCTCCTCTCAGACCCGCGCTCATCTTGCATAGAACCATTGTTATGTCTTAGTGTTTATTTTAATTCTAGATATAAAATTTTCTTTCCATGGTTAGTACTACGTATAAAAACAATTATTAATTTCTTCTGAAGATTGATTAAGAGGCCCCGATTGAAATTTAGAACCGGGCCCCCAAATTGTCAGCAACGCCTCTGTACTAATTCATTGAGATAAGAACACAATGCAAATGAGTTAATATATTTTCTTTAGGCTATAACACCAATTTGGTCCCTGTACAGGGCTACGTACTAAAATTAGTTTATGTACTTTCTTTTTTCTAAATTTTGTCCTCACGCCACATCTCAGTTATTAATTAAGTCCTTTTCTAACATTTTGCTAAAACTTGTTTGTTAACTTTTGTTTATAACTACATTATCCTCAACGACATGGCAATTGTAGAGATCCTTGAACTTTTTTTTTGATCTGAAAAAACAAGGAGAGATTCCTTTTTCATAATATATATTAGCTTATCAATCAGTAAAATTTACAAACAACACGACTTTGTGAAGAGAGAAAACATGGAACTAATTGAACGATAGGGAGCGGACCTTGTCGTCACCTATCAGAACAAGAAACTCATGATTCTGCCCTCACAATTGATAAAAAAACTATATCACAAGGAAACTATCAAAAGAAAAACCCAAAGCATAGAGTTTGAGGAGCCTAGAGATACAGATCACAAAACAGCCCCTCGAGACCAAAAAGAAAAAAAAGATAAGAGGAAGACAGAGGCTATGCCTACTGAAGAAGGGGAAAGTCGACTGTCTCGCTAGAAGTTATCTCCTGCAACATCCACATTCTTCTTCTTTGCGATTTCCTGGAACTCTAGCTTAATGGCAGCCCTACGAATTCTTCTTGCCATTCTATCTTCATCAACCCCTGTCCATAAAAGAGTGTATCTTGCTATGTTAGAGACAATATTTTCAGGGATCCGCAAAACATCTCTGAAAATTAGGAAATTACGACTGTTCCAAATCCACCAACAATAGCAAGGTAACATAACTTTCCAAACTAGTCTAATCATAGGGCTCCTGCTCATATTAATGAGTTTATCCATGTGGTGAGACCAGAAATTAGTACAAATGTTAGGGAAAAGCAAGGACCAAACAGCACTAGCAAATTGACATTGAATGAACAAATGGTCTTGATTCTCAACTTCCTGATAGCAAAAAGGGCATCAGGGGACACCATTCCATCCTTTAGATATGAGATTAGCCTTGGTATTTAGTTTATTCTTGCTGACAATCCATGTAGAGATCCTTGAACTTAGATTAAAATGCTATTTCTTTTGGGAAATTACAGTAACCATAATCTATTATGCATGAATTCACACATTCTATTTCAATATTATTGAAAATCAATGACATAGATATCTCTAACATTAAAGAAGCCTCCAAAAGCTAGAAGCAAAAATGGCGTAGATGTACGCCATGCGTACATACGCTCTATTTTGAACACGCACCTAATTCAGCTGTTGCTGTTGGTACATGCTTATATGATGGTGTATTCCGCACTTTGACGCTTGAAATTCTCTAATGAGTAGGTTTTTGCTTCCCAAGATGACGTTTTCAATAATTGGTTTTTTTGTCATAATCATTTTGACTATGGAGTATCAACTGCAGGGAAGATGTCTCTGAGTTTATCATAAATCATCATCACGCAAAACTGAATAGGGAAAAAACTTTGAAGAAATCTGTTATAACCATTAGTGATGAAAGATAATCTCCATTCAATGGCGGACAAGTGTCACACATTATTCGTAATCAACGCTTTAAGATAACCAAAGGCCTCAACTCGCCGACATCTTACGAAGATGACTCGAAAGGCATTACATATCGACGACTTGAAAGACGTTACGTGTCGACGACTTGAAAGGCGTTACGTGTCGACCCCTGACTAAGTCGACTTTTTAATCACTTCACTCGACCTACTAATCGGCCGACATCTTACGAAGGCAACTCAAAAGGCGGGTACTTCTTGATCGCCGGACGAGTAAAAGGACGGCGAAATGCCTCAAGCCTCGAGCCCCCTCCCGTGCATTGGTGACCAATCACATCGCAATAAATGCCATTAAATGCATTATGGACTTCATCATTCTTCTGCTCCCCAATAGTCGCACACCCCCAATCAATTCACATTAAATACCGAAATGGCCTCTCCTCCACTCATTGGCCGCCACTTGTAAAGCAGAGGCTGACATGGCCGCCATCTCATACTCAGCCGAAGTTATCATTCTACCACTACTCAATATGCTTAAGAGCTATTGCAATTTATTTTACTTCTACACTCAAACAAATCACTGACTTGATCGTTTGAGGAATAACCGGGGAACCCAACCTCGGCCTCTTACGATTTTCTACTTGTGCAGGGAAGAACACCTTTCTCCAGAATCAAACATTTAAAAGATTAGGGGACCTTTGTTAACTTAAATCTTCCATTAAGCTGCTTGATATTAGACATCAACAAAATCTAAAAGTGATTCTACATAATAAAAAAATATATATGAGGAAAAAGCTCATTCACTCTATTCAGGCAAGGTAAAAATCCACTAGCTCTCAAATGGGCAATGCCCTGAACCCGAAGTTTATACAAATTTAAAACAAAAGCTCACGTCCCACAGTAGAACCATATCATGGTTCCTTAGGAAAACTGTCATGCCCCTGCCTCACGGGCCCGTTGGCGTGCGTACGTCGTGGAATCCACCTAGAATAACTTGATATTGGCTAAAACCCATTACCAAATTGCTAGCATTAGTTATTCTTGGGTTTTGGGCACATGGGCCCGTTGGCGCGCGCAAGTCGTGGGATCCACCTAGAGTAACTTGATGTTGGCTAAAACTCACTACCAAAATGCGTTGGCGCGCGCAAGTCGTGGGATCCACCTAGAGTAACTTGATGTTGGCTAAAACTCACTACCAAAATGCTAGCACTAGTTATTTTTCGGTTTTCCACCTAGAGTAACTTGATGTTGGCTAAAACTCACTACCAAAATGCTAGCACTAGTTATTTTTCGGTTTTAGGCTTCACACTAGTTCATGTGGGACTAAATTAGGGAGTGTTATATGTTGGGAATTTAACGCCTAAATCCCTAATGCAACAGAAACGCAGAATAGAAAAAAGTACACCAAGATTTACGAGGTTCGGCAACTGCCTACGTCCTCAGGAACCACACAGTCAATTTCTTATTAATCAAACAAGAAATTACAATTTAAGAGCAGATCAAATATGAGATCTCTCAAATGAACACTGTAGCTACAGTGTTAATAATTAAAGAGAATAAACCCTTTTAATTCTCACTTGAGAATAAATGAATAACCCCACAATATAAAACCCCTTTCAATTCCTCTCTCTCCTTAATCCCTTTTCTTTATCTCTTCTTAATCTCCCCTCAAACAATTTGAGAGCTAGAGATTAATGAAAATCGCTTCTGCGATTTTTAGGGCTATCCGCCGCCAGAAGAAAAATCGGAGGAAGGGGGAAGCTCAGCCGCGAAACCCTAGGGCCAAAGGGGTTTATATAGGCGAATACGATGGGCTGGCGACAGCCATGTTGAATCTTTGCAAAACACGGTTGATGTACTCTGTCTGAGACAAC
>NC_033799.1:63069868-63076244 GCF_001876935.1 Asparagus officinalis | reverse complement strand
TCGCCAAAATCGAGGGTCGCGTTCGTCGTCGAATTCGCCTGAGTCGACGTCCACGCTCGCCTGCATTATCCATCGACCTCGTCGGAGCTCCTCACCGGAAGAGGTGAGTTTGGTCTACACCCAAACTAACAATCTCCCACTTGGAGACCAAACCGCCGTCAGCAGGCTATCCCATCAAGCTCGTCTCCTGTGTGTCTCCGCCCTCATCATCTATGCATGAAGGCCAACTGAAGTTGCGCATAACTCCAGTTTCTGAACAGTCACCGTCTTTGTTAACATGTCTGCTGGATTCTTACTTCCTGGAATCTTCTCCAGTCTCAACACGGAATCTTCCAACAGAGATCTAATGAAGTGGTACTGAAGCGCAATATGCTTCGTTCTAGAATGAAATGCGGAATTCTTGGCCAAGTGTATCGCACTCTGGCTATCACTGTGCAAAACATTCTTCTCCTGTTTGAATCCCAACTCTGTCAACAAACCTTGAAGCCATATCATCTCTTTACTGGCTTCAGTCACTGCAACATACTCAGCTTCTGTAGTGGATAAGGTAACGATCTTCTGTAACTGTGACATCCAACTAATAGCTGTAGTTCCGACGGTGAATACATAGCCGGTGGTGCTCCTTCGGTGATCAACTTCACCTCCAAAATCTGCATCTACGTACCCTTGCACTTCCACGTCTCCCTTACCAAAGTGCAAACACTTCTGTGTGGTGCCTCGTAGATATCTCAGAATCCACTTGACCGCTTCCCAATGAGCTTTTCCTGGATTCGACATAAACCGGCTGACCACTCCCACTGCATGGCCAATATCTGGTCTCGTACAGACCATAGCGTACATCAAGCTTCCGATAGCTGAGGCATAAGGAACCTGAGTCATACTCTCTTTCTCTTCTTCTAAATGAGGAGACTGATCCTTTGATAGACGAAAATGGCTGGCCAAGGGTGTGCTCACAGGCTTGGCGTCGCCCATGTTGAATCTCTACAAAACACGGTTGATGTACTCCGTCTGAGATAACTGCAAGAGACCTCTCTTCTTATCTCTCGTGATTTGCATTCCAATGATCTTCTTCACTGGACCCAAGTCCTTCATGTCAAACTCCTTTGACAGTTGCTGCTTCAAACTCTTGATATCCTCCATATCTGCTCCTGCAACCAACATATCATCAACATACAGCAGTAGGATGATATAACTGGACTGGTATCTTTTGAAGTAGCAACAGTGGTCGGCGTTGTACTTCTGGAAACCTTCCTTGTGCATAAAGCCGTCAAACTTCTTGTACCACTGTCTTGGGGCTTGTTTCAGGCCATACAAGCTCTTCTTGAGTCTGCACACCAGGTTATTCTTCTTTTCTTCTGAGAAACCTTCTGGCTGGTGCATGTATATCTCCTCTTCTAGATCTCCGTGAAGAAACGCCGTCTTCACGTCTAACTGCTCGAGATGAAGATCTTCAATTGCTACAATACTCATCACGGTCCTGATAGTATTTAGCTTCACCACGGGAGTGAAAATATTGGTGTAGTCAATTCCTTCCTTCTGTTGGAAACCTTTGACAACCAGTCGGGCTTTATATCTTCTGGAACCATCCTGCTCTTCTTTCACCCGATACACCCATTTATTGTGGAGGGCCTTCTTACCCGTGGGCAACTCAGCTAGTTCCCACGTCTGGTTTGAGATGAGGGACTTCATCTCATATTTCATGGCAAGCTCCCACTTGCTCGCATCTCCACTCTGACAAGCTTCATCAAAGCTTTCAGGCTCCCCACCATCTGTCAACAACAGATAGTTCATGTATCTCCTGTTGGGTACAGGAGGACGACAAGATCTCCTCAAAATCGGAGCTGGTGCGTCAGGCTCCTGCGCACCATATTGTCCAACAGGCTCTTCTGGCTGAGAACCTTCTGCATTGGGTTCTTCCAAGAGGTTACTTGGGACATCATCTGCATCTACAAATGTAGACTCGCTCTCTGAGTCATCAGTCTTGTGCATGTCCTTGTACATCACCTTCTCATTGAATATTACATCTCTGCTCCTGATCACTTTCTTGTTTTCGTTGTCCCAAATGCGGTAGCCGAACTCATCTTCACCATAACCGATGAAAGTGCATTTCTTTGACTTGGGATCAAGCTTATTCCTGCCTTGATCACTAATATGCACGTAAGCTACACAACCGAAAACTTTAAGATGTGAGAGTTTTACCTCCTTTCCGCACCATACCTCCTCTGGTATTCTGTGCTCCAATGGGACCGATGGACCTCGGTTGATCAAGTAAGATGCTGTGTTGACCGCTTCTGCCTAGAACTGCTTCGGTAGGCCTGACTGTACTCGAATGCTTCTGGCTCTCTCTGTCAACGTTCGGTTCATCCGCTCAGCTACACCATTTTGCTGAGGCGTGCCGGGCACGGTTCTCTCCATTCTGATCCTGTGCTCATAGCAGAACTTCTTGAATCCGGTGTCTTCATATTCACCGCCATTATCGGTCCTGAGCTTCTTTATTCTCAGACCGGTCTCATTCTCGACCATAGCTTTCCATCTCCTGAAAGCCTCAAATACTTCTGACTTATGCTTCAGAAAGTAGACCCACACTTTCCGAGAGTGATCATCGATAAAAGTCACGAAGTAGTGTTTTCCACCAATGGACGCGGTGGTTGTTGGTCTCCACACATCTGAGTTAACGAGCTCTAGTTTCTCTTTCCTGGGGGTTCTGTCACTTGTCTGAAAGCTGACTCTCTTTTGCTTTCCAAGTATACATTCTTCACACATATCCATCTCCACTGACTGCAGTCCTAGGAGTTTTCCCTTTGTGTGCATGATTTTCATCCCCTTCTCACTCATATGACCGAGTCTCTGGTGCCACAGGTTTGAAGTTTCATTGCCTGCTGCAACTGAGATTAAACAACGTGCACCTGCTATCATATATAGGGTACCAGTCTTTCTGCCTCGGGCAATCGTCATTGCGCCCTTTGAGATCTTCCAATCATCTCCATGGAAGGTCGTGATATATCCTTCGCTAGCCAACAGGCCTACGGATATTAAATTCTTTCTCAGGTCGGGAATATGCCTGACATCCTTCAGCTCCCATACTGACCCGTTCAACTTAATTTTTACCACGCCTTTGCCCACAATAGCACATGGTTGATCATCACCAAGATACACGTATCCAAGATTCTGAATCTAACACCCAAGATTCCTCCTTGATCTCCAGAGAGCATATCAATGCGTCGTCTCCTCCTGAGGTGGAGGTGACATTCTCCTCTGCCTTCGCCTCCTTCTCCTTCTGTGCACTCTTGCACTGATTCTTGTAATGCCCGGTCTTTCCACAATTCCAACACTCAATAGCCTTCGAGCTGTTGCTTGGATTCCTTGATTTGGACCTCCTGTCCTTTGATCTACCTCTAAAGTTTGATTTTCCTCGTCCGTTCCCTCTGGTTGAATTTCTACCTCTTGACTCTGTATGCAATACTGAAGAGGTTGTAGCTTCCCCCGTCTCTCTCCGTCGGATCTCCTCACTGAGAACCAAATCACGAACGTCGTCGAACTTCAACTTTTTCTTTCCCGACGAGCTACTCACTGCCGTGACTGTAGTGTTCCAACTCTCTGGTAGGGAAGACAAAAGTATCAACGCCCGAACTTCCTCATCAAACTCAATCTCAACTGAACTCAATTGGGTTGTAACCGTATTAAGTTCATTGAGGTGTTGTGCTACTGACGCGCCTTCCGCCATTTTCAGATTGAATAACCGCCGCATCAAATGAACTTTGTTCGCGGCTGATGGCTTCTCATACATGTTTGAGAGTGCTGCCATAAGACCCGCCATGGTCTTCTCCTTCGCTATGTTGAACGCAACATTGCGAGTCAACGTTAATCTGATAACTCCGAGGGCTTGTCTATCTAGAAGGTTCCACTCATCTGCCTTCATAGAATCCGGCTTCTTCCCCGATAGTGGTTGATACAGATTTTTCTGATACAGATAATCCTCTATCGGCATTTTCCAGAATCTAAAATTTGTTCCATCAAATTTCTCAAGTCTTATTTTTCCTTCATTTGCGGCCATGGATCCCACTTGAATCTGACTTACTCTAGATCATTTCACGCTCTGATACCAGTTGTTAGGAATTTAACGCCTAAATCCCTAATGCAACAGAAACGCAGAATAGAAAAAAGTACACCAAGATTTACGAGGTTCGGCAACTGCCTACGTCCTCGGGAGCCACACAGTCAATTTCTTATTAATCAAACAAGAAATTACAATTTAAGAGCAGATCAAATATGAGATCTCTCAAATGAACACTGTAGCTACAGTGTTAATAATTAAAGGGAATAAACCCTTTCAATTCTCACTTGAGAATAAATGAATAACCCCACAATATAAACCCCTTTCAATTCCTCTCTCTCCTTAATCCCTTTTCTTTATCTCTTCTTAATCTCCCCTCAAACAATTTGAGAGCTGGAGATTAATGAAAATAGCTTCTGCGATTTTTAGGGCTGTCCGCCGCCAAAAGATAAATCGGAGGAAGGGGGAAGCTCAGCCGCGAAACCCTAGGGCCAAAGGGGTTTATATAGGCGGATATGATAGGCTCGACGCGAGGGTCGGAGCTTGGACGCGAGGGTCGAGCCGCCAAAACGCCAAGGGTCGCGTTCGCCAAAGCCGAGGGTCGCGTTCGTCGTCGAATTCGCCTGTGTCGACGTCTACGCTCGCCTGCATTATCCATCGAGCTCGTCGGAGCTCCTCGCCGGAAGAGGTGAGTTTTGTCTACACCCAAACTAAGGCGTGCGTACGTCGTGGAATCCACCTAGAATAACTTGATATTTGCTAAAACCCATTACCAAAATGCTAGCATTAGTTATTCTTGGGTTTTGGGCTCACGGGCCTGTTGGCGCGCGCAAGTCGTGGGATCCACCTAGAGTAACTTGATGTTGGCTAAAACTCACTACCAAAATGCTAGCACTAGTTATTTTTCGGTTTTGGGCTTCACACTAGTTCATGTGGGACTAAATTAGGGAGTGTTATAATCACCCCACCTTACAAAGACGAGGCTCTCGTCATCACGACAAGACAATTAGCACATCACAATATCACTGTCAGGCGATGTGGACTCTAGAGTAGCTCCCACAACATCCACGCGATGTAGCCCCGCATAGCACTTAGCTCCACACTTCCGACTAGAAACTGTTCTGATACCATTTGTCACGCCTCGGACCGGCGGGCCCGTTGGCACGCACAAGCTATGGGACCCGACCAGAGCAACTCGATATTGGCTAAAACCCTCTGCCAAAATACTACTACTAATTGTTCTTGAGTATTGGGCTTCTCTATTTAAGCCACTAACATTTTTTCACACTAGTCCATGTGAGACTAAAGTGGGGATGTTATAAAAACAAAAAAGCTCATTATTTTAATTCACCCCAGCATATTAATTGCTCATAATCGAAAATGATCAATCGTAAAAATCAAATTAAAATCCGACAGTGGAGAAAATAAAGCTCATGTCCGAAGCAGGCAGCATAACCAAAATGACTCGAAATTCATTTGATCTCCGTTAGTCATTTAATTACTCTAACCTGATAACACAAAACCAGCAGCATCATATAAACTTCTAAACTGCAATCAGTTGATGCCCTCAAGCAATTAGAATGCACGTACTCAGAAAATATCTCTCCATGTCTCTCGTTTTGGAGGGAGGCATTTAACAGGAAACAATTTCTGTGTTTCTCTCATTTTGAAAGAGGCATTTAACAATAGGGGTGGCAAAGGGGTAGGTTGGTTATTACGGGTCGTGTGATGAATCTAACCCGACCTGTTAAATAAATAGGTCAAGTTACCTGATCCGTTTATCAAACAAGTACCCATATAACGCTACATGGGTCGTGTGATGAAATGAATCCTTGTGGACACTCGACAAAACAACTTGGAATATTTTTCCACACCCGATCTTTCTTATCTCAAAGAAGGTGAATGAATTTTGTTTTATGTCCTAATTATAAAAAAATAATAACAAAATAACATTGAAGTATTGAACAAAAACCATGGAAGCACCTTACTCAAATTCATGAAAGTTTACAGCTTTAAAAATAATTTTGATTTATAAACCCATTCGAAAATCAAATCCAAAATAAAAAGAAGCGCTAAATAAGCAAAATATAAAATGATTGTGCAAAAAAAATATAATTTTTAACTAAGAAAATTGAAATACCGGCCCGTTTGCTAACCAATATTTCATTTTAAATATTTTATTTAGCCCAATTCTATTGTTTGAATTCAAAAGAATTTCAATACGGATATTGACTCAAATTCATTAACATTTCAAACACATAATAGACCCAATAAAAAATTCTTAATTCAACCGACACCCTGTCATTTACAATTCCACCAGTT
>NC_033799.1:63061954-63069858 GCF_001876935.1 Asparagus officinalis | reverse complement strand
CACTTTCGTTCTCAATCGCTCTCCCTCCACTTCCACCGAAACCCTATCTCCTAGACCTGACCGGAAAAAAAGAACCTAGTAAAAATTCCCCATTTCAACTAGAAAAATCTCCCCTAAAAGTACCCTAGAGCGGGGCGGGAGGGGGGAGGTAAATAGGGTAATTGCTAATCTAATCTAATATTAATACCAAACTAAAACTTATTAACAATATCCGAGCAAATGTGATAAACAATAAAGTATGCAAGGATATACAATTTAAACAATGAGCGAAATAAATATGAACACATGAACAAGAGAGATAATGCACAAATGACAATAAAAAACACAACGCATATGATCACAGAGTTTGGTCGACCCATGACCTACGTCTCCGCTCCTCACCCTCGAGGATAATCTCCACTATCTCAAAAACAACTAAACAATCAGTTTTCAATGCTCACCGATGAACGTTTACAACTCACACAATTATCAATACATAACACACTCCTCTAAGTGTTGGTCTAGCCCGTGCCACCTTCCTCGAGTGCTCGGAATTACTACCTCTCCCTAGGATTTACAACCGACGCCACTCCTCTTGAATTGAACCCATCTCTCACCAACCACTTCTCTAAGTTTCCTTATGTATTACAATGTGTGACGCTCTTGTTTTCACACATGGCTGTAGTTCAAGGTGAATGCAGAGATGTCAAACCTTCCATGCACCCACACTGTGCAATAACACGTTTTACCAATCACAGTAATATCCTCTAATGGAATGAAAAAGAAGTGTATGTACAAAACATGCAAAATAAAGTAAATAAATACAATAGACATGGTATAGAAGGATAAATCTCATATATGAAACTATGTCTCAAATGAATAAAACTATAAATACCTGATCTATAAAATAATGTAAAATATCTCAACATGAAGCAACTGGAAATGTAACTAAGGCTCATAGCCCTCTACATGAAGCAACTGGAAATGTAACTAAGGCTCATAGCCTTTACAAAATAAAATACAACTCAAATAACTGAATGAAAACATAAATCTACGATGGAGCCTCTACTGATAACTCATGCGACGATGATTATGCAAGAACTCTATTATCCTGCGGCTCTTCGAAACTTTGAGCTGCCTGAAAAGAAAATTTAAAATAAAAAGAACAACAACAAGAGAGTCAGAGTTCTACAGCAAGATGACCACCATCCACCCCCAGGGGAAGGGCTGCTAGATGAAGTGGAGGCTCTACCTATTAAGCATAGTCTACCTAGATCATTTTCTCCGTATCTAATAGAGTTAATATTTAGACACCTACAAGACGAGACATAGTACGCCAAGTGAAATAATCAAACAAGGAAACCCTCATGTATATATCATATGTCTCAAATTGTAGATGCCTAAACATTAACACCAAACTAGAAATAAACAATCTAAATAAAATCAATAATTAGAAACCCACAATACGAGACTGATACGTTGAGCGAAATAACCCAAAGAAGGAAACCCTCATGTATATATCATACGTCTCAAATTGAATCTCTAATCATTAACCCCAACCTAAGAATAAAATATAGTAATACAGAAAGTAAAGATATTCATAAAATTATATTTATAATATCTTTCACTATCACTGGGAAGATAAGATAAATATCAACATATAACCCCGCATACTTTCAAGGGCAAAGTACCTCGGTCATATATCTCAGCAATGAGTCATATACATAAGTGGCATCCACCAAAGACTCAGGCTATCAATAATCATCTCAATATAAATCCTTACAAGATTCTGATTCATTGCATCATCATGCGGGACGGACTACCCGGTCGGTATCCTAACAGTGTACACTGCTCATTAGTCTTATCGCATCTCTGTACATAATACGAGTGCAGGACGCACTACCAAGTAGGCATCCTAGAAATACGGCTCACAAACCTCATCGTACCCTAGTGCGTGACGGACTGCAAGATAAAACATCCTAAACCCGACTCAATGGACTGTCATAATGGTATATCGACGTACTAGTCCACGTATTACTGAGCAGTGCTCATCAACGATATCTATCATGTACATAAATGTGTAATCAACCTTTATCTTAAGTGTAATTCAAATAAAATTCATCATAATCCCCTTTTGGGATATTTGTGGTGTGTTACGATACTATTCAGGTGTACCCATGACTGAACATGTATCATCGTGCGGCTCGATCCTCGCTATCGTATTAAAAAACGCAAGAAATAAAACTACATGTCAAAAATATCCTAGGTCGGTCGATCGCTCTAAATGTATCGGTCGACAAAACAGAGCATTGTGCACAACACGCACACACATGACTTTACCGGTCGACCGCCACTANGTCGACCGGCTAGTGCAATATCTGGTTCTTAGGTTTTCGGGTTTGCATAATTTGTAACTATATTTAAATACTTATTTATATCATCATGATATAAATAACAATATTAAAACTTAAACATTAAATAACAGAAGACCATCTATACAAAAATTAAACTTTTGGTTTAATCTAATTAGGGTTAACATCCTAATTAATCAATTTCTCAAATAAAACATGAAATTTGTCCATAAGATTAACTGAATATGATAAATTCTACATAATTAATAGAGATGAAAAATTATTTAAACATGTTTACAGAACTTAGGTATCACAAACCTAGGGTTTAAACATCTCCCTTTTAAATGAAAACTCAAATAATAATAAATCTAGGATTTAAACATGATTAGGACATGATTAATAAGTTGAAAAGAAAATTAAAAGTAACTTTAATAATCATGATCTTGTTACTAACATAAACAATAAGAAATAAACTTCATATCTATCATTAGATTAAGATTTAACCTAAAAAATCATGTTTTTAATGCATGTGGTTAAACTTTAACATGAGATTCATCATTATAATTAATTAAAACTTAATCTTTACTAAGGGAAGGGTTTGGAGGTGTAGGCATATAAAATTGCTTATAGGTCCCTTAGCACAGTTCGGCATAAACCGACGAACCAACGAGGCGACGAGATCGACGAATCGCACGCAAGCGACGGAATGCATCCATACGCGTTTGGAATCAAGCCAAGTGTCAAAGAATCAACGAGTCATCTAACCGAGAACAGACTCAGACGAATCACGATCGAATCAAGATCAGTTTCGGACTCGAACTCAGAAGTGGATTTACTGCCAAATCAGGAATCAGACTTACTGCCAAATCAGATCAACAAATCAGATCAACCAAATCACGGATAGAACCGGAAAACGAACACAAAAAAACTCGGAAAACCCACCACCTAGAGGGGCTCGGCCGAAACCGAGCCACCTTCAGGTGGCTCGGCCCAAGCCGAGCCACCTCAAGGTGCCCCGGCCCAGAGCCGAGCCACCCTGAGGTGGCCGGCCCAGATCTGTGCCTAGGCACAGATCTGGGTGCCTATAAATAGGAGAGGGGGTGTTCATTTTCAGAGGTCGGAATTTCAAGAGCCAAAACTCTACCGGATTGAAGAGTGAACTCAGAGCTTTGAAAACTTGAAGACTTGCACGTACAGATCTGATCCTCGGCGAGCACCTACGTTAGAAAAGGCAGGATTTCGAGATTTCGAGAGAGGCCAAGAACAGATCTGAGATCTACACGATATCAACTCCGGATCTAAAGCTTCGTCTTAGATCCCGAGTATCTGAGCGATTATTCCCTTGGTGGACTAATCGCCTCCGCCTATTTATTCGCCGTTCGTGAATAGATACCCGTATATCGTGTAGAGTCCGACCGATCTAGATTTCGCCGCGGTGGTCCCGATTAACCCGGCGTCGGCAAAAGAACCCAAAAGCGAGAGACCGCAAAAACAGGATTCGCGATTCGTTCGACAAATAAGAAAGTTGTATTTTTCTTTTTTTTTCTGTTGATTTAATTGTAACCGGATCTAAAAAAGAGCCGGACTTTTGGTAACCCCCAAGATTGATCAATTATTTCAATGAGAAGAGAAAACAGTTTCCCCGCGACACAATCTGCGCTTAAGACCACAGGTGGGAGCCGACGATCGCCAATCGAGTCGATACGTCGCAGCCGCGGATTGCAATCCCGGTTTGCTGGAGAGGTCGAGTACGAGTTCGACCAAGCCAAGTTCGAGGAGTACCGTGTCCTCGTTCGGACTACCCCCCCGCAAAGTCACAGAAGTTCTCCTCCGGGAGAAAAGCTCGTGTTGGTTTGAAGCATGCTCGGAGCCCACAAGCGTCTCAAGCCCAACTGACGCCGGAAGTTGCGTCAGATGAAAATTCCACCGACCCTCCAACCAGGTCAGTCCAGCTCCCGCCAACGCCTCACTGTTCAGGCGTTGTGACTCTCATCAAGAGAGCCGCCAGGAGGTCGCAACGCCTTGCACACGCAACTCGCTTAAGGCGATGGAGTCTAGGACGGATTCGCTACAACGTAGAGTTGAAGAACGAAGGGGCAAACAGCCCTCAACCACCATATGAACGGCGACTCTTCCAAGCCGCCAAAGATACGAATCGGGTCCGCGTCAAACGGAATCCGTTCGGACGCCTCCGAAGAGCGTATTCGCAAGCGCCGCGCGGATGTCAGCGCGCGAGGCACGGGCTCAAAGCTCAGGGGAAGCCCGTAGAAGACTGCAAAAGGAAAGGAGCGCGAAAAGCCCCACCACGCAACTCGCCAAGTCTGGAAGCCTAAGTCTGAAGTGGCGATCCCAGGCCAAAAAGCAGCCATTGCAGCCTTCAAAGCAAAGGGCAACCTCCGGCGCATCAAGCAAAGTCGCCGTTCAATTCCAAATAGCTTCTCGGGGAGATCATGCAGGATCCATCCGAAGGAAGAAGCCAATTTTTAGAGCCGCCCTTCGCGTCTAAATCCGGCATGAGAGAGGCAAAGCTCCCAGTTCAACGAGGTTTGGGCCCGATGAAGAAAGCCTCAGAACGACTCAACACACTGGGGTCCGTCGTCACTCCAGCTATGGACAAAGAGCTCAAGGCAGCTGCGCGCACTAACTTAAACGCCATCGAAGTCCAAGAGCACGGCCTGAAGACTCGCGCCCACGAAGGCACGTTTGCTAGGCGTTTAACCTTTGAAGCCCAAAGAAGGCGATATCAACCTCAGATCGGCAAACATTCTGTCATCTGATAATGATAGTATAGTGTTATACCTGAAACGTCGATGCCCGCCGACACGATAGGTACTCTGACGTCAAAATGACATTGTACTTATCGTGCTGGGGGACGAATAAACCAGGAAGAGGGGTCCCGAGAACGGAAATTCAATTGTCCCTGTTCCAAACTCATTCGCGATGATTGTACTGAAGCAGATTGGCATTAAGGCGGTCCCCGAAAAGAGTTCAGTTTTGAAAGACTCAGCGCGGAGACGCCAAAACCAAGGCCTAGGCGCCTTCCAACGAAGCAAGAAGGGTGATGAAGACGGAGAATTTCCGAGCTGTCACCACCGAACATGATGAGCAGAAGACATCGGCCACGAATTGATTTCGAGTCCGATTCTGAGAGCTCCCGACTAAACTCCATTCTGCAGCTCCGGAACCATTAGAGCGACAAACCTATGGTAGGGTTCGGACAATACGCCCTTCAGAAGATGAAGAATCTGATGCCGGCTCCGCGGTTGCACAGATAATACGGTATCCAGCGAGGGACACCCCGCGAGCACTTGTTATGATTAAGTGCAGGAGCAGTTATGCCAAGAATGCCTTGAAGACGCCTTTGCTAAGCAGAAAGAAAGTTTCATTTGAGATGCAGATGGCCGGCAGCAGATGAGAGAAATGCAATATGACCAACAAATCCAAGCATTGGGCGACACAAACAAGGCGAGCAGAATCGTCGTAACCCGCGGTTAAATCTGGAAGATGAGGATACAAATGCTCACGGCAATACACATGATCATCCTTCAACTGCAGGGGTGGTAATGAGGAATGCCAATGGAAGACACAGGCGAACAGTTCTGCCAAGATCAAAACTCGAGAGCCAAAATCAACACATTGATTCTCGCTCAAGCAGACGCGTAAGAAAACACGGCATTCCTTGCCATTACCCAAGAGAATGTTGAATCGATTCCATATCGGCGAAGTTAATTATTATACTTCAGGCCGTTTAATGGATGGGTTCATCTACCCAGCATTGGATTGTACTCAAATCGCACTTGGGGTGATTCTCTGTAATGAGCCTCTTGATGTGCGGTCATTCTCCGCACTCTCGGGGAGCCGCCTTCGATTGGTATCGTCGCCTCAAGCCAAGGCAGCGTTGAACAGCTTGGAACATGGAGAGCCCAAGTTCCTGGCCAACTTCTTTGACCGACGACACCGAGAGATCTATCGGATCGTTGCTCAGAGAAGCAGAAAGACGGAGAGCTTAGTCGATACCTTCGTCAGAAAGGTTCCGGAACAATGGCGGAATTGAATTCTATTTTTTTTTTGTTCCCGGGCACCCGATCCACTGAGGAATTCATCCTCCAGACCTGCCACAACAACCTCGCGTTGGACGTGCTGGAAGGCCAATGGGGACAGCACCATCAAGACGTGGAAGACTTGAAAGTCCTCGGGAGAGCAAGCGTCAATGCTAGAGCCGATTCCTCAAGAGGAAGAAGGACAGAAAAGAGGCCAAGCCGGCGACAAGGCTGCCAAAGCAAAGACTTCGTCCCACGGGGGAAAAAAAGGTAAGGGCCACATGCGTAATCGCAGTTGATGCTATATCAAACCTTTCAATTGCAACCCAGAACAGAACAGCAGCCACACAACAAGCCCCACAACAATCTCGAGGCGCAATGGCAACAACGGCCTCAGAAGACAAAAATCTCGGAGCCAAGCGTTTACCCCCAAAGTCTACTCTTTCAAAGATGATGAAGTTCCGGCCATCTTCAAATACTTGTTGTTATGAACAACAGAAATCACAGTGTCCGCTGCGATCGTATCAAGAGGCAGCAAGGTGATGGATCCAAGTACTGCGCGTACCACAGAATGCCGGTCACCACCTACGATATCACTGCTACCACCTCCAAGGACAAACCAGGCATTAATCGCGAGGGATTCATAACCAAAACCAGACCAGAATGTGGGGGGCAACCACCATGTCAATCAGTTTCCTCCGGTGCTACAACGTTCGAGCCAAAACGCCTCACCAAAAAATCGCGGATGAAGACCCGTGAATGACGACCCGCACGCGACAGCGCCAAAAGGACTTGTGCTGACCGCACACAACCCCAAATGGCGAATCCTTTGCGCGCTGCATCCAGATCTGATTAGAGATTAACAATGGGCCAGGTTCGTCATCGGAGAGAATGTCTAAAGGAAAAGGGAAATCTATGTTATGGAGTCTCTGCTATTCCAGGAAGATGACCGAAAAGAAATCCCCACTTTCCCGGCCTCTCGAAGACAGAAAACAAGAAGCTTTGCGACACGGAGCAAATGAGTTATCACTACAATTATTCCGCCACCTAGGAGCAGGGGGTGAACAAACGGGCGACCAGCAAAAACTCTCACAGAGATGGTGGGAGTAATTACGAGTCCTACACCGACGTAAAGAAAGCTCACCGACAGCGGTTAGATAAAACATAAAGAAAAGAGGCACCGAGGAGGTTCTAGAATCCGAAGCATCTCGTTTCAGTCGCCGATTGGAAAAGACAAACCGAGAGTTCGAAAAACTCCACGTGCTTTGACATCATGGCCAGCTAGCCAAGTATCCAGCGCAAACGCTATTATAATTGTTGCGCTGTCTAAAGAAACTAAGAAGCATTGCAAGAAGCCTTTGGCCCGATTCGGAAGCATATCCTCACTCGTATCAAACCGGCACCTGAGAACTAGAACTATTAGCCTCAATATGCAATGTGGCAGCTAGAACATTCCCTGCCATCACCTTCACCAAAGAAGACATGCAGACGAAGAATTCAAACGCATGATCCCGCCCAATTGTAATCTCTCTCG
>NC_033799.1:63046661-63060954 GCF_001876935.1 Asparagus officinalis | reverse complement strand
GTGACCCCTTGAACTATTATTCCTCATGAGGATCACGTCTATTAGACATAGTAAATTGGGATGCATGCAGCATGTCACCATTATATAATTTGCTCGTATCTGAGGATGAACAAACAAAAAGGACATCCACTGCTGCGAACATAGAAATTAAAGCAGAAGCTGTTCGTCTTACTTTGAAAGCTACTCTATATCTGTTCGTCTTACATTGATGAACGTAGTCTCTGTTGCGGGACTCCTCCAGGTTGATAATCCTCCTTTATTTACTTTATTTGATGCTTGATTTTTGTAACTGTATCATGTTATCAACTAGTTTTTTTCCCTCTTCAGTTGTCACTTTTCACCATATTCACATTTCTAGCAGTAGTGTCTTTTTTCGCTGCGATTAGCCAGGTCTCAAATGGATTCATCTAGGTTGATGTTAGTGAACTTTGAAGAAGTCTTTTTTTATCCATAATTTTATTTGCAGAGTCAGAGGGTGCAGAAGCATTACCATACTTTTTAATAGGGTACTATGTCTACCAGTCACGTTACTTTAGTGAAAAAATATAATTACTTCTAATAATGTGCAAAGGTTGATTATATAACATACGAGAAACCGGAAGATAGCTGTTGATGCAGCAAATGTACTGACAATGTAGCAGTAGTTATTATTGCATCCTAATCTCTTGATTGTAATCCTTCCCACATAATATACTGGAAATATGGAATTTTTTTTATTGATTCTTAATATTTAACATCTTTCTGGTCTTGGAAAATTCAATAGCTTTCTCCTTGGTTGCACCAGCTAAAATGATATAAACGAAAATAAACATTTTACCTAATAATTGCCTATCAATTTTATATTGCATGGCTGTCCATTGCTTAAAATTAACTTATCCAGGAATTTGGTGTGGTGAATAAAATTTGAACATGTTGATACTTTTACAATGTCATAACAAATTAGCCTACCAAAGTTAATGGTTTGTTGATTTCTGGGGTACTTTTTGATGTTGATTCTTTGGGATACAGGGATTTGGGGGGTAGTTTTGCAGATATGCATGATACAGTTTGGAATCTGAAACTATGTTGTGGAGTTGAGGGAAAGCTTTAATTTTTTTTGTCAGATGTTCTTTTCAAATACATCCTCTGTTGACATGTCCCTATATTATGTATTCATCATGCAAGTTTCAATGTATTTGGCTTTGTAATTATAGAAATATAGCCATATGCTAGATATCATGTCAACTATTAATTATCTCATCCAAACAACCATAGTTGATTCTACTTTGATGGGATTTGATGTATCAATTTATTTCATGCATGATCTACTCCTGCCTCATTTGCATAACTTAAACTTTTTACTCTCTTTTGAAATTCTTATAGGGATGAAGATCTTCTTTGTCATGGACTTGCATTAAATGATGATTTGCAGCATGTCCTATCCAAAACGATGCTCTTAATGCAGGTGTTGTTGTTCGTATGCAGAAAACAAAGTCTCTTCAGGCACTTAATGCAGATATTCCTCCCGTCATCAACTATTTGTAATTAATGATACAAATTTGAGATTGTCGTTTCTAGTTTTCTTGATGTAATCTGTTTTTGAGAGACTTTATGTACTTGGGTATGCAAAAGGAAGTTTGTAAATTAACGCTTTTAGCGCTCAAGGGGAAATGGAAAAATAGTACTTGGGTATGCAAAAGGAAGTTTGTAAATTAACGCTTTTAGCGCTCAAGGGGAAATGGAAAAATAGATTTTTATGTTGATGTGAATGGAGCAAATTTTTTTGGATGTTCAGATTCAGTTGGCTTGTATTTGACAGAAAATATATTACTTTTGGCGATGCAAATTAGTGTTGATAAGCGTCACTAAAAGTAACACTTTTGTCGATGTTATATTTCGTCGCTAAATGTAACACTTTTGCCGACGAGATATTTTGTCACCAAAAGTAATATCTTTTAGCGACGCAATTATGCGTCGCCAAAGATGAGCTTTTTAGCGACGCTATATTCTGCGTCGACAAAAGTATACTTTTGCCGACGCAAGTATGCGTCACCAAAGATGGCCTTTTAGCGACGCAACATTCTGCATCGGCAAAAGTATACTTTTGCCGACGCAAGTATGCGTCGCCAAATATGAGATTTTTAGCGACACTACATTTTGCGTCGGCAAAAGTATACTTTTGCCGACGCATTGCCTTTTGCCGACGTTAAGTACGTCGCCAAAAGTGTAATATTTCCCGACGCTGTCCTGTATATGAAAAAATACGGCTAAATACCCATATTGGTATTTTAATTCAACCCCATTTACCAACAAGGTATTTTAATTAGGAAATTCGGCGATAAGACATTTTAATTGAATAAAATTACCATTTAGGTCCTTTTTCTCGTCGGCGGTCACTTTTCCGGCGAGAACTCATCACGTGCGTTGCACGTGGGGCTTAATCTGTGTTTAACCCTCTACTGTTCATCATTTTTATGACGTGGCAGGGAATTAACCCTCTAAAAACCAACTTCACGCCCAAGGCGCTCTCCACCTACCTCCGCGTCCAGCAGAACGTGATCGTCGCTCATTTGGGTCGCTGGGTCGAGATGTCCGGCCCCGACGAGCCCATCAAGCTCAGAAACGTCGAAACTTTCGAGACTGCTCAAGCTCAAAACCCCATCAGGCAGAGACCCAGAGAGATGATTCGACGAAACATTGAAACTTACAAGATTCCAGCAAGAGCCAATGCTGCTTGGTACCTGGCCGTACAACTTGTTACCAGCCAAATTGACATCGACCAAGCTCTCACATTGTGAGAAAAACCTAGTGGGTATCTCTGGCTCTTGCTGGAATCTTGTAAGTTTCAATGTTTCGTCGAATCATCTCTCTGGGTCTCTGCCTGATGGGGTTTTGAGCTTGAGCAGTCTCGAAAGTTTCGACGTTTCTGAGCTTGATGGGCTCGTCGGGGCCGGACATCTCGACCCAGCGACCCAAATGAGCGACGATCACGTTCTGCTGGACGCGGAGGTAGGTGGAGAGCGCCTTGGGGGGATGAGTTCTTAAACACAGATTAAGCCCCTGCCACGTCAGAAAACAGAGCCACATTAGCTTCCTAAACACAGATTAAGCCCCACGTGCAACGCACGCGATGAGTTCTCGCCGGAAAAGTGGTCGCCGACGAGAAAAAGGACCTAAATGGTAATTTTATTCAATTAAAATGTCTTATCGCCGAATTTCCTAATTAAAATACCTTGTTGGTAAATGGGGTTGAATTAAAATACCAATATGGGTATTTAGCCGAAAAAATACTGTATGCTTTTGCCGACGCAAATTGATATGTGTCGCTAAAAGTTGTGCTTTTCCCGACGCATCAAGCGTCGCCAAAAGTGTTGACTTTTCCCGACACAGTGTGTTTGCGTCACCAAATATTTTCCTTGACGCACTTTTGGTGACGCGTTAGCGACGTTGCATTTTGCGTCGGGAAAGATATTTCCCGACTTTTTTTAAACATTTGCTGACGTTTTTCTTTTGTCGGTAATGATGTATTTTGTTGTAGTGTTTATATCTATCCTTCACACTGTTCAATTGAAGAACTATTGTACCACAAGCCCTAATACATTTGAAATTATTCACCATAACGAGACCCCCAAAGTAGGCAAATGATCAATAATGTGCTTTTGCATGTGCTAATAACAATAATAGTGTCTTGTCAAAAGAGGACAGGAATTTTAATTTCCATCCCAAATGCAGGAAATTCCAAATCACCCACTTAATATTTGCTGATGACCTTCTCCTTTTTTCTAAAGGGGACTTATATTCAGTGAATAGGCTCTACCAATGCTTCAGTGATTTTTGTGCAGTCTCAGGTCTCAATGCAAATTTAAACAAATGCTCAATCTTTTATGGAGGGATTGATGATTCAGTTAAAGCTTCCATATTCAACAGTCTGGGATTTTCTGAGGGGTCAATGCCTATTAGATACCTTGGTGTTCCTCTTATTTGCAAAAGGCTATCATATACAGATTGTGCCCCTCTTTTAAACAGAATATCAGATCAATTTCAATATTGCAGTCACAGGAAACTGTCATATGCAGGGAGGTTGCAAATTATCAAGAGCTCTATCTTAGGGATTCAAGTATTCTGGACCTCTAACTACATCTTGCCTGTAAGAGTGCTTAAAAAAGTTGATGAATTGTGCAGAAATTTTCTGTGGGGAAAATATGATCAATCTGTTAAAGTTGTCCCTTTGGTTACTTGGGAGAGAGTTTGTCTGGACAAAAAGAAAGGTGGACTATGGATTTTCTCTGCCACTATCTGGAATCTAGCCTCTGCTGTGAAACTCCTTTGGCATTTGCACACTAACAAAGAATCCTTATGGATCAAATGGGTGAATGGGACTTATCTAAAAAACTTCAATGTTTGGCAGGTTCAAGCTAAAAGGGGTGACTCATGGATGTGGAAACAATTGTTGAAGGCTAGAGATAAAGCTGTGGAACTGTGTGGTAGCATTGACAACCTGAAACAGACAATAAAATCCAGTTCTAACAGTTCAAAAATTAAAATTGCTGAAATATATAGAGCTTTCTCCCCTGCAGCAAATCCTGTTCCATGGCATAACTTGGTCTGGGGAAATTTATCCTATCCAAAGCACTCTTTTATTTGTTGGCTTGCGGTAAATAACAAGTTACAAACACAGGACAGGTTACTTAGGAAAGGAATTGTGAATGCAAATCAATGTAAGATGTGCACTGGTGCATGTTTAGAGAGCCGTGATCATCTATTTTTTGAGTGCTCCTTCTCCAAGGAAGTTTGGTATCAAATCATGGATTGGCTTCATTTCAAATGGAGATCATGCTCTTGGAATTCCCTCTTGAATTGGTATTGTACAAAGCTAATAAAGAAAGGCATTAAGCAAAATATCAAGAGATCTGCTATGTCAGCTACTATTTACCATCTATGGTGTGAACGCAACAGGAGGATTTTCCAACTGAAGTTTCAACCTGGGGAGAGTTTGGTTAAGAGAATCAAAGTTGATATCCTTACTATTTGCCTAAACTCTCCAAACATTGCGGGGGATTTGGCAGATTGGATCAGGTCTTTATAATTTGCTCTGTTATAGTATCCTGTGCTCATGACTGGTTGTGGTACAGATTGTGTACAGGTCTATCTGGGGGCACTGCTGGCATTCTTGTTAGCCTGTTCAGACTTGGTGAAGGATCCTCAAAGAGTAGTAGATACTGCTATTGGGTTGCTGGACAGAGTTATAAATTGAAGCTGTGCACGGTTTCTTTTTGTATACAGTCTTTGTTTCTGTTTCTCATTTTTGTTGTTATAGCTAGGTCTGATCTCTAGCTATAGGTTGTTTTGATTTGTTATCTCATTTACATATTCATGTTCTTGAGATTCTTGATGTACAAAACTCTTACATATTGGTAATGAATAAAATTTTTCATTTACCAAAAAAAAATAGTGTCTTGTCATTGGAAACACTGAGTGAATAGCATTACACATTGCTCTATCCTGATATGTTATAATAGCACCTGGTTCAACCTCATGCATGCATTTCAGCCATTCTTAAAATAACCACACAAAGATATCTTCATGTTCATCAGCTAATAATGTACAACAAAGTAAAGTGGACTACCTATGGTGATTCACACCAGTAAATGGAGCAAATGGAGAACTGAACTTATTAGTTCTGTATGTCACATCAAACACAATAATATCACTGAATTACAAATGAGATGCTCTTAATCTTCCATCAGCCTAGAAAACACTCATCATTTGTCCACTATTGTCTACTTCTATTGCAAAATAAAATTCTGGATCATTCGATGTCTTACTCTAAAAATGTCAAATGATAGATATGCATTCATGGCCAATATTGTTATCTCTTTGGGTTTGGATATGATCAATACATTGTTGTGGTGTCACTAATTCACCTTCTCTTCCATTGGTTGCATTAATGACACGACTAATAGTGGAAGGAGGCATACCTTCTTCTCGCAGACTCTCAATAAGTTTTTTACATCTTTGAGTTTTATGGAATTGTTGATGTGATATGTGCATTTTTGCTTTGTTTGGACTACTCAACACATGATTTGTATGTTCTTCAACAAACCCCATGAATTGTCCTCCAATAATTTAACTCGCATTATTGTCTTACATCCCACTCGAGTCTCTCACCAAAAAGGAATCTCTATCTTGTCTCTATTAGATCTATAGCCCTCCTTATCACAAATAAGCTTTCTATCTATCACGTCTCTAGTCTTGCGAGAGTAATTTACTGTGCTCTTCCTTATTCCAAAACCCATCAACAATGCATAAGAGTTCTCTAGTCTTGCGAGAGTAATTTACTGTGCTCTTCCTTATTCCAAAACCCATCAACAATGCATAAGAGTTATAATAGTTATAAGCTTCTTCATAAGCTCTTCCTTATTCCAAAACCCATCAACAATGCATAAGAGTTATAATAGTTATAAGCTTCTTCATAAGTAGCAAACTCCATTCCTAGTAGTGGTTTAGGAGCATTTTCAGTATTGGCCGCAATTTTACTTCCAATAGAACTTGATTCTCCCATTCTGAACTCTGCACTAGTTGTATTTATTAGCTGTAAAACAAATGCAAGAAAGAAAAACTTAAAAAATGTCATAAGCTAAAGATCATTGACAGTAATAGTTCACAACTATGAATGTATAGTTACACATATATTTAGAAGCTAAACTTGAGGAAAATCAACGTATATCATTAAAAATTTATAAGAAACTACTAAAATTGATTGAACAAAATTGAAACTTTGATATGTGACAGATGTGAAAGATACCAAATTTTAGTAAAAATAATATTTCATTGGGAAAAAGAGTTCCATTATATATATTCTAGTTTCTAACAAGTTTACACCAAAAGCTGAGCTAGACTATCAATTGAACCATGAAAACATTTGAAAGATATTTGTATCTGCCATTCTGTGGTGGAAGACTTCATCCAATCTTAATATGAACTGTCTTAATTCTCAATAAAACTCTATCTAGATTTTGCTAAATGAGTCTATTATTTATTGCTTTAAAATTTTTAGTATTTTTAACAAACCAAAACCAATACATGGTAACATGATACTTCTGAAACCTTCAATACTACCAACTAAAAGATTTGTCTAGTACTGATTGCCTACTGAGATTTCAAAACCTGTTTTCAGTTTACTCTAGAGTTTTCTTGGTATTGAGTTGTGCTTGGTAGAGCCTCTCTTGATGAGAAGGTTTTTTAGATGAATTTGATAAAATGTAAGATTTTCAAGAGATTCTAGCCCCACTATAGTCTGAAAGTATTAAGAAATAATGGGTTTCACTTTCTTAAATGATTCTGGAATGCAAAGAAGTTCAGAAGATCCAGATTTCCCCGAAACCCCCATTGACTGAATAGCTTAAAGATAAGCAAACATACACACACAAAAAAAAATATGCAACATCAAGAAAGAGAAAAGAAGAAGAAGACTAGTGTCGTAGAAAGGAGGATGGGGGAAAATGGGAAAATTAAGAGAGAGAGAGAGAGAGAGAGAGAGAGAGAGAGAGAGAGAGAGAGAGAGAGAGCTTAAAGATAAGCAAACATACACACACAAAAAAAAATATGCAACATCAAGAAAGAGAAAAGAAGAAGAAGACTAGTGTCGTAGAAAGGAGGATGGGGGAAAATGGGAAAATTAAGAGAGAGAGAGAGAGAGAGAGAGAGAGACGGACTTTTATTTCAAAAGCGGTGGGATTTTATCAAAAAAACCTCTGCGCACACTGGGGAAGCGCTGGCCAACGCTTTCCTATTATATACTATATATATATATATATATTATATATATATATATATATAGTTAGAGAGAGAGACGAGAGAGGATATTAATGGGGTTATTTCCTTGTCATAGGAGGGATTTCGTCCATGGACGCCTCTAAATCACCATGATTGAAGCCGACATTGGTGAGTTGAATCCGCTACGTTGAACTTGATCTTACTATTCTAAAACCCCAACACACAAGTTTGCGGGTGAAATCGTCGTCTTTGAACCTTCCATCGGCATGTGTGAAAAGTTCTATTCATTCAAAACCGTTAAAATTTGATAGCAGGTGCGATGTGAAGCGGTCAAACAGACGACGGCGTTCACCCCAATACTTGGTGTGTTGGGATTTTAGAATATGATAGATCAGTTCAACGGAGGGATCTCCACAATGTCGCTCCAATCATGTGCATTTTGAGAGGCGTCATAGCGAGGGAAATCCCTCCTATGACAAGGATACGATAACTCATATTATTCTATATATATTATATATATTAATATATATATATATATTATATATTATATATATAATAATATAGTATATATTTATATATATATATATATATATATATATATTATGAGATTAATGGGTTCCTTGTCATAGAGGCGGATTTCCTCCTATGCACGCCTCTAAAATCACATGATTGAGCGACATTTGTGATGATCCGCTCCATTGCAACTGATCTACATATTTAAAACCCCAACACCACCAAGTTTGGGTGAAACCCGTCGGTTTGACCCTTCATCCAGCTCGTTATCAATTTTAATGGTTTTGAAGTGAATAAACTTTTCACATGGGCTCGATGGAGGTAGTTCAAACCGACGACCGGATTCACTTCTTTTAAACATGGTGTGTTGAGGTTTTAGAATATGTAGCATCAAGTTTCAACGGACCGGACGATCCACATATGTCGCTCAATCATGGATTTATAGAGGCCATAGGAGCGAAATCTCCCTCCTATGACAAGGACCTACCATTACCCATCTCTCTCTTCTCTACTCTCTCTCTCCTCTCTCTCCTCTCTCTATATATATATATATATATATATATATATATATATATAGATATATTATATATATATATATATTATATATATATATATATATATAATATATTATATATATCATATATATTACAAATCCATGAGTTAGAAAGAGTGCTCACTCACGCCAAGATCAAAGAGCGGTCCTTTGATGTCATTTGAAACTTAGGTTGAGAGTGAGACGATCATCCTAACTCAAAATGCTAATCAAAATTAGTTACAAAAAATTAGGAGCATGCGCCGTCAGCTTTGTCTCCACCTACTGACATAAGACAGATCATCTAGGGAGGCAAGTTTCAGTAGTATGGATTATGTACAATCAAAAGAAGCCCATTAGGCTAAGTGCACAATAAAAATTTATCTCCCACCAAGTCTGAGATGGATCCATGAAGATCATGCAGTCCCAGATTGTTGGTTGTTAATAGAGTCTGCCCTGCCTATTTCCTTAATGAGTTACCTGACTAGAATATAATGAAGAAAGAAGCATTATCAGTTAATTGCTGAGAAGTTATGGAGGAGAGAAAGCCACAGCTGACGCTACTGTGTGTTAGGGACGAAGGAACCATGAGATTGAAGGATGTAGTCAAAGTCTCGATTGCTAATATTTAGCTGTAGTTTTTGCAAAAGAGGCTTCCAGACTTCTTTGGAAATTGGACATTCCCAGAACAAATGAGAATATGTTTCCATTGTAGATTTATAGAGAGAGCAAGTTGTGTCCCCTGACCAACCTTTGACAGCTAGGTTGTGCTTAGTGTGAAGCTTGTGTTCGTAGAGGAGCCAAGAGAATATCTTAACCTTGAAGGGGAGAAATTTTTTCCAAATGGTGTTGTATGCTGCACTTTTGATACCATCAGGAGATAGGATGCAATATAAAGAGTTGACAGTGAAAAGTCTTGAGGCTAAAAGACTTCATACTTCAGATGGCAGTTAGGCCCATTGAGGTTGGATAGAAGGGTTTTCATGTCAGAAACATCTTGAATCTCCTGAAGGGATATAGGCCTACGGATGAGAAGCCTCCAATTCCAGTGTTTTTCTAGCTTGACTCCTTGAGATCTGATGTTGACATTTTTAGATAAGGCCAGATTGAATGTCAAAGGGAATAAGGAGGACAAAGAGCTATAGCCAGTTCACTTATTTTCCCAGAAGCGAGAAGATAGACTATTACTCATTTTCCATTGAACTAGAGACAAGAAAGCCTGACTAGAGGTGATTGTATCATGCCAAAACTTGGATGCATTAGCCTTAGGTGGTGTACAACTGGTGAGAGGGAAAGACTAGTTATGAGAATTTGAGATAATATGAGTAACTAGAGAGTCTTGTCTAAGGAATTTCCACATCCATTTGGATGATAGAGACTCACTAAATGTGGATAGGTTGATGATACACAATCCTCCTTCCATTTTTGGTTTTCACGCTATCTTCCAGTTCACAAGTGCTTTGCCTTTGGCATATGATGCATTACTCAATTGCTTCTGATTTTATCTATCTCTTTGAAAAAGGAAAGGAAGTAGAGTGGAGTAGAAGGGTTATGAAAGATAATGGAAATCTTTTTTTGCTATGTTACGAGAAGAAGAGAACGAACCTTTTTTTAATCAATTGAAGTAGATGATTTGAGTGGTAGGGTTTTTCATAGAAAAATTAAAATCTTAAGTGTAAAATTCAAAAGGTTATCTTAACCATCAGTCCCTTATTTTTGTAAATCTAAATAAATATTTGTGATTTTTAAAACTTAAATAACATGATATATATACAATGATATTTGATATTTTGGAGTGATTTAATAGGAAAAGAACATAGATGTTTGCATCGAAAATTGTTGTATTCATTGCGGTATTCATTACAACTTCGGTCGTTACAATGAAAACAAAAAGATAGTCTTTTTATAAGACTTTTACACAATGAAAATGAAAAAATACAATTCTCACCAAACAAACGCAGAGATCGTTTATCGGTCTTCTGCTTGTGCGGGATCTTTGCATGTGCCGGGGTTTATCCGTGGACCGCCTTAGATCTGGATCCGGTTGATGAAAAATTCGGCAGAGCTTCGTCTTCACCAAGGAAGTATTTGGTTTGAAGCGCTGAGATCGACCAAGCGAAATCAGGGCTCTTCTCGAGATTAAGACCAAGCCTAATCTCAAGGGACGGACGGGAACGGGCGTCGGATCTCTCGAACTCTCCTTCTTTATGCCGAAGAACTCGCCAAGATCTGTCAACCCTCGCTGAAATTCATGCTCCTTTGACTCCACAATCCGGCAGCACCTCCTCGTCTTGATAATCAATCGCCCCCCCTGAAAGGAGGTCCTAGGTTTGTATTTATAGGGCTTCGAAAACGGTTATTTGGATAAGAACAAGTGATTTGGCCTTACTTTTAGTCAATAACAGCCTAACCACGTTTGTAGATGATATCAAGTCAGTTCGGACCTCTGGAACCAACAAATCTCGAGAAAAACCATCAAAAACCGAACCCGATCGAAACAGCGCACGCAGGACAAGTCTGACCCGCGCTTGCGCGGGTCGGCGCGATCCGACCCGCGCGAGCGCGGGTCGGACTTGGCCGACCCGCGCCACCGCGGGTCGGCCATGACCGACCCGCGCGGGCGCGGGTCGGCTTGGGTGGTTCGTTGTCGTGTCATCAACAGTTTGCCGATTCGCTTCATGCGCTTGTCGGCGTTGGATAATCCTTTTTGATTCGGATAACGATGTTCATCACCTTTTCTTTGTCTTGAGCTGTGTGCGGGCACCCATAGGCATTTTTAGACGCCTACAATAGACATCATTCAGTCCTCTACGAGAAAGGGATTGAGACTTCAACATACCAAGATTTTCAATTAAGTCTCATGTTTGGTTTGTTGGGTATTGGGACACAAATAATATTTATCTTTCCTATAATCCTCATAATGGATAGTAGGAACTTCTACCATACTCTAACATTAACAACATGGGACTTCCCATGACTATTATACCCTCCCATCTGATGTCTTCTCCACATTAATGTTATATTATAATATTATAATATGATATGTTAAATTAGGGGCCATTTCTAACTTTAGAAATTTTTGAAGTAATGTTTTAGAGGTCTCTTTGTATGGTCTTTCAAGCTATTAAGGTGCTGCTTGTAGTTTTCCAAAGTTTGGGTTGTTTGTAATTTTCAAACTTTTTAAAGAATAGTTGCAAAGTTTTCACAAGTCTGTGTTTTAAAATATTCTTAAAATTATTTATAATTTTAAAACTTTTAGGAGGCTATTTGATAATTCTTTGAGAGGTATTTGTAATATTTGAATCTTTTATGGGGTCATTTATAAAATTTTTATGGAGCTTTTTGTAATATTTTGAAATTCTCAGCAAGGTGTTTGTTATTTTCTCAACAGTCATCGCCTAGTTGTAGTATTTTTAAAGGATTGTTTGTAAAGTTTTTAAGGGGAAATTTGTTTGTTTTAAAACTTTTAAGGGTTTGATCGTAAAATTTTTTCGGGGGTTCTTTGTAAAATTTTAGGGGATATTTTTTTTTAACTTGTTAGAGGATTCCTTTTAAATTTTGTATTTTCTAGGAATTTTTCATAATTTTTTTTAATTTTAAAGGGATAGTTTGTAACTTTATGAATTTCATGTGTTCTTTGTACTATTTGGATAATTTAGGGGTTTATCTGTAAATTTTGAGTCATAAGGGTTTCTTTACAACTTCATGGGAAAATTGTAATTTTCTAATTTTTTTCAAGGGGTGTTTGTAATTTTTTAAACTTTAAAGGGGCTTTTGTAAATTTTTAAGGAGTTATTTGTAATATTTTAATTTTAACTATTTTTTATTATAGCAACTTTCATGCGCTATTTGTAAAAATTTCAAAGGATTGTTTGTAAAAATTTCAAATATGTATTTGTAATTTTTATAACTTTAAAGGGCTGGTTGTAAAACTTTCAAAGGGATTGTTTATAAAATTTCAAGGGTCATTGCATAGTTGTTTCACTTTTTAGAAGATTATTTATAATTTTCAAAATTTTTAGATATTTTTTATAATTTTTGGATGTTAAGTCAGGCAATTTATAGTTTCTGAGTTTTATAGTGCTATTTGTAGTTGTTGTAATTTTAGGGGTTTCTTTATAATTTCTGAATCATAATGGGTTGTTTCTAATTTTCTGATTTTTTAGGGGCATATTTAAATTTTTAGATTTTTTTAGGAAGTTGTTTGTAATTTTTGGTTCTCAGAATGTTTGTAATTTTTATTTTCAATAGGTTGTTTGTAGTTTTTGAATTTTGAAGTGGATAATTGATAATTGCCTAATCTCAAGGAATCATTTTATATGTAAAGGATGTTTTTTTATTATCAGAACTTTTCTAATTATGGATAGTTTAAATTTGATGAGAATTATTAGGTAAAGATCAGATTAGAAAAGAGGAGTTTGATTATTAGAAAGTTCGAACCTTGTATATTCTTAATTTCATGAGAAGTCTTACTAGATGAAGATAGGATTAGGTCTCCACATGACAATTTTTGGTACGATAGACAGACACTTAGCAATTTTTTTTACTTTTGTTTTTGGTCTGTAGTTCACCAATTTCTTTTTATATATGAAGGAAGGATAACTTCATGTGGTTTGGAAAAAAAAAATCTACCACGACAAAAGATTGTATCACTTTCTATATAAAAAATTCTGTCACATTATCAAAGACTATATTTGAACATGTGTGTTTGATTATTAGAAAGTTTGAATAACTTTTTTTAAAAGGAAAGGGGAGGAGTTGGAGAGGTTTCAATGCTAACAATCCTAAAATTATGTTTGTTTATAATTTTTTAGTACGTGAGGGGAAGGACCCGGAGGGTCAAAAAGATGCAAATTTTCTTGCTTTCTTAACCCTCTCAAATTGGATGGATTGGGAGTTGACTTTAAGTGAATTATTCCATTCCTTTCTTATTTTCAACTCTAAACAAACATAATTTAGTGCCATCATTCTCTCTCCCTCTCCGTTCTCTAGTTGTCTATCCTATCCAAACACAATTAGTTACATTACATGCTCTTCCTCTCATTTCCCTCTTCTTTAGGTTTAGATCAATCTTCCCCTTCCCCTACCCTCTTCTCTATCCAAACTGACTGCTAAGAGTTGCCTGCTTTTTGGTTTGTCAGTCATGTAATACTTCGATAGTACCTGTCAAAAGCAAAAAACCATACTAGCTAGGCTAGCTAGATAGTAATTTAGCCCATTTGGTAATAACCCACGTCCCTTCACTAATATTGGTCCGGAGTTTGATCCTTGGTATTGTGTTAATATTCTTTTTGCACCTCACATAAACTAAAACCCCTTGTGCTGTTAATGACACAAATGATCTTCGCATGTGTTACGCGGCTGCAGCTTCACGTGTTTAACAGCAAATGAAGATGGATATCAGATATCAGTCCCTTAACTCCGTATTAGTCCCCTAAACGTCGTTAATCCCTCAATGACCAAAACACCGCTCAATAGACAATAGTGTTTTCG
>NC_033799.1:63032327-63045661 GCF_001876935.1 Asparagus officinalis | reverse complement strand
CTGCAACTTCGCCAGGCTGGCCTGACAGCTGGTCAGGCCCGCCCATTTGAGGCATGAGAGAGGTCACATCCACAGCTATGAGAGAGAGGGTGCTCATCATTCCTACAGTGGTCACATCCCACAGCTAGGAGAGGGCAGGGTCCTCATCACCCCTATTAGTGGTCATATCCCACAACTAGAGGGCATGGTGCTCCTTACCCATTGGTGGTCATAGCCTACACATCAAGGGGTATCATATGCCTTCCCTTGCCTATTTAAAGGACACCTTTGGCAACAAGAAGAGGGGCTTGCTCGTGTCCAGAAAGGCTGCTCATTTGACTGCTTGGCTGGACATTTTGCTAGCTCATTGAGTCTTTTGCTCATTTGCTTAAGACTCACCACTTGGTTCTTTTCAAAGGCTCTTCATACAGAGACCTTCGTTTGGGTTGCTTGCTAAAACCTTCCTAAGTTCTTTGCTTGGATTATTAAAGTAGACTCGTCTGAACTCTCAGACTTGAGGCTCTCAAGCTTGTTGCGAACTCTTGCATCGTAGCCCCTTTCGAGCATTTGGTCTTCAAGCTCGGGTATATTCGAACTCAATCAACAAAAGTTTCTACTGCACACTGAAGCTTAATCGTAACTTTGATCGGATCGTCCAAAGGAAGTAAACTCGACGCAAGCATTCGAGGGAGGCATCCTATCGCTACCGAGGAACCCATATTAAACAAGAAGGGTCTTCCCTTCGCTTCTGTTGTAAAATCTGATTCTTAGTTTGTAATAAGTCATTCTTATAAATACAAACGTCCCCTCTATGCGAGATCAATTTTTACACCAAACACGGTCCAATATCCGATTCATTTCTGTTTGTGGGAAAATTGCAAAGAAGAGAATAAAGAAAATGTGATTTGTATTTCTTTCATTCCGATTACAATTTGATTACAAAAGAGAGGAGAACGAATTCAGTTCTTCCTCTTTGTTTAAAACTGGGTTCTTCACGGTGGCGATGGAGTGCCTCCCTCGAATGCTCGCGTCGAGTTTGCTCTCCGTTGACGATCCGCACGTCTTGATTCACTGGAACAATGTCTTCTCCTCACGATTTGACGTTGTAGAGAACTTGCGTGGCAAGTTTAAAACTCTTGATGAGTTGATAACTCTGATCGAGTTTGAACTCTTGAAAAAGAGTTAATTTGAACGTTTGCTCTCCGTTGACGATCCGCACGTCTTGATTCACTGGAACAATGTCTTCTCCTCACGATTTGACGTTGTAGAGAACTTGCGTGGCAAGTTTGAGAACTCAGAACGAGTTTAGAAGAACTCTGCAAAAGAGTTGATTTGAACCGAAGATCGGTTAATAAGCCAAGGCTAGAGGAAAGCTCTGGTGGTCGATCTTAGCTGAGAAAATCCCCCCGAACCAAAAGAGAGCCCCCTGAACTGAATTGATCTTCAGTTATTTATAGAGGATTAAGGGGGTGAAACCGCCCCTTAAACCTCTCCTAAGTGGGGTGTAACCGCCCCCAAATCGTGGGAAACGGTTTTAGAACCGTTCAACTCATGTTGAATGAGTCAAACGCCCACGTTGGCGTTCAGGACCCTAACCTCACGTCTTAGGATTGAGACGCGAGGTTGGGTGTTGGCTGAACATTGATGAACGCGAGGGTCGCTCGCGTTTCGCCTGTTTGTAACGCGGGTCCGACTCCAGCGTTTTAATGTTGAAACGTGGGGTTCAACCCTGGCGTTTTGATGTTGTAACGCGGGTTTCGACCTTGGCGTTTTAACATTGTAACGCGGGTTCGACCCTGGCGTTTTACTGTTGATACACGGGGAGGACCTCCGCGTCTTGCCTTTGTCATTGCGTTGCAAAGATCATTGTCTTGTAATCTTCGTCTTGGCTCCTTGAGAATATGAGAGTCGTCAGATTGTAACTCCCGATATTGATTGTGAAGGCCGTTGATTAGAGCTTTCATCAGTTGTCGTGAAGGTCGTCAGATTATAACCTTCAGCAATCTACGCGAAAGTCTTCAGATTACAGCCTTCTGGAAGTCGTCAGATTGTAACTTCCATCATCGGTGGTTGATGGGGGATAAGCTATCTATTGTGATTTTTAGACAGCCTACAAGCCAATAAATAATTACGGAACGAACAAGAAATAGATCCAAATTGAACAAAGATAGAATTTTTACCACAAAGATTTCACCTTTATCACCAACCGAAGCTCTAGATGAACTTTCCAACTGATCTACACCTCCAAAAAGCCCAAGCGTTACCCGGAGCTCTGATACCAATAGAAATTCTTTTTCTAACATGTTCAATTTCATGTTTATAAATGTTTTCCAAAGTTTTATAAATTTTGGAATTAATTTGTTATGTTTATTTGAATTTACAAAATCAAGTTTTTAATTAGCTCATGTTCGTGCACAAGTTTGTGCATGTTTTTGCAAAACTGATGCGTTTTCACAATTGGGAAATGCAATTTAAAAAATTTCTTTGTTTACATATTTATCATCATATATACAAACATTTGTTCGCGTGGAAAACTGTTTTCTTTTTCATTGATATGATTGTCATCTTGGGTTACAAAGATCCGGTCTTTTATAGATCCGGTTACAACTAAATCAAAGAAAAAAAATAAAAATTACAACTTTCCTCTTGTGAACAAATCGCAAGCTCCTGTTTTGCGGTTGCTTGCTTGTGTGGGTTCTTTGCCGACGCCGGGGTTAATCCGTGGACCACCGCGCGATCTAGATCCGGTCGGATCTACACGATTATGCGGGTATTATTCCACGAAGGGAATAATAGCCGGGAGGGATTAATCCACCAAGGGAATAATCGCTCAGATCTCGAGATCTAAGACCAAGCTTAGATCTGGAGTGTAGTCTCGTGTAGATCTCAGATCTGTTCTTTCTTCCTCTCGAGATCCTGCCTTTTCTGACGTGGATGGTCGCCGAGGATCAGATCTGTACGTCCAAGTCTTCAAGTCTTCAAGTCTTCAAAACTCTGAGTTTTCTCTTCAATTCGGCAGAGTTTCGGCTCTTGAAAGTTCGACCTCTGAAAATGAACATCTCTAGGCCTATTTATAGGCTCTCAGGACAGTGCCCGCAAAAAGAGAAATGTCGGCCACCGTCGGCCACTGTCGGCCACCTCTGGGTGGCCGACACTGTGCCGAGCCACCTATGGGTGTGGGTTTTCCGAGTTTTTGAGTTGTGTCCGTTTTCCGGTTTTGTCCGTGATTCGGTTGATTGAGACTCTGATTGGTTGATCTGATTTGGCAGTAAGTCGGATTCCTGATTTGGCAGTAAATCCGCTTCTGAGTTCGAGTCCGAAACTGATCTTGATTCGATCGCGATTCGTCCGAGTCTGTTCTCGGTTGGATGACTCGTTGATTCCTTAACACTTGGCTTGATTCCGAACGCGTATGGATGCATTCCGTCGCTTCTGTGCGATTCGTCGATCTCGTCGCCTCGTTGGTTCGTCGGTTTGTGCCGAGCTATGCTAGGGGACCTATAAGCAATTTTATATGCCTACAGATACCCCCTCCAAAGTATTTCAGTCTCGTTCTTTTATAGAAGAGTCTGGAATACTTTGGATATGATCGTCTGTTCTTGACTCCTTCAATTCTCCAGGCTTTTCGGTGCTTTGTCGAAAGTCTGTAAGAGTTCCGGTGCTGCATTTATTGTCTGACCGTTTGTCGGAATTTTCTGAACTTGAAGTCGATTCCTTTTAGCTGACCATTGATTGTGGCGTCGAGTCTTTATCTGCAACGCGTTGTCCGGCGTTGTGTTGTTGAGTTATCCTTTAGAATATTTATAAAAAAAAACATTCTCCAGGAACTTCTCAACAAAATTTAGGGAACAGTTTATACTCATATACTTTATTGGACAAGAAGACCTAATCAAAAAGTTTGAAGACTTGGACTCAAAGCTTAATTCATATTTTCAAGGCCAACATCATCCTCCAGCACCTTAGAATTTGTTTCTGTTTTTTGATCAAAACACTTATGTTCTTATGTTTAAAACTATGTGGTTGTTATTATGTTTAAAACTATGTGGTTATGTTGCTTTTATGTCAAGTTTGCTACAATATGACTGTGTGTTAAGCTTGATATTATGAAATGTTTGCTATTATGTGTTAAGTTTGCTACTATTTTGTAAAATAATATAACTGCTATATATTTTAAACAGATAATGGTGATGAACATTATGGAACTTGTGGTCTTTATGGCAAGTCTTTGCCTACCAATATGGATGGGTGAAGTTATGGACTATGTTCATAACCTGGATGATTTGTTTGAAGTATTAGCTCATGTTGAAGAAATTATGTTATGTTTAGGTTCTTCTTTTTGTTGATAACAAAGGGGGAGAAATAGTTAAGTTTTATATTGTTTATTATGTATGTTAAAAAAACTTTGCATATATGCAGGGGGGGAGTAAGTATTACATGTGTTAAGCTTTAATATGATGCATATATTATTTGTTATCATCAAAAAGTGGGAGAATGTTGAATATCATTTCTCCATGATAATGTTTTGATGATAACAATTTATATTGTGTGTATACTAACTTTCATATGCAGATTTCAATATCAGAATATGTACAAGTGCAAGTGAATATCAAGGCATTTTGAAGTGAAGAAAATGAAGAACAAAAGATAATGTATTTGAATTTTTCTTTGCTTAGAATATTTGTACAAGCCTTGATCACACACACGCACACACACACAATTTTAGAACACACTAACACAGGCTTAGTGTGTTGGTTAACTATAGAAATCCCCTATGTTAACCATTAGAATAATAGTTAAAACTTAATTATAAAAACTCATTATTTCTGAATATTTGATCTTAATAGTCGACTAATTAGGATAGTAGTCGACTACTCATGTATATAACTCAAATACAAGTTTCTGTCTTTTTACAGTATAGTCGACTAATAGAGATTATAGTCGACTACTGAGATGTTTGACAGAAACATAAGTTTCTGTCTTTTTACAGTGTAGTCGACTAATGACTACAGTAGTCGACTACTGAAGAAAAATATAAGTTTTCAAGTTTCTGTCTGAACTCAGTGTAGTCGACTAATTATCATTATAGTCGACTACTGAGAACTTTTTCCGAAAACACAGAGTCTGTCTGAACTCAGGTCGACTAATTATCATTATAGTCGACTACTGAGAACTTTTTCCGAAAACACAGAGTCTGTCTGAACTCAATGTAGTCGACTAATGACTACAGTAGTCGACTACAAGAGACAGTTTTTCAGTTTTCAGAATTTGAAAATCTGACAGTTTTTAGCCGTTTTTAAACGTTTTTAAACATTAAAAACTTGTCTTTTCAAGGGCTATATATAGGTTATTTTGTTCAGAAAAATTCAAGACATATACATACCCATAAGCTTTGATTCTTGAGCAATTTTCCAAGTGAAAAACATTCTGATTTTCTGAAAAAGAAGAGTTTCTGAAATTGCCTATATACTTTCATCAAAAACAAATCAATTAGGCAATTTTACAGAGATTAAAAGAATCCTAAGCCACTGCTGCACATTATTACACATTCAAGGCTTATAGGATCATTGTGTTCTTCTTCAACAAGTTTTCTCTCGGTTGTGAGAGGGTTAATCTCTTGGGTTAGAGATTGGTGTTCAAATTGGCAAGGAGTTTGTCAATTGGTGTTGCAATTTGCAGGGACTTGCAAATTGGTCAGGTTTGCGTTTGATTTTGTAAGTTTATTCAAAATCATAGTGAAAACTCTCAAGCGGGATTTGCTTGGGGACTGGATGTACACCGGTTTGGTGGAACCAGTATAAAATCCTTATGTTTGTGTTTGCAAATTTTTGAGATTGCCATTTTACTTTGCAATTTATTATCTACTTTGCAATAATTTTAAAAGAACACTATTCACCCCCCCTCTAGTGTTCAAGTGTATCTATTTCAGATCCTACAGATATTTCTTCGGATTTCATTATAGAGTTGTTGAAGTCGAAGAAGGGGAAAAATTCTATTTGGGTGATAGTGGATCGGTTGACGAAGTCAGCATATTATATTCTAGTGAGGACTACATATAAAACTGAGGCGTATGCGAGGATATTTATTCGGGAGAGAGTTCGACTTCATGGTGTTTCTGATACGATTGTGTCGGATTGAGGTTTATTTTTTACTTCACATTTTTGGAGGAGTTTTCAGGATTCGTTCGGTAGCAGATTATCTTACAATAGCGTATTCCACCCACAGACAGATGGTCAAACGGAGAGGGTGAATCAGATGTTGGAAGACATATTTGTGGGCTTGTGTCTTTGACTTTCAGGGTAGCTGGGAGGAGCATATTCCACTGATGGAGTTCGCTTATAACAATAGTTATCAAGCAACGATCGGTATGGCCCTATATGAGGCTTTGTACGGGAGACCTTGTAGATCACCGATATGTTGGGCAGAGCTAGAGGATAGCTTAATGCTTGGACCAGAGCTAGTGAGATAGACTACTGAGAAGGTAGCATTAATCAGAGAGAGGATTTTAGCCACCCAGAGTCGGCAGAAGAGCTATGCAGATAAGAGACGAAGACCCTTAGAGTTTTAGGTTGGAGATGTAGTTATGCTGAAGGTATCACCGATGAAAGGCGTTCAACGATTCAGAAGACGGGAAAATCTTGCACCGAGATATATTGTACCTTTCCGGATTTTGGAGCGCATTAGAGTTGTGTCATACAGACTAGATCTTCCAGCATCGATATCTAGTATACATAATATATTTCATGTTTCTATGGTCAAGAATCACTTACATGATGAAAAGCAGCAGCGAGTATTGGATGCACCAGAGATTGAGATTTAGGAGGATTTGACTACTATTGAGATTCCAGTTTGTATTCTTGCCAGGGAGGACAAGAGGCTTAGAAACAAAGTGATTCCTTTGGTGAAAGTTCAGTGGAACCGAAGAGGTATTGAGGAGATTTCTTAGGAGCGTGAAGAGGACATGTGTCGCGACTATCCACACATGTTTGAGCAGGTAAATTAAAGCTTTGGTATGATTTATATATGGCTTATAGATTCAATTATGGCAATGTTTATACTTAACGTTAAAATGAGGGTATTACCACTTTTCTCCTAAGTACTCGGAACATAGGGTATATATATGAGGGGTTCCTTGTTTGGATTTTTCGCTCGATGTACTTGTTCCATATAGTTAGGGGTTAGTGGGAGTATTTACATTTTAGATAGTTAAGTGTAGACATCGAAGATGGTTTTTTGAGAGCGCGAAGATAATATGTAGTGCTACTTCCTGCATTTATTGAGGAAGTGAATTGATTTATGTGCATGATTATTTATGTAATTATATTTAGATTTAACGGTAGAATGAGGATATTTCCACTCAGGTTTTAACCTTTTGGAACACATGATATATATATGGGGGGTTCCTTGTTTGGATTTTTTGCCCGACGTACTAGTCCCATTTGATTAAGGGTTGAGTGGAAATATAGTCATCCTGGATTGTTAAATATAAATTATATGCTTGTCTAGAGTAATATTATTTGTTTAAGTATGCTTTCTAAATTTCGAGGACGAAATTCTTTTAAGGGGGGAAGAATATAAAACCCCGTATTTTGTTAGAAGTATATGTGAACTATTAGTGATAAATACTTATACAAGTTATTAAACATGTATAAGTATGGTTTCATAGACTTTTGTGCATTGGTTTTGGCTGAATAACAAAACATGCATGAATCTGGATATATATGTCTGCTCAGTCCACTTATGAGTCGACTCAAGAGTCGACTAACGAGTCGACCTATGAGTCGACTGACGGGCTAATTTTGGGTGTTCTTTTAGTTACGGGTTTGGTTGGGTTTTGTTCATGTTTTAACCGTGATATATATATATATAAATATTATTTTACCCGAAACCAACCCAAAAACCTATCAGAATCCCAGAGAAAACCCTAGCCTCTCTCTCCACTCAAACCCTAGTTCGTTTTGGTGATTTTGGAGGAGTTTCGGAGGGGTTTTCAGCGGGATTTTTGTGGTGCTGTCGAAGGGGGATCGTCGTCTCTCGGATTCAAGAGTTTGCAGCACATCAGAGGCGAGTAACATCTGAGGTAATCATTAACGTGATAGTTTTGATAGCCCCGCCATCCTATTTGAAGAGGATTGGTGGGGGAATTTGGAGAAAGCAGACTATCAGAGGTGATCATTAACGTGATAGTTTTAGTGGACCTGTCATCCTATTGAAGCGGATTGACAAGTTGATGGACTATCAGAGGTAAATGTTAACGTGATAGTTTTGTGGACCTGCCATCCTATTGAAGCGGATTGACCAGTTGATGGACGTGATAGTTTTGGTAGATTTTGTGGTTGACAGAGGTATTCTATTAAACATAACAACTCAGAAAATTTATTACTCAAATCCAATGAACTACAAATAAATCGACCCCCAGTCTTGAATAAGTGCATGGGGAAAAAGGGTAGACATGGCACGTCGCCTAGTGGGCCACAATCTAACGAGCTTGACTATCAGAGGTAGTTGTTAACGTGATAGTTATTGGAGACCCGGCATCCTACTGAAGAGGATTAGCTTCAGTGGTCGTAGTATCTTCCCCTTCTGACTGAGGAGATTGGGCTTGGTCCGATTGCTCAGGAGAAGATTGGGCTTGGTCCGATTGCTCGGGCTGATCTTGCCCACTTTGTTCTTCAGCTTTGATCCTGGCAATAATCTTTTGAGCCTGTTCGCCTTGAGAGATTAGTTGTCTCCAGGAACGGCATTCTGCAACCCCTATTCGAGCTAGGATGTTGGTCTGCAGGTTGTGTCGACAGGTCTCTACTAAGGTAGACTGTGTCATACCTGACGAACACCGGAGAGCCATGGTTCGGAACCTCTTGACGAAGGCTTTGACGGACTCCCTATTCTTCTGCTTAGTGGCGAGAAGGGTATAGATGGAGACTTCTGTATCATCTTCAAAGAATCTTGATAGGAAGAGTCTCTCTAAATCTGCCCACCTTTGGATACATCCGGCAGGTAGTTTCCTGAACCATTCAAAGGCAACTCCCTTAAGGGTGCCAATGAACAATCGAGCCAGAATGGCATCGTTTGATATCATATTTCCAGTCTGTGACTTGAAATGATAAATATGTTGGTTCGGTGATCCCGTGCCGTCAAAAGTTTGTAGCGTCGGGACTTCAAATTTTGGAGGATAAGAGGCTGCGTCCCATTCGGCAGGGTAGGGCCTGACAACTCCCTCATCTTGGAGCTCGCTTCTGTTAGCAATGACATTGAGGCGTGCTTCCAATTCCTCGATTTTAGCCGACTGAGGATTTTGCTCATACTTCGTCTCTCTTCCTTCATAAGAGGAAGATTCTAGGTTGTGGGCTTCTTGGTCAGAAGCCGTGTCATCAACCATTTTCCCCTTCCCTTTGCTTGTGTGAGGTCGGGACGAAGACGTTCTTTCCCTTCGGGAAGATTCTTGCCTGAGTGGCGAATCTGTCTTCTGAGATTTGGCCTTGTCTGCGACGAGTTGAGTCAACAGGGCCAGGAGTTCATTGATGGCCTCTTGCTGAGATTTGAGCATGGCCTCCTGCTCATCAAGTCTCTTCGCGAGATCTTCATGGTTTCCCGTCATATAAGCGTAGCTCTCATGTTCAACAAAAGAGCTTGATGACTGGGACTCTGCAATGGCTGAGTGTTCATCATTGGAATTGGTTCCCCTGGCTAAACTCCGATAGTTGACAGGGGGAATGGCTCCTGTTCGCGTCCGAGTATGTTGATAAACTCCATCAGACTTATTCAGGAAGTCTTTCAAGCCAGGAGACTGATCGTTCTCTGACTCATCGGAACTAGGAACTGATGATCTCCCTCTGCCGATCATGTTAGAAGTGACTCTAAGGTATTCATCCTCAGAAGTCTTCTTCTTGTGTGAACGCCGTCGTTGGTTGGGTAAAGCAACGTTCGTAAATTGGTTGAACACCAGCAGTTGGGCCGCATATGAGCAGCATTGGCGTCCCGAGAGGACCGTAGGAATCAGTCGTTCACATTGAAATGAACGAATGACTTGTTGCATCGATCTTTCTCTCGATGTGAACTCTCTCGAATCTGTTATAAAGATTCGAGGAGAATTACTCACTGATTGTGAGGTTTGAACTGGAACCCCCAGTCCATGATTGGACAGGACTGGCTCTTGGTGAATATGGATCTGGTTGAGATGCCTTGAATCCATAAACTTCTTATATCCGCCCCTCAACCTAGTCGCGCTACGCAGAGAATTCGGGGGTCTCGCTGCCCGGTCAGCGAGTCGGGGGTCCAGGGGGAGACGCGAAGGTCGCGTTTGGTACGAAGATCGCGTTTGGCGCTTGAAACACAAAGGTCGCGTTTTGGTTTGGTAACGCGAATGTCGCGTTCTTCAGTGTTGACGCGAGGGTCGTATTTTGACTAAAAAACGCGAAGTTGAAGTTCGCGTTCAACGAAGGCTTGAGGTCCACATTTTGGTTGTAAAACGCACCATTGAGGGCCACGTTCAGTCTGGTTCTCGCGAAGCTCATGTTTGGGCTCATAAACGCGAAGTTCAGGGTCGCGTTCAGGCTCACGAACGCGAATCTCGCGTTGGTTGGAGGATCGATTTTCTCGAAGTTGTACTTGTCGTCGAGATCTTCTTCTTCGTCGAGCGGCGTTCTTGTTGGCCTGTGACTGTTCGACAAATTGCGGCCAAAGGAGAGGACTTTCTTCGGCACTCCAGCAACAGTTAGAGATTTATTCTCCTTGGAGACTTTGTGGATCTTGCGCATAGCCTTGGGGCTAAGGGATCCGGAAGAGATAGCCTCCTCAAACTTGGCTTGATTAAACTCTACCACGAGAGTTTCGACAGTTGTTCCAGTGAGATGAACATCGGATTGCACCACCACTTCTTCGTCACAGAAGCTAATCCCCAGCGGAGTCGCCATCTTTTGTTTGTGGGAAAATTTGCAGTAAAAGAAACGAAGGAAAATTGATTTGTATTTCTTTAATCTTTGTATTCCTTTGATTCCGATTACAATTTGATTACAAAAGAGAGGAGAACGAATTCAGTTCTTCCTCTTTGTTTAAAACTGGGTTCTTCACGGTGGCGATGGAGTGCCTCCCTCGAATGCTCGCGTCGAGTTTGCTCTCCGTTGACGATCCGCACGTCTTGATTCACTGGAACAATGTCTTCTCCTCACGATTTGACGTTGTAGAGAACTTGCGTGGCAAGTTTGAGAACTCAGAACGAGTTTAGAAGAACTCTGCAAAAGAGTTGATTTGAACCGAAGATCGGTTAATAGCCAAGGCTAGGAACCAAAAGAGAGCCCCCTGAACTGAATTGATCTTCAGTTATTTATAGAGGATTAAGGGGGTGAAACCGCCCCTTAAACCTCTCCTAAGTGGGGTGTAACCGCCCCCAAATCGTGGGAAACGGTTTTAGAACCGTTCAACTCGTGTTGAATGAGTCAAACGCCCACGTTGGCGTTCAGGACCCTACTTCGCCTCTTAGAATTGAGACGCGAGGTTGGGTGTTGGCTGAACACCAATGAACGCGAGGGTCACTCGCGTTTTGGCTTGTTGTAACGCGAGTTTCGACCCTGGCGTTTTGATGTTGCAACGCGGGTTTCGACCTTGGCGTTTTAACATTGTAACGCGGGTTCGACCCTGGCGTTTTACTGTTGATACACGGGGAGGACCTCCGCGTCTTGCCTTTGTCATTGCGTTGCAAAGATCATTGTCTTGTAATCTTCGTCTTGGCTCCTTGAGAATATGAGAGTCGTCAGATTGTAACTCCCGATATTGATTGTGAAGGCCGTTGATTAGAGCTTTCATCAGTTGTCGTGAAGGTCGTCAGATTATAACCTTCAGCGATCTATGTGAAAGTCTTCAAATTGTAGTCTTCTGGAAGTCGTCAGATTGTAACTTCCATCATCGGTGTTTGATGGGGGATAAGCTATCTATTGTGATTTTTAGACAGCCTACAATTTCTCTGAGTGTGGGGTTAGTTTCTAGTTCAGAACCCAAATGGTCCAGCACTTGCTGCCACACAACAAGTCTGTCCTTGTTTTGTTTGGTAGCGAGCGCTAGGGGGATCCCGTTACATTTTCTCAGGATCTTCTTAGTGAGATCATCAAGACATTTAGGAGGCTCATGGTCGGGACCAAAAACTTTCCAGTGGAGCAGAATTCTTGAATGCTCTAGGGAGAGAGGTTGCAGGTGGAAGATGTGTTCACTGAAGAAGGAACAAGCCTTAGCCACATTTGTATTTCTCGTGGTCATCAAAACTCTGCTGCCATTACCCGAATCAGGAAAGGTTGATTTTATGTCCTGCCATGCTTGTACAATCCAGATATCGTCGAGAACAATTAGGTACTGTCTATCCTTAAGATAGTCTATGATCTTCTACGCCAATACTTTCACATCTGAAATGTGTTCTTCAGAACCTTTGCACTTCTCGAAAATTCTCATCAAAAGATTCTTCCTACTGAAGGACTGAAAAACAATGGTCCAGATCAGACAATCAAAATGACCATCTTTCACTACTAAGCTGTCATATACTTTTTTGGCGAGAGTTGTTTTTCCTAATCCACCGGTGCCGACAATGGAGATCACATCCAGCTGAGAGCCCTTCTTTAACAGCCACCCAATAAGCGTATCTCGGGGCGTCTCGCTGCCCACAGGATCATTAGTTTCTTCGATCAAGACCGCATTCAGTGGAGGACCAAGCATCCCAAAGCTACTGGTATTGCTATCTAAACGAGTTGTGCCAGCAACAGGATTCCAAGATGTGAAGCCATATCGATGAGCTCTCTCACTAGCTTCCTTTGCATCAGATTTTATCCTTTTGATCTCATGTGCGATCCACATGCGCACCCTGAGCCTTGTTACGTAACTCGCAGTGATGCGGAGTGGTCCGAAGAGGCCCTCGACATGCGGATTCTCAACCCGCACTTTGAACTTATCGATACAATCTTCAGCATCGAATGCAAGCTCCCTAACTGTTTTCACCCACTCGGCCTTAATTATGCTCCTTTGACCGCCTTCTTCTGCAACGTCGTCGTATAAGAGTGCGTTCATGGTTCTTAACTCATGACTTATGTTCTGAATTTCTGTTCTCACCCCAGCAATCAACTTTGCTTCTTCACATATAAACTTCTCAAGCTTCCCAACAATTGCCTGTATCACAGTGTCTGCCATGTTTATTTCCTCAGTTGGATACTCTGCATAATATTCAATCAAATATTTCAATAAGAAAGTATATTCTATCCATATTATACCACTGCAGAAATGAAAACAACACCCAATTCATGGACAAAAAGAACATAGAAAGTACATCTGCATTTAACGATTTAAGTATAGAAACAGAAACCAATTTTGGGACCCCACCA